>NW_006286483.1:91635-99778 GCF_000327345.1 Myotis davidii | reverse complement strand
CCCCCAGTGGGAGATGTGCAGGAGGCAGCTGATCGATGTTTCTCTCTCATCGATGTTTCTAACTCTCTGTCTCTCTCCCTTCCTCTCTCTGTAAAAAATCAATAAAATATATTAAAAAAAAATGTATATTTTTTTTAAAAAAAGAGTGTAAACTCTAGAACCAGGTTGCCTGGGTTTGGAGCATAGCTTTGCTGCTCACTAGCTTGTGACTTTGAGCAAGTTTTAAAGTTTCTCTATGCCTCGGTTTCTTCATAGTAAAATAGGATTAAAGTAGTAACAGAGCTGTGATTAGGAGCTTATATTAGTACCGTATAATGTGTATGTGTTTGATCGGTGTTATTATTAACATTTAGTCTACAGCATTATAGACATTTCTTATCCGATTAATAATTTTAATAATAAATTTATCTGTTCTGAATTTTTGCCTAAAAAGAAGTAGGCCTTTAATCAATCTATCGGTGGCCTCATCTGGCTTTGGCACTTGAAATTACATTTGCTCATGTCCCTCCTTCTGTGACTCTGGCGACTTTTAGTTCTGATTCACTGTCTCATTCTCATTTTATCTTAGTGCCATGGACTGCCCCCACTGGTTCCATCTGGGTGTGCTTTTCAAACCACCCCATCTTCTGTACTGTCATTTCAGGTTCAACCCTTTCAAGTCAGGGATCTTTCTGGTCAGTGAAAAAGGAAGCAAAATTGCAACCGAATCATTCTGCATTCTTGCCTTTGTGTATAAATATTAATTTTTAAATATTGTATGATTTATCCAACACTTGGCTTATTTGTGTTCAATAATAGTACCAAAGCTGCATCTCAGAGGTGTTAACATGTGACAAAACATGCATCTTGAAGTATAGGAATTAAGGAAATTGCATCTACAATGCCAGACATGGTGCTAAGCATTTTGTAACATCGAATTCTCATAATAGCCCTATTGATTAGGTCCTATTTTACCCCACCATCCATTAACTGCAGCTTACAGCTATGACTTAACCCAAGGTCAGGAAGAGCTGGACTTGGGGAATGAGGCCGTCTGACCAGAGTTACCACACTGCTCTATTAGACACCTGGATCCTAACATATATGTAAATTTATAAATGTTTCTTTAGGGGAGGAAATCTCATAGGTTTATATCTTCAACTGCAAAATTTCTAAACAGTGGGAAATCATTGATTAAAAAAAGCAATTTTGAGTATGTGTGTGGTTTAGAGTTTTTTCAATGTTTTCTTTTTTTATGATTTTTTTCGTCTGTGAGGTCAGGGACTTTTGTCCAGTGTGTGTATTTTGTTCACTGCTATATCCCCAGCATCTAGAACAGCGCCTGGCATGTTGTAAACACCCAGTTCAAACTAGTTGAGTGCTGAATGAATACATGAAAATGTCTTTTTGTTACAATAACACTTGATTAAGAATGTGTTGTATAAAAGAATTAAGACAATATGAACACTGCTGAGAGGACTTCCTGGATTCCCCATGCAGAAAAAGCACCTCCTTCCCCTCAGTCTGATCTGTATGGGTTTGTAATTGTCTGCTCTGAATAATATAGATACAACGCAGTTCCTGAAGCTTCCAAAGAGCTCGTCTTGTATCCCTCTGTCTGTTAAATGAGTACATGAATACATTCGTAGTATACCTAATAGATAAGAAAGGTCCCAGGGAAAAGTAATATCATTTGAAAAGAGGAATGATAACTGCTCTTTCACTCCTTCGTCATTTCTGTTTTGTTTTGTTTGTTTTTTCTAGTTGTGTGTCACCAGTCTTAAAGGAATAAGCTTCCATTCATTTACTATTTCTTTTTGTAGCACCTTGGTAATTAAGTTCATTTCTCTTCCTGGAGAGGAACAAAATCTGAGCTAGCTGTTAATTGCCTTTGTCTTTATTTGTAATCTTTTAGAAAACAAGTACACAAGCTCTTCCTTGAACAATCGTGAATTTTTTATAACATCTGTTTACTTAATTTAAAAAAAATGTATAACTATGAAGATTAACAATGGACCTTAACTGGATATAAATTCAGACATATATAGGATCCGTCTTAATCTCAGTCAACCCTTTCAAGCAGATGCCATATTTTGGGGATAAGGAAATTGAAATGTACCAAGGAGCGGTAAGTTACATGCCACGGGAATTACTGCAGTGTTTTTGGCTTCTTTGATTCTGGGTAGTTTTTCTTGATGTTGGCAATGCATTTGCATTTCCTTAATATGAGTTATTGGGAAAATCAAGTGGTTGACATGTTTGATTTTTCTTTCTTTCTTTTTTTAAATATGTTTTTATTGATTTTAGAGAGAGAAGAGGGAGAGGGAGAGAGAAACATCAATTGGCTGCCTCCTGTGCATCCCCCACTGGGGATCAAGCAGGCCCGAAACCGGGGCATGTGCCCTGACTGGGAATCGCAACTGAGACCTCTTGGTGCACGGGTTGACGCTCAATCCATTGAGCCACACCAGCCAGGGCCATTGTTTGATTTTTTAATGTTGTGCTGCTCTTCCAAGTGCAGCTCAAGAAAGCATAGGACTATCTAACATTGGAACATTATATATAAAATTAGTTAAATGGGATGCAAGACCTACAGGTTGGGGGACCTTCCTCTTTCCACACGTGCCACAAAACTCTAAGACTAAACAACCAGTAGTGGGTAAAAAATAAATTGAGCGATGGGGATCATTCTGTCTGAATCAGACCCTGAAACTGTGGCTATGACTGGAACATGAAAAAGGAATCTTTTATTACTTCATTTATTAACGTGACTTCGGTCCCAGTTCAGACCCAGCTCCAAAGCCAGTTCAGTGGTGTGACAAAAATGGAAACTGTAGTCCTCATCAGGGTGTCTCCTTACGTGGTTCATCACTCCCCCAGGCCTCCCCATCTCTGCATCCTTTCCCCTTCGCTCTTCCCTTTGCCGCAGAAGCACAGGAGCAATCATTAGTCCTGACCCCTGGAAAACAAACAAAAGAGAGCCCACACAGATTCATCAGTTGAAGTGGAAGGCAATTTACCCAGAGCAAGAGCTCGCCCCATTGTTGCCAGATGAATGGTGCTGGTCGCTAGAGCCGAAGGAGGCTGCCACGCGAAAGACCTTTGATAATGCTGCCTTTATGGGAGCCCAGCACAAGGGGCACACTGTCAACAGAGGCGGGGCCCTGCCCTGGCGCCCTGATCTGCGGGCTGGGAGCAGCAGGCGCGGGCTGGCCTGGCATTCTCAATGACGGCCGGGGCGGGCTGGGTGCCAGTGCTGTGCATTGGTGGGGTTTCTTTCCAGTTCTCTGAAAAGTGTTGCTATGAGTCCCTTTTAAACCATTCATCTTTTGAAGACTTCTCCTTAAAGGAATGTCCTAGAATTTTAAAAATACATATTTATTTTTAACTGCTAATGATAACCGCGTGCTGTAAAATCGGTATTTACTGAGTGCCAGGCGTTATGTTACACTTGTGACAAATAACACAACAGCCCTGGATGCTGGCTGTGTATTGTTCTCTGTACCCATTTTACAGATGAGGAAACTGAGGCTTAGAGAGGTTAAGTACTCGAATCTGTTAACTGTTGGAGCTGAAGTCAGATCCTAATGACTTTCAGGGCCTTCAGGGGAGGAAAGAATCAGGTAGAGGAAATACCTACCTGATAATTCTCATAGGTAGCTGAGAGATTCCGTGAGACCATAGATTGGAAACCATCTTGATAAACAATCACTTGCTAAGGACTAGTATAACTAGTGAATCAGCTTTCAAGCCTTACTGGACAATGACTTGCCCACACCTTTCCCTCCATGCCCACAGCTTTCTCTCCACTCCATTTCCTTCTATTTTCCTCTTTTCTTTATTATAATCGATTTCCCTGTTTTCAAAGAGGTATTAAAAATAATCCTGCATAAGCAATCTAGGCTTGGAGGCCATTTTAAGACAATATCCTGGCTGTAAGGTGATGGCAGGAATGTACTCTTGTTCCTGTTTGGAGTTGTTCAGTCAACAAGTCCCATGAATAGCCTCCGACCCTCACTGGGCAGTTCCCCTTGGGAGCCTCCTGCTCACAATATGAGGGAAAGTGTGGACACTGGATCCACCAGTTCCAAACATGTGTGCAGGCAGGAAGCACCCTCTTTTCATCCCCTCTCATTACTCAGTTCTGATCTACCAGAGCTTGCAGTGAATGGCAATTTCTGGGCCAGGCCACCTTTTCTATTAGTAAGTCATTGTATAATAAGGCCCAAAGCTGGATTGGTAAATGATACTGCACCTTTGCATAAGACTCTACTTTTTCAAATTCCATCCCCATCCATCATCTCAGTTACCCTGTGACATTTGTAGCATCGGCTTTCGTATCCCCACTTTAGAGATGGGCACCAGGGAAGGGAAAGACACAATCTATGCCTTCTCACTGGTTCTGGTATTGTTTTCACTTTTTTATGTTAGACTAGATAGAGGCCCAGTGCATGAAATTCGTGCACATGTAGGGTCCCTAGGCCTGGCCGGCGATCAGGGCCGATCAGGGCTTTCCGGCTGCTGGTCAGGGCCTTCCTTCATTCCACACCACCCCCTGGTGGTCAGCACACATCATAGCGAGTGATCAAACTCCCGGTCTCCCAGTCGAACTCCTGAGGGGACACTTTGCATATTAGCCTTTTAGATGATAGTTAGATAGATAGATAGATAGATAGATAGATAGCCTTAAACTGAAGGAGTGTTCTTTCTCCAGCTTTATACCACATGAAGTATTTTTCTTTTTAGCATTTTTCTTTTGAGTGAATGGTGGAGGTGGGTGCCAAGAAATTGAAGAAAGCAGGGCTGCAGTTGTCCTGACTCAGTGAATGTATTGGTGAATTTATATTTATGCAGAGCTAAGATTCCCCATGAAACTAAAACCCAGGGGAATATCCTAGTGTGCCAGGATTTTTTTTCCCCTACTGAGATGAAAACAAACTGACCAAACCAGTTGATCACTTTAAAGAACCACACCTCTTGTTCTCTTCTTATGGAAAATTTTGGTTTTCTCCTCATTCATAGCCATCTCCAATTTGCCCCTTAGAAAAAAAATTGTGTAGGAATTTAGAATTCTAGTAAAATCAGGCCTGGGTTTTTAGTGGGCCTGTTGCCCCAAGGCCTTTAGAAATGTTTAGCAGTGGAACATCACTTGTGGAGGCCTGTTAGGGTGGAAGGGCGTGTGGTGGAGTATCTGAAGGCATAGGGCATGTCTGAAGGCTGAGTCACTCAACTACCTACAGAAGAGCACCTCCAGATTCCACCTTTATTTTGTTAGGTGTAACTCCTCGTGACCTAGACAATTTTATGAATTCTTGTGTTAGGTAACCTATAGGATATAATTATAAACATTGGAACTATATAGTGGTATAAGCCAAGGCCAAGAAAAAAATATATATAATGTGTTGCTTGATCTGACCATGGTTTGGTTTCGTTTTGTTTTGCTTTTCTAGGCACAGTACGAAAACCCACCCCACATCTATGCTCTTGCCGATAATATGTACAGAAACATGATCATTGACAGAGAGAACCAGTGTGTCATCATCAGGTACGGACAGAGCCTTCTTCGGGGTGGAGGCCGTGAGGTCATGCTGTAGTTCGAGCTTCTACCGAGAAGCAGTGCTTTCGCAACAGCTGCTGGCGTAGCTGAGTAACAGTCACGCTGCCGGCTTCGTCTCGGTTCATTTTCTAATTCCAGATCATAAAAGCTTTTGCGCTTCTGTGGGTTTGGGCTGCTTTTTTACAAATTTTATACCCCGTCACGTATGACATTAAGGCTTTAGGGCACAAGGTGTAGCCAGATCTTCTATTGATCATCACTGGGGCCTTGGACTAAACCTCGTGAAACCCCTTCCCTCCCGTGTGATCATGCCGTGGCTTGACTCTAAGTTGAAGAGCCTTTATGTCACAAGCTTCACTGTTCTGTCAGCTAGAGTCCTATTCTCCAGGTCCCTCTTTTTTCTTTTCCCAGTAATTTAGTTCAAGTTTGAACTTTCTGGTGTACTTCGTCATTTGCTTTTAATTTTCTGTGGGCATTAGTGGTAAAGGCCAGCATTACCCGTCTGTCTGTAGCTACGTGTCAAAATCCTTTTAACCTGACCTAACTCTGGGTCTTCGCTGGGTTTACGTGCCTTTACGATTTTGTTTACTATTATGAACATTTGCAAACACAGAGAAGAAGTAAGCATCCATATTCCCATCGCTGAGAACTTGACAGCTGTTAACATTTTGTCATATTTGCATTCATCTTTTTTAGTTCTTTAATTTTTTTTATCTGAAGCACTTCTGAAAAATTTTTTATTAGGGATATTTGCAGACACATACAAAATTTAAAAAGAGTGTTATAATAGCGCCTGTGTGTCTCTCATCCAGCTTGTACATACCGCCAGTCCTGTTTCCCCTGACCCCTTCCATCCTGCTTCCACTTGGTCATTTAAAGCAAATCCTGGGCAGCAAATCATTATTTGTCAATAATGTGTTATGCACCTCTCAAAGATAATTTATGTCACACCTAAAAAATGAATAATTCTTTTAACATCACCCTGTATTATCAGTTCTATTCCATGACTGTGTTGTAAATTTTGTTAATAGTTTGTTTTTATTTGGGTTCCAAACAAAGCTCACACCTTGCCCTTGACTGCTATGCTTCTTAAGTCTCCTCTTTTTTTTTGTTTTCTTGGCATTTATTTGTTAAAGAAAAAGCTCTTTTGTCTTGCAGAATTTTCTGTAGTGTGGGATGAGCCGATTGTATATGGTTCCCTCTTTCTCCTGTAAATTGGTGTCTATAGCTAAAAGCTTGATCAAGTTCAGATTCAATTCTTTGGCAAAAAAAAAAAAAAATGCTTCATCAGTGATGCTCTGCACTCAGGACTTTTATTGGTGAATAACGCCTGTGGGTCCATGCATTAGAAATTCTCACTATACTGTCATTCTTTAATTAATAGTTAAAAAATAGTTATTTTCCCCCCAAAAAATCATTACTTTCTATTCTTTCTTTCACATTTATCTATTAGGTTAACTTAAAATAAAATCTATTGGGGAGAACTAGATAGTTTGATTTGTTGTCTTGACCAATTTTTTCAAAGCAATGAGTTGATGCCCTAGCAACCTCCCGAGGTGATATGTTTTTGGTTTTCAGTATCATTCCAAACCAGTGGATTTTAAATATATTATCTGCTTAAACATTGCAGTTTTCCTGTCAGGCTCAAAAGGTCCTAACTTTGACCTTGGGAGCCCTTTATATTGGCTCCCATGTCCTCTTGATATGACTGGTCGTCTTTGGTAGCTTTCTTGTTTAAGATGTTCCAGACTCACCTTGTACATTTCCTGCCAAGCCCTGGATCAGCCACTTCACCAGAAACCCTCGGTTCATTTTAATGGGCAATGATCTGCAAACACCACCAGCCTAGTCACTGAGTGCTCGCTCACTGCCATATGTTGTCAGGGCTACTAGTTCTTGTCAAAGGACAAAGGAATATGAATTTTTTTAAGGAAAAAAGATGGAGCATAAGTTCACACTGGTAATTTTCAGTTCATTTTAAGATTATAGGATTTTTATATTTGTATCTCGTTTCTCTTAATGCTGAAAAATTCGGTTCCTACTGACATTATCACAATTATTTGATTTATACTATGTGTATAAATGTAAATATAAATACAAAAGAAATAAATATGTGACTATACAGTTATATATAAATATATAAGCATATATAAGGGGATAAATCAAATGAGTGATTTTGTTAATGATTTAAAATAACAGTACCAATGTTATTAATAGCAATACTGGATTAACTCTAAAATTTCTTTGTTGTTCTTTTTGTCCTTGGCATGTACAGTCAAAATATTGGGTTTTAAGAGCCACTTAAAATAATCCTTTTCTGTGTCATTAACATTCCAACTTACAGTTAAGTCCATTTAATTTCATTTTGAATTTTAGGGGTTTAACATTTTAAAATTTTAAATTGTATAAAATATTTACATGGTTCCAAAGTCAAAACTATAAAACAAAGAACACTGAAGTGTTTTCAAGGTAAATATAGACCATGATATTTTACTTCTAAATATTTCCATACACATCTCTGGAAAATAACTTTTTTTCCCCTTAGCCCCAGGACCAGTATCACAACTAAATAATTAATAAAAACTTAGTATCATCTAAAAATAAGCA
>NW_006286483.1:84367-91459 GCF_000327345.1 Myotis davidii | reverse complement strand
GCTGATTTATGTAAATCAAGGAACAGTGTTCATTTGCATATTTCTTTCACTTTTTTATTTATATTCTATCACAGTTCCCCTAATACCATCATAGCTTTTTTTTTTTTTTAATGGCATTGACTTGGTGAAGACACCAACCCAATTTTCCTATGGACACCTTTTAGATAACTGTTTCTTCCTAATCTCATTACACTAATTCCTCCAGCTGGATTCTCAGTGAATTGCAAGGTAGATCTAAAAACTTAATTAGATGCAGGTTAAGTCCTTTTGGAAGGAATACGTGAGTGATGATGAGTTGGGTTGCTTAACAGGAAATGCTTCCGTTTGACTCCAAGTGGAGGTCTCTGGCCCATAGAGAGGAGGAGGGCGTTTTCGTAACTAGATCGAATGCGGGTACAGCATATGTTTTCTAATTCAGTCCCTTGCCTGTTCTCCTTCCTCCTGAGCCTCTAGTGCAGCATTTCTCAACCTGGGGATCGAACGACCCTTTCACGGGGGTCGCCTAAGACCATCGGAAAACACATTAATATAATTACATATTGTTTTTGTGATTAATCACTATGCTTTAATTATGTTCAATTTGTAACAATGAAAACACATCCTGCATATCAGATATTTACATTCTGATTCATAACAGTAGCAAAATTACAGTTATGAAGTAGCAACGAAAATAATTTTATGGTTGGGTCACAACATGAGGAACTGTATTAAAGGGTCGTAGCATTAGGTAGGTTGAGAACCACTGCTCTAGTGAGATGAGAAAGGAGAGAATGGACTTGTTGCCTGAGCTTCACAAGTCTGGGAGCTGCCGTCTTGCCCAGCCCACGTCTCTCCCACTCTCACATCCCCCTGAATGTGTCCCTGCACAGGACACACTGCACTGAAGCAGGACCCATGCCCACTGGTGGGAGCCTTCTTTCCAACTGTTCAGTTGGCCAGGGCCTGAGGGCTCCACTCCCAGGATTTCCGTTGCACTGGCTGTGCTTTCATTTAGAAGGTGATAGAACAGGGAGCTGCTTTGACTTCCGACACTACCCAGAGTCAGGCCACACCTCACAAGTGAAGGGCACAGTCCAGCTTAAGACCATCCTCACTTCAGACACCAGAGGGTTCCGCAGACCACCCTCAATTCTGACTAGCTAGCTACAAATTCAGGGGTCCCTACCATCCTCTCAGTTCCAATAATTTACTAGAATGACTCACAGAGTTCATGAAAGCTCTGAACTTAGGATTACCATTTTGTTTTAGCAAAAGGATACAAATCAAAAACAGAAAAAAGTAGAGCCTCATAGGGCAGTGCCTGGGAGGGGTCCAGATGTGAGGCTTCTGGTTGTCCTCTCCCATGAAGCCATGAATGGTATTTCTTTCCAATTATGGCAATCGTATTGCCAACCAGGGAAGTTCACCCAAGCCTTTGGTGTCCAGAGTTTTTATTTGGGTTCTATCACTGCATGGCTGACCTTTAGTCTCCTGTTCCTCCAGATGGGGGGAAGGGGTGGGCATGGTGAGAAGTTATATGGTGTTTTCAAAGCCTCCATCCTAAATCGTATTGTTAGATATCACAAAGCCCCCAGGCAAACAGAGAGACTCCGGTCAGGCCAGACATTCCAGGGCTCTAGAGACCTTCCCCCAGTAGCCCAAGGCAAAAGCCCAACCTCTCTTATTACCCAAGAACTTAACTTATTACCCAAGGGCTGTGGTTTCTGCACTGAGAAAATAGATTTGCCACCTCTGGCTGGCCATGGTTCTTTCTAGTGGCTCTGTGATCTTGGGCAGCAAACAGCGCTTGTATGGGCCTGGGTTTCTTCATTTGTGAGAGAACTGATTGACCAGATGACCGCTGAGGTCTCCTGGTTTTGGAGCTCTTTCTTCCAAATAATGCCAGAGGGAAGGGAAGGCAGGAAATGCTCCTGTGGACAGAGAGGCCCAGGTCTGCGGCCAGTGACACTGGGAGAGCTGGGTACTTGTCCAGCCAGGGGCTGAGTCAAACGCAGACTGCCTGCATGCATTTGTGAACAGGAAGCAAATAAAACCCATTCTCCTGGGGCTGGAAGAGAAACTTGCTCCTGATGTTATGGGCTTTTGCCACAGCTGGAAAGACTAGGAACTTTTAGTATCATTTAATTAGAAAATTAAAAATGAATGACCTAATCTCTCTGGTGTTCTTTTCAGACCTTCACTCCCCAGTTTCCCTGGTGTGACCTTGTCTACATGATGAAATGCATACTCTTTAGATGGGATAACACAGGACAGAGAGGCAGTATCATCAGTTTCCTCCCAATCTTGCTCATGTTTTCTAAAGTGGTGGATATGCTGGCAGGGTGGACTATTTCTGGGCTAGAAATCAATGTAACAAACTGAATTTTAAAAGAAAAAAATCGAGGGAGGAGACGGGGTGTTTTCTCAAGCAAAGGCCTCCACCAAGGGCTTGCTCCTGAGTTTTGTATGTCTACAGACTCATCAAAGTAGTTAGAGTTAAGCAGCTTCAGGTAGACTGGCTTTGGCCAGCCAAACTCACAAAGGATAGATCGCAACTCATGAGTTTGTGAGAAGTCTGCCTGTGGGTGAAAGGGCGAGGGCTATGCCCTCCATCTTGCCCTGTATCCTCCATGTTGGGGCAGCAGCCATGTGCTCAGGAAAGTACCTTCTTCCCAGGGCCCACAGTCCCCTCTCCTGCCCTTACTCCACCCCCTGTATAAAACTCCTCTTCCCATCGGGCTAGCTCTGTCTCTCTGCCACTGGGCTTACCCTTGCATCAGTGAGTGTGGTTGGGGAGCCGAACTAGTTTGAATAAAGGACTCTGCTTTTGCATCGGACACGGCTGGCTCCCTCGCGTGGTCTGTTGGGGATCTTGAAATCCGGGCATAACATGGGCAGCTCAGGAACACAGTCCAGAGGGGAGCCGGATTACCATGAGGGGGTGGAATTCAGAACAGGGAAGATCATACTAGCTATGGTCATCAGATCCAGGCCCCCACCTCTATCTGGAGATAGGAACTCGGGGTGTTGCTCCATTCCTCAGAGTAGTCCATTCACTTGGGGAAAATCCGTCACTTCTGGTGTTCTTCTCCTGTCCTGACTCCCTGTAGGTCAGCCCCTTTTTATTAGCCTCCACTTCCTCCTGCCAACCCAGCCATCCGTTAGGTGAGGGTCCAGAAATAAACACCCAGGATGTGCCTTAGATGTTTCCCAGGTTTATCCCCAGCGCTCCACTGGCAGACAGGGCAGGGGGAGTGGCTGCTTTAGCCGATTTCATCCTCTGCCTTGTGTTCACTAGTTAACTTTCCAATGATAGATGTTTCCAGTCCCTGTGTTGCCTATGCATCTAGAGATTCTGTTTCAACTGATTTATGATGAGCCCAGAGTGTCAATATATTTCTCAAGTTCCCTAACTGATTCTAGTTGAGAATCAAGACTAAGGCTCCTGAAATCCTAATATCCCAGTCACCTCTTACATTTAGCGCCATGAACTGGTCCAGCCAAGTTATGCTTCCTGAGTGCCTGCCCTCTGCTGTGTGCTTTGCATGTAGGTCATCTCTTTTCATCCTCACAACCACTCTGGCTGCCAGTATTGTTATTGCTAGAGGTTCCATCCAGAAAATGAGGTTTAAAAGAAGCCTGAGAGCCTCAAACTAGTAAATGGTAGAGCCTCTATTGAAACTTAGTCAACTCCTTTATCACAATTAGCACTGTGATAACCCCATTTATGTAACATACCAACATCTCAGATCTAACAAGTTCACAATGGATCTTTTATGTTAGCCCAAAATTTATCCTACCACCGACTCTCTCTCTTCCAAACACAGTTGCCAGATGAATGCTCCTTAACTATTATATCATTTAGTCTATGTCCCATTAATTTGCGTGTGCACATTTTTTTCAGTCTTTGATGACGGGGAGACTGGTGAATGCTTTTTTGTTTCTTGGGTACACACAATAAATGTTTAATGGTAATTATGAAGCTGAAATACTTGAAGTAAGCTGTAAGTGATACTGAATTTAGAGAAAGAGGGGATCAGTTTAGAACGAAGCAGTCAGCAAAGGGGTCATAGGGGTATTGGAACTTGATTTGGGTCTTCCTTTTAGGATGGAGAAAGCATGGATGGATGGCTTGATAACCTCTGGGACCCACTGTGTGATGGAGAGGAAAGAGGATATCAGTATGGCTGTTAAAGAAGACTTCCATTGACAATGGTCCTTGTCAGTTACTCAAAGGCCTGCACTGGGTTTCCACTTCTGTTTCTATATTACAGCCATATAGCATTTATGCAGTTATGCAGGATAAGTTGATTTGGGGAGATAAGATTGTTTGGGTGACAGGTACCTCCTGGAATGATAGGTCTGCAGATCCCTGAGCAAGGACAGGATACCATAAAAGATTGGTTCACAAAGATAAGCCTATTGGTAGAAAAGAGATGGGATCTTGAGAAAAGACAGATATCTAGTGAGGTTATGGGAGGCCTGACCTGAGTTGGAAAGTCAAAGAGGAAACTGATGTGTGAGATTCCATAAGCCTATGCAGGAGTAAAGGTACAGGAAGCGAATGCGGACTCCAGGCAGTGCCAATAGAAAAATGCAACAGCTATAGCTCCATTAGTATATTGACAATGATGGGCACCTGCAGACACAGCTAGACACACTTGTGAGCTCAGTAAATGAGCAACAATATCTGCTCCGCTCATCACTTTTTTTTTTTTTGCTCCAAAATTCAGAATTTGGATTTGTGTTTTGGAATTACATATGTTATGTCGCTGGATCTATCAGAGACATCTATGCAAATCTATTTAATAAAAGAATCTGGTGTGGCAAAGGGGAAGGAGAAATAGCAAATTTTTTCTCAATTTTCTACCATCTCTATATCACCAGACAAAGTCTTAGCCAGAGGCATTTCTGACCCCAATGGAGACTTATGAGACCTTGGAGAACATTTATGTGGCAGTTTTATTGCGAATCAAAGCAAATGTCTATCACTTTTGGCCTACATCAGCTCCTGCTGTCCGAGCCTTTTTCAAAAAAATGTATTGTCAATATGAAAGCATCGCCTTTAGTGCAGTTTCGAATTCTTTTGCTTGAAATATTCTGCAGCAGGTTTTTCTGCAGAGTAGGGCATTCTGCCTGCAATGTGTCCAACACCAGTTTGCAAAGTCTTGTAGATTGTATCCTGAATACGTGCTGAATAAATATTTTTAAAAGAATAAATAAAGACGTGAAAGATACTTTGAAGGTACATCAAAAGGATTTGGTGACTGACTGAGTATGAGAAATTTGGAAGAGAAAAGGAGATAGTCATCACTACTGGACCTAAGATTTCTGACCTACCTGCTTCAAAAGACTTGGAATCCCTAATGTTTACAGTAGTGAAGATTCAAAATGAAAAGATTTTAAAAATCAGAGCAGCTCAAATATTTGGCTTGTGTCTTGTCTCTACCTAGGCAGCAACAAGTGTCTCACGGATCCTCAAGTTGTCTTCCTGCCTTTGATGTATTTCAGGAATCTTTTATTATTAGTATTGGAACCTCCTCTGGTTCTGTTGGTCCACCCCATTTCTTGTTTATCCCAGTAGCACCGATTGGCCTTTGAGGCTCCCTGTCTCTCTGGCCTGGCTTTGTGAGGTCCTGTCAGTTCACACCCCTGATTGTGGAATCTGTATGCAGCACCACCCTCTCACTGGAGGTGAGGAGTTTGAAGAGCAGGGACTCACTCTACCTTTCCCCCAAGCTCTCTGCAAATATTATCTTCTGGCCTATGTGATTGCTGAAATTCCTTTTTTTAGGTTTTATTTAAAATATATTTTATTAATTTTTTACAGAGAGGAAGGGAGAAGGATAGAGAGTTAGAAATATAGAAACATTGATCAGCTGCCTCCTACACACCCAATACTGGGGATGTGCTTGCAACCAAGGTACATGCCCTTGACCGGAATTGAACCTGGGACCCTTCAGTCCGCAGGCCGACGCTCTATCCACTGAGCCAAACCGGTTAGGGCATTATTTTTTTAAAATATATTTTTATCGATTTCAGAGAGGAAGGGAAAGGGAGAAACATCAATGATGAGAGAGAATCATTGGTTGGCTGCCTCCTGCATGCCCCACAGTGGAGATCAAGCTTGAAACCTGGGCATGTGCCCTGATTGGGAATGGAACCGTGACCTTCTGGTTCACAGGTCAATGCTCAAGCACTGAGCCACTGCAGCCGGGCTGAAATTCTTTTATCATCAGTCAGAGTGTTACTCAGGAGCACTGACTCATTAGCTAATTAATATACTCTCTATGATCATAATAGTTAACCTTTTTTGGGTAATTGCTTTATGTCTCAGCATCTTTTACTTATATGTCTTTACAACCTGGCAAACTAGGTATTACTACCCTCCTTTTTGCAGACCAAGAAACTGAGTCTTAAGAGAGATAAGAGACACGTTAAGCATCTCGCATCTGAAATAGGGCAAAGCCATGCTCCAAGCTCAGGCTGCCTGGCCCACTGTTACCCTCTTTCCACTTCTCTGCTGCTGTGAGTCAGCAGGTGTCAGGTTATCTGTTTGCTAATCCATTACCACCCACAGTCACGTTGTGTAGTGGAAAGATCTCTGGGGTGAGTCACAGGGTGGATTCTTTATTCTGTTCTGTCTAACATGTATGACCTCTGTACGCCTCGGCCACTTCATCTGCAAAATGGGGATTAATACCTTAAAGGAATATAAGGAAAGCTGAATAAGGAAATAGACACACTTTTTTAAAATGTTCAGTAGTGATGTAAAATATCTGCTAGTGGCCTTATAAGGAAGTTCAGACATAATAACTAGCTGAGCTTGGGCTCAAACTTGGCCTCCATAGGAAACAGTGGGTTCCTCCTATTGCCTGGGGCTGGGCCAAGGTGAGCATTGCCGTGGGCCATTTTCCTAGCAGTCTAGAGCGGTGGTTCTCAACTTTCCTAATGCCGTGACCCTTTAATACAGTTCCTCATGTTGTGGTGACCCCCAACCATAAAATTATTTTCGTTGCTACTTCATAACTAATTCTGCTACTGTTATGAATCGGAATGTAAATATCTGATCTGCAGGATGTGAAAGGGTCGTTCGACCCCCAAAGGGGTCAC
>NW_006286483.1:81147-82755 GCF_000327345.1 Myotis davidii | reverse complement strand
GGGCACGGGATGGACCTCTCTGCTGTGATTCTCATTCTCGATCGCATCTTGTGATCACAGCATGCAGGCAGGCTATTATTTGTTAGTTCCAAACAAATAGTGTGTGAGATAATAAATGTCTTTGGCAGAAGCCGCACTTAAAGGGATGTGTATCAGAAAAGATTCAGGAGTGGCTGGTTACAAGTCTGATGATACTACAAACTGTGCTATTCGTGGAGTTACTTTGGGAAGTAATTGCTGGTTGTAATTGACTATCTAACCCATGTGTGGATTTTAAATACACGCCCTGGTCTGAAGCACTGTAACTCCTGAGTCAGTCTGTCGCAGTCCTTTCCTAGCAATGTCATCACTAGCTTATGTGATCCTGGGCAAGTTGCTTAGCATTTCTCATCAAAAAACGGGGATAAGAATAGCACCTACCTTCCAGGGCTTTAATTCAGACCAAATGATTATGTGTGTAAAGCCCTTAACAGCTCCTGACCTGCTTTAGACACTCGATGGACACATGCTACAATTACTACAACCAGAATATGTTAGTTTCCTCCTTTCTTTTCATTGAGGTCTAATGGACATATTATTTAAGTTTCAGGTATACAAGATGATTTGATAAATGTGTATATTGTGAAATGATCATCACAGTAAGTCTAGTTAATATCCGTCACCACACATAGTTATAAAAATTTTTTTCTTGGGATGAGAACTTTTAAGATCTACTCTATTAGCAGCTTCCTAATATGCAATACAGTATTACTGGCTGTGGTCACATGCTATATATTACATCCTCATGACTTATTTATTTTATAACTGGAAATTTGTACTTTTAAAATATAGATATATAGTGATTTCAGAGAGGAAGGGAGAGGGAGAGGTAGAAACATCAGTGATGACAGAGAATCATTGATTGACTGCCTCCTGCACGCCCCACACTGAGGATTGAGCTTGCAACCTGGGCATGTACCCTGACTGGGAAACGAACCTTGACCTCTTAGTTCATAGGTTGACATTCAACCACTAAGCCACGCTGACTGGGCAGGGAAACATGTACTTTTTTTATCCCCTTTACCCATTTCACCCATCCCTTACTTCCTTGCCTGTAGCAACCATCAATCTGTGGTAGTTAACCATCAATCTCCTTTGAAATTGGTGTTGTTTCTCATTTTCTGAACTACTTTGCAGTCACTAACATGTTCACTTTTTATAACTCTAGAATTACAAAAGGTCATTTTGTTAAAACTACCCTTATATTCTTTTATACTTGCGTTTTACCTTTTGAACTAAGAGTCAAGTTCAACCCTAAAAGGTCCCTATGTCAACACAGCCACAGGTTGAGAACCGCTGGTCTAGAGGGACCGTTTTGTCTGTTTGACAATACTAATTGATTGGGAAGAAAATAACAGCTTTGACTTGTTTGCACTTTGATCATTATGTTAAAGACTGAATTTTTATCATTTCCTTAGCGGCTTTGGTGTGACGCTTTCATTTGCATTTTATCCATGTAGCCTTCGCATGTCCTTGAGGATTATTTGACAATGTCCTTAAAGGTCTTTACAGGTCACCCATTCTCTCGGGGCAAAGAGATGCTTCACCTCAGACTTCTTTCTCTCCCAG
>NW_006286483.1:80748-81034 GCF_000327345.1 Myotis davidii | reverse complement strand
AAAAGACCGTACCTTTTTATATAATGATGTTTACTTTGAATTTATATTAGTTCACACAAACACTCCATCCATGCTTTTGTTCCGGCCCTCCGGTCCAGTTTAAGAACCCATTGTGGCTCTCGAGTCAAAAAGTTTGCCCACCCCTGTCTTAGACGATGCATGTTGGGTAAAGAAATGTACATACGCCCAACTGGCCAGGCTCAGTGGTTGAGCATCAGCCTATGAACCAGGAAATCATGGTTCGATTCCCAGTCAGGGCACATGCCCAGGTTTGGGGCTCAATTCC
>NW_006286483.1:67724-80629 GCF_000327345.1 Myotis davidii | reverse complement strand
TTCGTCTCGGAAATTAATAAAGATTTTTTTTAAAAAAGAAATACAAATACAAAGTTGGAAAAGCAACATTTCAATTACATTAACTTGATCAATTATAAGAGAACAACAGCTACTGTGGTTAAGAACCATGAGACATATTTTGAGACTAGGAAGGGGCAGATGGGAATAGACTGCTGAATCTTCCAACAGTTGAAATGGTTGACTCTACTTATTCTATGGGATATCTCTGAAAAAAATTTGACCGAAATATTTTACATTTGCTAGAAAAAGTTGAACTGAATTGAACACCTCATTTATTTTTAAGTGAAGAACAACCTTCAGGCTAAGAAAAACAATTATGGTCCTTGAATTCAATTATTAACATACTATTGTAAATAGGTCCCCTCCCCAGGACATTCTTCCCATTTCTTTGAAGTTTTAGCATATGTTTCCATTTCTATAGCTCACACACACACAGAAAATGCATTATTTCCTATTTGAATTCATATTTCCTATGAAGTCTGTCTTGACTTTGTTTTAAATTTGCTGGGCTAATTCCCAGCTATACAAGATCATGGGACTTTGTTTAAAATTCCGATTGCTAGGCCCTGTCCCTAGAGACTGGGATTCAGCAGGTCAGAAGGGGGCCCAAACGTGAGAATTATTAAGTACTTTGAGGATGGTGACAAGCTGCAGGGAAGAGGGACAAACAGAGGGCATTGTTCTAATTTAAGGTACATACACTTCTAGAGTATTTTTTTTCTTCTCTTTAGAAGTCAAGTGAAGGCAATTACATTAAGAAAGGCTGCCTATAACCATAAGCCAAGCAAATTGCTCTTACTGCTCTGAGATGCAAAGCAAATAGTTATGGGTGTGCTATATAATTTGTCTGATACTTTCACATTCTTTTAACTTGGGTTTTAGTCCAGGGGAAGAAACAGTATTTTCCCATCCAGAAAAGCCAGTATAATCATGTTTGTATATACGGTAAGCTTCAAGTAATTATCTAACATTCCATTTTTGTACCATATTCTGGGCAAATTACCGGCCTCTGATCAATAAGACTTTGTGTTAAGTGTCTGTAAACCGAAACCAAAGAATGAAAGTTCCGATCAATGTTCAGCCAGAACTAATTATTTTAAATTTTCTGAAAAAATATCAGAATTCCTGAGAATGTAGATCCCTATTATTGGACCTGGCATACTTATTTTAATATGTAAAACAAGTTACTTTCCATTATTATTCTTTTCTTTTGCTTCCAACAAAAGAAACGAAATATTTCATGTCTGACCACATCATTAGTCAAAGACACAGTGGAGGGATTATACTTTTATTTCATAATTCTAGTAAAATTTATTCTTTTTCCCTTCTCTCTTTAACATGCATGCACACACATGCACACGCACACACAGAATTTGCTATCAGGAATTCTAAAGTGAAAATATGTTTACTCATCATAGTATAATAAGTTAGTAATAATCTAAAGAAATTGATCCTTCTTGGTTATCATTGTGATATGTGATCCCACTTTTTCTGGAAATGCTGTTTTTTAAAATCTGCAATACATGGATAATTGCCGATCTCAAAAATGTAAGCATTAAGCGAAATCACATCAAAAGATACAGTCATCCAAATACCAGTCCCCCAAGTCAAATATTTCTTTTCCTTGTTGCATTTCCAATCAGCCGAGGGCATTATCATGAACGCCCATACTTGTAATCATGCTATAGATATATTATCTCCTGCTTATATGGCCACTTCGTTTGCATCGTCTTTATGTTGCCACATAGTTCTCTAATGGTTTTAAATGTCTATGTAATATTATATTGGGTGGTTATACCATGTACTCTTGGACTTTCCAATATTCTTGCGCATTCACATTATTTACAAGGTTAAAAATGGGAGTTTCATTGCTGACAAGACCTGTGCTTTAAATGAGCAAGAGTGTATGTTTTGACCCTGGAGCTAGCATATAAATCATCTGATTATATGGACCATTTAAACAGATAACTTCTTCATGGAGCTGAAATATTTGCTGTACATACCATATCTGTACTGTGAGGAAGCATGTTCTTTGTAAATGGTATGGCACATCATCCCAGACTCACTGGCTTTCTGCTTGCCACTGTATCTCCCTTAGGAAATTTCAGTTCGTTTTCCCTAGTCATGTGGCCCAGAAGCCCAGAGCTGAGTACTGGGATGTGAATGATTTGCTTACGTGGATTCAGACCTTTGAGGTTCTCAAAGAATATGGTTTCCTCATTCTTCCCAATAATTTCTCTAATTAGTTCAAGGAAATTGAACAAAGTTCTGAGATTTGCTATGATGGCTGCTTTAATTATTTGTTTTGTTTTGAAATATTAAATTTTTTCATTTCCTTTTGGGGTCACCTGGTTAGATTTGTACCCTAAGCAAATGTTTCCTCTTTTCTGAAGTAACTAAACAATTGATAATAGTTCATTAGGTTGGGTGTTCATACAAGAACATTTGCTCTGTACCCTAAAATTCTTGATCACCAATTGCAAACAAAAATATTGTCTGAATTTTTTATATTAAATCTTATCACTTTACAAGATATGGATTCCTTTAATTCTATCATGGTAGCACAAGGGTCACCAATAGACGAGATATCTGACTAACTTGCATGTCTTGAATTGACGTCATCATCAGTTCAAGGGAATTTTGAAGGAAGAGAACTGGTATTTTATCAAACAGACTATGTTAACAAGAGTTTCCCCATACAGTAAGACTACAAAACAGGAGGTAGTCTTTTGTTATTCAGGATATGATTAATATTGCCTCATCATTTAATTTTAGGACTTCAATTTTAAAGTTTCATTTACATTTTTATAACTGTTTTATATATAATTTGAATCAGATTTATTTCACTTAACATTGCTTTATATGTTTTTTTCCTATGTTTACACTCTTCATGTCAGTTGTAATTTTTGTACACCATTCTATCCTTCTGATATTCCATAATGTTCCTAAGTGTGTCCCCTATTACTAGGCATTTAGAATGCTTAATTGTCTATCAAGTACATGATGATAATTGTTAAGACCCTGGTCCACACACCATGTTGATATTGTGCATATAAGTCATCGAGGTGACCTGATCCTGGCATGATTTGTCTTTCTCAATCTGTGTTGTGCATTTTTTACTGAATTTCTTTTTTGTTTGGGGATGGGGGTTAGAGGGGAGAGGGGCAGGTTGTAATCCACTTCATGGGTGTGTAACCCACTTCATTTTTGTCTTTCTTTCCTCAGTGGTGAAAGTGGTGCTGGAAAGACAGTGGCGGCCAAATACATCATGAGTTATGTCTCCAGAGTGTCTGGAGGAGGCCCCAAAGTCCAGGTGAGTTTGTGATGTAGCCCATTTTGAGACTCTGTCCTACATGAAATGTAAGAGGCTCCATAATTGTCAGATCGGCAAACATTTTGAAGTGTTTGAAACATTCTATTGGTAAAAAAAAAAAAAAAAAAAAGCTGGGCATAGTCCTCTCATACCTCCCTGGTAGGAGCATGATCTAGTATATGTACTTTTCTGGAGGGCATTTCAGCAAACTTTATCAAATCTACACGCATGCACCTTTGACTCATTAATCCTGCTTAAGAGAATGTGTCCTTTACTAGTAGATGTGCTGAAACATATGCAAAATGATACTTGTATAAAGTTATTTGATGTGACATATTTTGTAAAAAGAGGCTCATGAAATTAATTTTTAAAATCCATTTTATTTAACCCAACATATCCAAAACATTATCATTTTAATATTGAAATATTGATGAGATATTTTACACTCTTGTGGGTTTTAAATTGTTGGAATCCAGTGTGTATTCAACCTTTACAGCACATCTCAATTGGGACTAGCCATGTTGCAAATCAAAGCTACCTGTGGCTCATGGCTTCCATCTTGGACAGTGAGTGTAGCTCCAGAACCTAGGCTGGCGCGGTGCAGTCCACGTGCTTTTTTCCATTCACGTAGCCACATCCTCTCTCTAGAAGACTGATACGGAGACAGGAATCCAGGATGCCATTTTGTGGTGGGCTGTTCCTTTACTGTAATTTGCTCTTTCTCTTTTCCCCAATACGCTTACCACAAAATCCTACTGGACATCTTGAGAGTGGATGAATGGATGGATAGATAGGTGAATGGATGGAAACATAAAGATTCTCAGTTAACACGTCAGTAATTAATGAAGAGACAAGGACAAGTCTTTCTTTTGTTCTCTCCCTATGCCATGAGAAACTGAGTGTTGATAAGTGGTGTAGGTGTGTCTGATTAGCAAACAGAGATAAAGGATTAGGAAGATCCACATGTCAAAATTAATTTTACAATGAAAAGCAAGGTTTATATAAATTCATGAGTTTTTTAAAGAAGACTAGTTGGATTGGAAGTGATATTTCTAAATTTTGAAACTGACCTCATCGAGGGACCACCCAGAACTTGCCTCTGGTGCCATCGCTAATGACATGGCCCCGGTCGATGGGATTCCAGTTCTTCCTCTTCTGAGTGCTCAGGAGGGCACCAAAGGGAGCACGTTGGCTGTTACGTACTCAGTTAGTAGTTAGTGCCTTCATCCAGCCCGTGTTCTCCAGACCATGACTTAGTGGCCAGACTGCAGACATTTAATGTTGACTTTTCTCTTCCTGTTTTCCTATGAGGACAATGAGGCAGAGCTCTTGGCTTGAAATTAGTCAGTAGCTACAGAGCACAAACCAAAGACTTGTTATTTCTGGAACATGTTTAACCATAGCATGTGAATAATTAGAAGTACAAGGCATGACTCACTTGTTGAAAGACCTCTCCAACATCAACTCCTGTCTACTGAGCTATCTTGCCCAGGAGGTGTTTTGCACACTTTTCAGTCTGGTACCAAACGAGGGTGTTTGAAACCCCAATCCCTGCCCTCCGGTGGGCCAGGAATTGTTCTGTACAAACCAGCATCTGCTCTTGCTGCTCAAAACATGGCTTCATGTTGGCAGAGCCAGGGGCACCGGTTAGAAATGCAGGCTCTCAGGTCCTGCCTCAGACCTACTAGACCCCCATCTGCATTTTACCAAGATCCAAAAGTGAGTGCCGCACATGAAAGTTTGGGAAGCACAAAACTGTGTCCACAGCCTTGCTTGAGTAGGAGAAACAGTTTCATTTTCCTTAAGGTCCCTGTCCCTTGCAGTGAGAGGGTGGAGGTGGGGGTGCAGCAGGCAGGGAGAGCAGTTGGGTAGAGAAGGGATAGGGATAGTCAAGAATCAGATCAGAGCAGCGAGGAGATGCCCCTTCCTGCTCCACTCTCCTTCCTGTGGGAGTCCCGGCACCCCAGGCGCCCCAGGGCTGCGGGGTAAGCACAGCAGGGTGGAGGCCCAGGCCAGGAGTGTTTGGAGATCCTGATTCACTGCTGGGGCCCTGGCTCCAGGACTCCTGCCTGAATCCAGGGAGTTGGAAGACACAAACCCACTAACAGGTTGAAGTCTGTCGAGAGGAAAGAGTAAATCCTCCTGAACCTGGGGGGACATGTGGACTTGAGGCCACTCCCTGCTGCACCCAGAAGCCGGGTCCTTCGGGAGTGTTTGGCATTGCTCAGTGTGGTGGGTGTGTGTGCCTTCCTGACCCCTGGTCTGTTTGCTGTGACAGCACGTCAAGGACATCATCCTGCAGTCCAACCCGCTGCTGGAGGCCTTCGGCAACGCCAAGACCGTCCGGAACAACAATTCCAGCCGATTTGTAAGTCTCTTTTCTCCTTCGGGAGATGCCGCCTGGCTGGTGGTGTGGATACGCCCGGTTTAGGTCCGGTGTCTCCGAGGCAACGGGAGCTTTCACATGTCATCAGGAGGCTGCCTTTTGCATCTTGTCTTCATTTTCTCTAGCGGCGTGCTGTCAGGCTTCAGTTTGCCCTTTTAGCGGAAGTTATTTTTGAACCCCGGGATATAAATCAGCTAATTTTTTAATACAGTTCTCAACTTGAGTTGCCTTCCTAAGGAAAATAGAAGTTGGTGCTGGAGGAGTTTGCTTTGTGCCCTGGAGGAAAGAGACCTTCTTTCCCAGACAAAGTAATAAGTAGGCTGGGTCCCAAAGCCTGTTCTTTTCATTTACTTACTTATTTACTTATTCATTTATTTATTCGTTCGTTCATTCATTCATCTTGATTGATTTCAGAGAAGAGAGTCTCATTGATCGGCTGTCTCCTCACGCCCCCTATTGGGGATCAAGCCCCACAAAGTGGGCATGTGCCCTGACTGGGAATTGAACCATGACCTCCTGGTTCATAGGTCGATGCTCAACCACTGAGCCACGCTGGCTGAGCCCAAAGCCTCTTGCTTTGCTCTTGCTCATAGACTGGGTCTGTGGAAAATGAAGGGATAACACACTATGATCCGGCACCTTGTAGAGAACCCTCCTCTCTATGTCAGTCAGAGTGAGTTGACTGCCTCCTCCCTCATAGGCTGGTGTGTTTTATGTATTCCACATAACTTAACAACACCCCAAAATGATTGGACTTAACCTGATAGATTGCCTCCTGACCAGCCCATTTACCCACGGTAATGAAAATGTCAGCAGAAGGCATTATCATGAATGCCCATGACAACGCTTTTCTGTCTGAGCGTCTCCTGAGAATTGGAAGGCTGGCAAGGATGAAAATAAATATATTCCCCTTGACAAGAAGCCACACTTCCAAAAAACAGTATTTGCCCAGTAGCTTTGATTTATGTAGATTTTTCGTCTTAGCTCATAGACTGTGTCTGGCAGGAAAGCATTCAAGGAGCTATCTTTAAGGCAGATGCTGGACCATTTTAAAATAAATAAGTGGGAATTTGGGAGAAAGATGATTTCTTTTTCACCTTTCTGTTTTGTAAGGAAGCTTCTATTTTCTAAGAGAATCCTTTAAGCTCTCATGCAGTGATTGTTTGGTTCCCTCGTGATTTATATCTGTCAGAATTGCCCTCATTTTCCTTGCTGTTCAATATTATTCAAACCATTTGTTCAGTTGTTGATCTGTCTTTTTTTTCTTCTTCTCATTGGTTTGGTTGTGTTATCTTGAAGAAGTTTCTAGGTAATGCAATAGGAAAGAAGGTGGGAATATATATATCTTCCACTTGACCTTTTCCCCCCTTTTAATCTCAGTCTTCCTTGTAAAAATGGATTTGACCAAACTTAACTCTCTTGCTACCAGCCCCCTTCTTTTGCCCATTTAGAGAGCAGAAAATAATTAAGTCAATAGTGCTCTTGATTTTTTTTCCAATAAAAATTATTCCTTATCCTGAGACAAGAATGATACATTGGTCAATTTTTGTAAAACAAGACAAAAATATCCAGCAATTTATATTTTTCGGATTACAAAATAATGTCTTACGGCCCCCCAAAAAGATGTGAAAGAGTATAGATGGGCACATTACACATAGAATAACATCTAATGGGCATCCAAGGATGTTCCTAGGAATAATGAGAGAAATATAAATTAAAACCATGTATCATTTTCTGTCTCTGAGGTGGGCAAGTGTTAAGGAGATTGATACCAGAGAAAAGACACTATTGGTTAAAAGTGGACACATTTCTGCTGGAGAGCAACTTGCCATCTTTACCAAAATTGAAAATGTTCATTGTCTGTGACCCAACAATACTTTTAGGGCACAATATCTAAGCTCTCTGTTAATAATGACTTTTTAGAAAAGATATCCATAGTATATTGTTAAATTTAAAAAAGGTTAAAGAACAATATTTGCAATATGGTCCAGTTTTCATTTTAAAATGCACGTCTCATAAAACATTATATAATTAAGAAGAGGGGGTCCAAGATGGCCATGAAGTAGGAGGGAGTTGCACTCACCTCCACCCAGCACCACCTCAAAATTACAACTACATTACAGAACAATCAACCTGGATAACCATCTGAAGACAAGTTTAGTTGAACAGTCTTAGAGCTAAGGATATACAGAAAAAACCACATTGGCATTTCTTAAAGGTTCCCCCAGGTCTTTCTAACAGTCGACCAAAGTTTAGAACCACTTCTAGAAGAATTTGAGAGCTTGCCATTTACAATGTCTACCCTTCCTAGATGTGATGTCCTGTTTGGTTTCATTCTCACCCCCACTTGATGGAGGTTACATGGATGGGCACTGAATCCTTCCCTCCAGAACCAGCTGAAAGGAAAATATGAGAAGAATGGCCACAGGGGAAGCACAGGGGAGCTTGCTCAGCCAGCCTTTCTCAGGAACCACTGTACTATAATTCAGGATAGCAGTGGTCTGTGCTCCCTCTCTGTGTCTGATGCTTCTGGGTGCTTGTTTTGGGGAGGGGGTGGGAGGAGTCATCAGATTAAGACAAATAGGCCATTCGAGAGTAGCCTCCTCAGATACCTGGAATCGGCAAGCGACTTCCCAGGGACACAGCAGGTTCTGGGTGCTAGGGGCAGTAGGAAAAATATGCCGTGTGCTTTTCTTGCCCTTAGTGAGTTTACAGTTCTAGTCACAGACTTGCGGCCTGGCAGGATTCAGCCCTGAGATGGGTGGAATTCATCAGCATTCACATTTTTAAAATATTACATGTGAATACAGTTAGGCCGGGCATGCTTTCCCATGTGACCATAGGCCACAGCACTCCTTAACACCCATATTCTCATCTTTTTCTTCATTTAAGTTTACTCTTCTAGTAGATCTTCTGAGGACTGGAAAGAAGCTAAATTCTAATGAAAGAGGGGCGGGGGGAAAGTCATTTACTTAACAATCTGGGCACCTTTTCCAGCTAAATTCCAAGGTTTTCTTCTCCTTTGTTTCCTCTTAGCAATAATTTAAAAGGAAATATTAACCACAACAGTAACAAAAATCTCCACACCCACAACTAGCTGGTGAGGACCTTCTTTATAATCAGGTGTTTTTATTTTATATAAGAATTGTAGATTCTCCAGAGGTCAGAGGAATGGCTTTTGCTCAAAGTCAGCAAGATGCCCGTCAGAGGGAAAACTTGCTTCTTCTCAGAGGCTGATAGAGTTCACTCTCCTTAGATCAAAGGGACCCTAGGATTTTCTGTCCTATTCTTTACAGCTTCCGGCTTAGCAAGCAAACCCCTACTGGGGAAAACCGGCAAAGAGTGTAACATGTCCTTATTTAGTCGGACTAGAAGGGTAGATTCTCTTTCTCAATACAGAATTGTATGATTGGACAAGAGTACAGGCTATTGTCTGATTTTAAATAAAAAAAAAAAGTCAGGAAATCTAGACCAGGACTGGGAATAATTCAGAATGTATCTAGCATTAATGAATTTCCTTGAATTATATGCTGTATCTAATGCCTATTTGGAACATCATGTTTTTGTTCACTAACCATTGAAGGAAACCCCTAACTTTCTTGCAGGGAAAATACTTTGAAATCCAGTTCAGTCCAGGTGGAGAACCAGATGGTGGAAAGATCTCCAACTTCCTTCTGGAAAAATCCAGGGTGGTGATGAGGAACCCTGGAGAGCGGAGTTTTCACATATTTTACCAGGTTTTCCTTTATATTGTTTCTTTCCTACTTCCTTATTCCTTCTCCACATTTAGATTTGCTTGTTTCCTCTCAGCAATCAGGTGTAGACAATCTAGCCTGTAAGCCAAGGAGCATTTATCACAATAGAGTGTGTAAGTCGGCGTGCAGAGAATTCTCAGAACGAATGTCCCTAACCTCACAGGAGAGTAAGTTCTAGTTGGGGTGAGAAGACAAACAGTTAAATAATCAAGAAAGTATTGATAAGAGATCAAAACGAAAGCTTGATTCTTTGCCAAATAGAAGTTCGTGTGGGGAGAATTGACTGGGGTGGGAAGGGGAGGTCTATGAAGCGGGTGCAGGATGACATGGAGGGGAGGCTGTGCAGGCAGGTCTGGTGGCCTGGACAGGGCAGTGGAGGTGTGAGCAAGTCCTCAATGAGTTTGCAAGGGCAGAGTCTTCAAAATAAAAGTCAGGAAATCTAGACCAGGACTGGGAATAATTCAGTTATTGGACGAAGGACTTGAAATAGGCTACGGATCTTCCCCCCCACCCCCATCACCATTTGTCCCCCTTTAACCTCTCCTACTTCCCCCATTGGCCATGGATCTTTAATGTCAGCTCAAAAAGTTTTGACTTAAGACACTCAGCAGCCGTGGAGACTTTGGGGCTAGAGCAGCCGTGGGCAAACTACGGCCCGCGGGCCGGATCCGGCCCATTTGAAATGAATAAAAGTTAAAAAAAAAAGACTGTACCCTTTTATGTAATGATGTTTACTTTGAATTTATATTAGTTCACACAAACACTCCATCCATGCTTTTATTCCGGCCCTCCGGTCCAGTTTAAGAACCCATTGTGGCCCTCGAGTCAAAAAGTTTGCCCACCCCTGGGCTAGGGCAGGTGGAGGATGCTTTTACACTGCATTCCAGTCTTCGGCAGTCATCTGACTCAGCTAGTTTTAAAAATGTTTTTGTTTTTTTTTAAAAAATATATTTTATTGATTTTTTACAGAAAGGAAGGGAGAGAGAGAGTTAGAAACATCGATGAGAGAGAAACATCGATCAGCTGCCTCCTGCACATTCCCCACTTGGGATGTGCCCGCAACCCAGGTACATGCCCTTGACGGAATCGAACCTGGGATCCCTCAGTCCACAGGCCGATGCTCTATCCACTGAGCCAAACCGGTTTTGGCTTAAAAATGTTTTTAACTATTTGAAAAATATAATGATGCGATAGACAATATCATTACGTATGAGCTTATATACATTTCATCTACTGGGGATCCACATTAGATTTCTTTGAAGAAAGGCCTGTGACTATTTTTTGTTTTGCTCCAGTTTAAAGACCACTGGATTGGAGGGAAGTTATACTGTGTTGGTAGTTCGAATTCAGTCTTATCGATTACATAGATGTCTTAGACCAAGCATGTCAAACTTGTGGCCCACAGGCCGCATGCCTCATTTATTTGGCCCATTTTAGCCTTTGAGTTTGACATGCTTGTCTTAGGCGATGGCAAACAATTCTTCCAGTTAGTTTGCTGGTTGAAAGAATACATAAATGACCAAAAGCTTTTGTGACTTCAGTAATGCTTTCAATTGTATTAATCAAAGCAACATGTACAGATGATTAAAAAATAATTTTGTATAGCACACACATAGTATATTATTTACTAAGCACTAGAGCGAAGTTCATAATTGTTTCCAGGACCCCTTTCAATAAATGCTGGCCCCATTCCCCGTGCCTCTCTCCCCTCTCCCCCTCCTCCCCCCCATCCCCCCGGAAATCCCCTGCCCACAGGTTGGAAACCAGCAGACTAGGGGCTGTGGAAGTGGTGATCTTAGGGGAAGATGGAGGTAAAGATTCTGACACAGTTAAAGCTGTGAATAGATGAGACATCCGTGGGAGTGAGTGTGGAGAGAAAAACCATGTCTCTACAAGACCGGGGTCCTGCAGACCTTCTGCAGATTGAGCAGGCATTGGGGAGCAGGGAGTTAGTCAGGGGAGGAAAACCAGGAACCTGCAGTGTCACCGAAGCCAGGGGAAGCTCGGGAATGAGCTTCAGGATCAAATGCTCAGAGCTCTTGTGGGTAAAGGATGGGGCAGGGGTCTAGGGACCAGGAAAGGGCTGTTGGACTTCGCCACTGGAAGTAGTGTCAAGCGTCATTTCATCAGAATGGTGAGGGGAGAGGCCAGAGTGCAGGTGGTTAAGTCGTGATGGGAAAGTAGAGCCTGCAGCTTGAAGTTCATGGCGTCGATGAAATGCTTCTAAAGAAGGCAAAGAGCACGTGTTTGTAGATAGAAGAGAGTTAGGGTTGGGGGAGGTGAAAATGCAAGTGAGAGAGGCTGTGCCATGTGGGTGGGGAGAAGACAGGAAGAGTAAGGGAAAGTTTTTTCTCAGACAAAAGAAAAAGGATAAACAGAAGGGAAAGATAGGAAGAGGGTGGTACAAAAAGATTTCGAAAAGACTAGGAAGAAAACTAAGGGAAGCTGATGTCATGGATGACCTGAGACTTCTCAGCAATGGAGATGAGGTTCCCTGTTTGGGGGATGTGCTGCTGAGTTGACATGAGGAACTTGACCGCAATGGAGAAGTGTGGAGAGGAACCTTCTCTATTTTCCTAAGCCCCATTGGGTTGGAGCCAGCAGGGGGCTGGAGCTGGCTTGCCTGGGCTGGGTGCATCTCTTTCCATCTCTTCCTTCAGTGACATTTTCTTAATAATTTGACAGCAGTCAGGGGAGGAGTATTTACACCCTGCTGAGTTGACATGAGGAACTTGACCGCAATGGAGAAGTGTGGAGAGGAACCTTCTCTATTTTCCTAAGCCCCATTGGGTTGGAGCCAGCAGGGGGCTGGAGCTGGCTTGCCTGGGCTGTGTGCATCTCTTTCCATCTCTTCCTTCAGTGACATTTTCTTAATAATTTGACATCAGTCAGGGGAGGAGTATTTACACCATGGAAACTGGCAGACACTACAAACCCACTTTCTCCCCAAGACTTGCTGGTGAAGTATTTGCAGCACAGCACTGGTGGGAGCCCTTTAAGAGGGTCTTGCTCAGACCTAAGGCGGATGTCAGAGGTGGAACAAAAAGTCTGGGACAGCCATTTTCTTAGAGGTTTCGGAATGCCAGAGTGTGGACCTTTGGTGGCTTTTTAGTATGCACCCTGCCGGATAGAACAGCAGAACGGGCCGGATCCGGCCCGCGGGCTGTAGTTTGCCCATGGCTGATTTACACCATGGAAACTGGCAGACACTACAAATCCATTTTCTCCCCAAGACTTGCTGGTCAAGTATTTACAGCACAGCACTGGTGGGAGCCGTTTAAGAGGGTCTTGCTCAGACCTAAGGCAGATGTCCGAGGTGGAACAAAAAGTCTGGGACAGCCATTTGCTTAGAGGTTTCAGAATGCCAGAGTGTGGACCTTTGGTGGCTTTTTAGTATGCACCCTGCAGTGAGCGCATGGAGGGGCCAGCT
>NW_006286483.1:57265-67483 GCF_000327345.1 Myotis davidii | reverse complement strand
GCTCTGGGTCCTACAAGGTGGATGACATTGATGACAAGCGGGAGTTTCAGGAAACTCTGGTAAGTGCTGGTGCAGGACCAGGCGGGATCTGCTCTCAGGCAGGGCATTGCGGCTGGTAGAAAGGGCACTGAAGGTTAGCAAAGCCAAGAGCAGCATGAAATTTCCACCTCTTTCTGCTGTAAGCAGTCCTGTTAGTAAAACACATTTAAGCACCCTTCAATAGCCACCTGCCCAGCTGCCGGAGGACCGCTTAATGATTTGAGACGGGCAATAAAAATGAGAGTGAACGTGCCCTGGCCAGAGTTTAGAGCAGTGGTTCTCAACTTACCTGCACGTTAGAATCACCTGGGAATCTTTCGACATATACCTGAGTTGCAGGTTCAATCCCCAGTTGAGGCATGTTTGGAGGCAACCAATTGATGTGTCTCTCACATTGATGTGTGTGTGTGTGTGTGTGTGTCCCTCCCTCTCTTCCACTCTCTCTAAAAACCAACGGAAAAAAATATCCTCAGGTGAGGATTAACAAACAAACAAAAATAGTGCATGCATCATTAACGCCCCCCCGCCCCCCAGGAGTTCTGATTAGCAGGTAAGAACTGTTGTGCATAGTGCATTTACCACACCTGTTTACTGGCAGCTCGCACAATTGCGCTGCCTCCTTAGAAAGGCAAAGCAGAGCGCTCTTGGGACCTCGGCCGGGTTAGACACCTGATTGAGTTTATTAGCACACCTTCAGGCTTTCCCACCCACTTCCTCTTCACTCTGTACGTACAGGTCAGACAGCTCTCCACATGGTGCGTGCATTATAGTACAAAAGGTGACATCCTCGGGGAAACAACTTCACAAGTCTAGTTAGACGTTTCTGGAGGTGGGCTGGTCACCCATTTAGCCTCAAAGAAATGCATCGCTACTGCCCTTTGAGTCAGCTATCAGCCTGGCCCAACCTCAGCCCAGAGCCAGAGCCCAGTGGGAGACCCCGCAGGGCATTTGGAGGTACAGCTTGAAGAAAGTTGGTGGATTAACTTGAAGGGCAGGATGTATTTCCAGGAGCCAGGACAAGAGGGGACATCAGGAGGCCCCAAAGGAGCTGGCTGGAGCAATGCAGATGAGGGGCCTGCATTGGTCCTAGAGTAAATTTCCTTTGGAATATGGATATCAAAGACTCAAGCTTTTCAGCTGCTTTTATTCGATATTCAATTGTATAGACCTCAGAAATAAGACTTCTCTGATGCTGTTATTATTGCAATCCCTGGAGATTTTGAACTGAGATCTTTTGCAAATGCAATCTCTTCTCAGTCCTCCCAGTGAAGGGAAAGGCCTCTGTGTGTATTTGGAGTAGCTGGACACGGGCACCAGTGCCCTAGGGGGAGAGGCATGGCCCCAGGACCACACCAAGGGATGCAGACAGACTCGTTGACTGTGCCCAGCTGCTGCTCCAGCTGCGTGCCTCTCCTCCTGCAGTTCTCTTGGCCCTTATCCTGGAGGGGAGCATGCTCTATTCGAGGACACACTGCCTTTCCAGCATGATGTTGAGACTTGAGAGAGATGCAAGAGAGTGCATTGGTCAGGGATAATGTCTGACTGGGACTTCCAGCTGCCGTCACTAGCTAAGCCACGCATCACTGCACCACCCAGTCGAAGCTCGGGCTCCTGCGCTGTGTGCTTAGAAGGCTGGTGACCGGCTCACGTGGGTAATCTCTCTTCCCGCTTCCAGCACGCGATGAACGTGATCGGGATCTTCGCGGAGGAGCAGGCGCTGGTGCTGCAGATCGTGGCGGGCGTGCTCCACCTGGGAAACATCAGCTTCAAAGAAGTCGGCAACTACGCCGCAGTGGAGAGTGAAGAGTGTGAGTAGCCGCTGCGCACAGTTGTCGAACAAGAACACGGGGAAACCATTGTTTAGCTCCATCAGAAGTAACCCACCGCTTTCCTTTGCTTAGATCTCAACTGAGGTATTTTGGGAAGAGACGAGAAGTCTCGTGCGTCCTGCTGTGGCAGAACAAAAGGGCCTGTGAGTGTCCAGGCCTCTTCTGTGCACCTGCCCACTCCTCCCGCCCATCTCCTCCCGCCTCCCGCATTAACTGTCCCAGAGTCACACCCAGAGACCATTCGTGAATTCATTTCAATTTATCATTAACCTTGGGGAAGCTGGCAGAATCTCACATCTAGGTTTAAAAGTAAAGCGATACTTTCATGAAGATTAGGGTAATAGCCGAATAACTCGAAAGATTTGTCTTCTCATAAAAAACCTTCTCTATCACTGATCTTCAGGGTCTCCCTTCACCTAAAGGTCATGAAGAGCAAGTGATTGGATATATGGAAATATGGAAAGCTCACAGATTTAGTTTGCCCCATGGGTTGGATTAGATTGGATTTCTGAAAATGAAAAGAAAAAGAAGGACATTGACTATTGTGTTGCTATTGGTAATGGTCACTTTTAATGGTCACCTCTGTAGTAATCAGAGCCTGAGGACCTGAATGGCCATTTTCACTCTTTGAGAACTCAGGAATCAAGTCCTTCCTGCAGAGATGCTATTGGTTTTGCATGGCACAGGCCCCCACAGTCACCAGGGCGTGTGACTGACTGTAGCCTCTTGGGCATCAGACGACTTTCCATCCTTTAACCACCCAGGAAGACATTTCTCCCTTTCTCAGCATTCTTCAAGGATGATAAATTTAGATGCTTAGTAATAAATAGTATCCCACTCATTGCTGACAATGCAGCAAGGCTATTTCCATTCCAAATAAGGTTCTTTTTATATTTTTGTTTTCTTTTGTGATAAAAAGGGAAGCTCAGCTAACTTCTGATGTCTGTCTGATAAAGAGCAAGATGAATTATGTTTACCAGGGGAAGGAATGGGGTGGAAAGCAGTAAATAGACAGGATGTCCACAGAGTCTAGAAACACAACCTAACAATAATAATAACGATGTTTCTAGACTTTGTGGACATTGCCCTTCACGTTTAACAAATGCATGGTTGTGTGCGGGAAGCTCATTAACACTTGGCCTTTTAACATTGACAGTTTGGTTTCTGTGAAAGTAGACTAGATTTCTCTTCCCTTTGTGGATAGTACAGTCCTTTACTGCCCCTTTCTGCTGGAGAACAAAGTTATGAATCTGGCACAGCTAGCATTTTCCCATGTGCCTGGGCCAAGAAGTAGCCTCCTCCACCAACGGTGTGAGGCCCAGGATTGGCAGCTGCCTGTGGAATGCCCTGATTGGCGGAGATGGAGTGATGGGGATCGGGAAAGGCTGTGTTGGAAACCAAGGAAGTCCAGCAAAGAAATGTGCCCTCCTTCCAATAATTTGTTTTCTGTTCAGTTGGTAAGACCTTAGCATGGTCATAGGGGTGCCCTGTTAAAGCTTCCCCTGCCCCCTACACTCAACTGTTCCCTTCCCCAGAGGCTTCCAGTCTCTCATATTCCATTCAGGAGACATGTGTTCCAGAGCAACTACACACATCCACTCGTTTTTTCTCACTTTGTGCATCAGTGGGAACATAGAACATAATCTGCAGTTGCCTTTTCACTTAACATTATATCATGAAGGTTATTTTATAACTCACTAAGGAGCTTCATCCTTTTCTGTAGCTGCATAGCATTCCATTGCTTGGCTATATTTTAATTTAGTGAACTAGTCATCTGTTGATGGACGTTAGGATAGTTTGGATCTGCTGCTTTTACAATAATGTATGAACATTACTAAAATGAATAACCTGGTTTGTGGTGTCTTTCTGATATTTGAGTATATCAGTGTAATAAATTTGTAGAGGGAAGACTTAATCCCCAGTCCTCCCAGGTGGAGCATTTCCAACAAGGACACTTCCATTCTCCTCACAGGAGAGTATTATTAACTGGTGCGTTGCTCAAGCGAATGCATCCATTGAGGCTTTTCCTCTTGGCATTTCAAAAATATATATTTTAAAATTTGTTTTTATTGATTTCAGAGAGGAAGAGAGAGGGAGAGAAAGATAGAAACATCAATGATGAGAGAAAATCACTGTTCGGCAGCCTCCTGCACGCCCCCTATTGGGGATTGAGCCAACAACCCGGGCATGTGCCCTGACTGGGGATCAAACCATGACCTCCTGGTTCATAGGTCAACCCTCAACAACTAAGCCACACCGGCCGGGCTAATATTTATTTTTAAAAAACTTTTTTACCTTGCTGTTTCCTTTAAAATTGTAAAATGGAATTTTGTGTTGCTGCATCTTGTCAGTTTCTCTATCTTCTCTATACTTCACATGTAAAAGAAAAAATTAAATGTCACTTTTTAATGCACTAATAGAAATCTATCTTCATTATCAAAATGTACTGAAACATTATTTTCTAGCAGGTTCTTCTATGTTCTACATAATTCTGATTAACTATACCCGAGTTACATCAGCACTTTTAAATGAATCAATGCCCCTCCCTCCTCCTTCCCCAAGCCTCTGTACTCCTCTGAGGCAGTCCTTATGCAGCCACCCTCCCAGACACCTCATGGAAATTCACAGCCTGAAGGAAGTCAGTATGAGCAGCCCTGTAATTTTAGTACCAGGGCAGCCACTGAAGAAAATGTGAGGTCATAAAAGGTTATACTTGAAAAACATGGCATGGACTTTTTTAAAAGCCAGTACTGGATTTCCTCTCTAGATTTCTTAGCTGTTTCCCTCCGCCTGTGGCTCTGAATCTTGGCCAGATTCCATGCCCTGTTTTTCGAGTGCCTGCGGTCCTTCACTTGTGCCCTCCTCTACAGAAGAGGTGTGAGCCATGGAAGTAGACAGGGCATGTTTCCTTTACAATCTTGTCCGTCTGTTTGATCTCAAGGACTACTTCTGTTTTGTTACACTTCTTTAGCTGTGGTCATAAAGATAATGGGATATACTTTTTCACTAAATATTTGAACTATGTCCCCATGTTAGCATGGTTATGGGCTTGGCAGGAGCTCATATTTACAAAACCAACAAAGTGAGGCTAATGATTTGCTGTATCAAACAATTCATTCGCCGCAGATGTTGGGTTGTACTTACTGATCAAGGAACTGGCCCTGGGTTGTCTAGACCAGGGGTGGGCAAACTTTTGACTCGAGGGCCACAATGGGTTCTTAAACTGGACCGGAGGGCCGGAACAAAAGCATGGATGGTGTGTTTGTGTGAACTAATATAAATTCAAAGTAAACATCATTACATAAAAGGGTACGGGTTTTTTTTTGTTTTTTTTTACTTTTATTCATTTCAAATGGGCCGAATCCGGCCCGTGGGCCGTAGTTTGCCCATGGCTGGACTAGACTTTGAGTGATGAGCACACAATGTAATATACAAATGACGTATTATGGAATTGTACACTTGAAACTAATGTTATTAACCAATATCACCCCAATAAATTTAAATTTAAAAAACTAAATTAAAATCATCACTTCATGGCCTTTGCGCCAAGATCAAGTGTAAAAACTAATCTAAAGGAAATGGCCTTTGGCAAATTACTGCACTTGATTTATTCACATGCCCTTTTTAAAAGGAAGCTGTCTGCTAGTGGGAGCATTTCTGTGGAACACTCACATAGATCATATACACCTTGTTCTGGCATTGCACTTTTTCTAAATGCATTCACTGACTTAATCGCATTGGAAGGTATACACTGAGAAATGCCAGCCTGTTCATTCTAACACCATCTGTGAAATTCAAACATTATTTTTTATTGGGAGGCTTGTGATTTTTGAGCATTATCATAATAAGGTCTCTCACAAAATCCTTTTATCAGAGAATTTCAGAAAAGCTTTATGCAGAAAAAGAAGACTCGTAGTCCAGTTAAGAATTCTGATTTGTGTCCATAAAAATAGTGAGAGAAATCTGAGCATCCTTTTATGCCCAAGGATGGTTGGTGTCACTTATTCACATTAGAATGTTTTAACCAGAAAAAAAGAATTCCATTTATATCACTAGCCCTCCTCTTGCACAGTTTCACAGCTGGAAACAGGTAGCTGAGCCTGGGAACCTCAGCTTTTCTGCCCGAAAGCCACACACTACACCACTGTATGTCCTCAGGGTGGGATGGGCGTGCTGTGATGTGACTAATACAACACCCTCCATTTTGTTCCATACGCCTCGCCCAGAAAAATCTTCTAACACTCCTCTCTAGATGCCATCTAGGTCCCCTTGACTCCAGCCCGACCATCTCGACCATTCAATGATCTCCACTATTGGAATTGGTCCTGACCTTTTAATCGTCTACCATAACCTTCAGCTGTAGCCAATGTTGGCCTACTCACTGTGTACCTCAACCATGTCTCTTGAATTCCTGCCTCCTCACCTTTACACATTCCATCTTTCTCTCTCTCATCCTCTGCATCTATACCTATCCTGTCCATTCTTTTAGACCCCACCCATCTTCCTCAATCACCCACGCAAGTAGTAATATCTTTCTGTTCTAAATTCCCCCAGGACTTTATTATCTATCTGTGTCACATATTTAGCTTTTATTTGGCAAACTACTTTCGCCTCCTCTAGATTGTCATGAGAGTTTCTTCAATAATTTGTGTCCTGTCCTCTCCCTTTAACAGCCCCACACATGGTAACTACTCAAAAAAATAAGTGGTTGGTTGTAATTATTAGTCTGATGATATCAGATGCTTCCAGCTCTTTGTGAATGATGCTATGAAAACACTGTATCAAAGAGGAAGAAAACAATATTTGAAGCCAAAGAAATGTTGCTTGATTTAGTTCCTTCCGGCTGTCTTGCTGCAAGCTTGGAGAGATGTCCATTTTAGGCATTCAGCTGTGATCTCAGCAGGGGGGATTGGTTTAATGCCACTCTTCTTGGTTAACTGATTTGTATTATTGGAAGCTCAGTCATCATAGGAATTAACTCATGTAATAGAATAACTGGGAAAAGCAAAGTGGATGGGTGTGTGTGGGATTGCTAGCCTGAAAGTTCTTGGGACTAAAGATGGTATCTTGTGTGTGTGCCTGTGTATGTGTGTGTGTGTGTGTGTGTGTGTGTGTGTGTTTATGCATTTGCGCACACACACACACACACACACACACACACACAAGTGCCTCCCTGTTTGTGAGATGCATTGTTAACTTTCTTAAAAACAATCGAGGTTTATTTTGTTTTCTATAGTTTTGGCTTTTCCTGCCTATCTCCTGGGGATAAACCAGGACCGTCTTAAAGAAAAGCTGACCAGCCGGCAAATGGATAGCAAGTGGGGAGGCAAGTCGGAGTCCATCCACGTGACACTCAACGTGGAGCAGGCCTGCTACACCAGGGACGCCCTCGCCAAGGCCCTGCACTCCCGCGTCTTTGACTTCTTGGTGGATGTAAGTAGACGTAGCTGACTTGGTGATGCTTCATATTGTAGCTGCCAAGAGGAAAACTGCTAACGGTTTCGTGTTCATGTGGCTCACTCCTTCTAATCATCACCTGACTCCTCCACTTTTCACCCTCTCAACCTGGGGCCAGTGTATCCTGCTTTTACTTCTAGAATTCTCCACCAAGACACCAAGACAGTAACAGCTTCTTATGGACAAAATTCAGGGTGGGGCAAAGGTAAGTTTATAGTTGTTCATATGGAAAATAATACAATAACTAACAAATAAGAGTAAGATGTGATTCACGTACTCACAACTATAAACCTACTTTGCCCCCAGCCTGTATTTTATAGAGGCAGGACCGAACGCCAGGAAAGGAGAAGACCAGGATCATGAAGGGGTCTTGACTTTGAGCCTAAAGATTTAGGGGTGTTGTATTTGTCATTATTACTGTGTTACAAATTAGTCCAGAACTTAGTAGCTTAAAACAATAAACATTTATTCTGTCATTTGGAAATGACTTAGCTTGGTGGTTCTGATTCAGGGACGAGATTGTGGTCAAGATGCTGAGGGGAGTGATGGTCACCCCAAGGCTTGATTGGAGTTGGAGGATCTGGTTCCAAACTGACACACTCACACGGCTATTCGCAGGACTCCTCGGGTCCTTGCTACATGGCCCTTACTTTTCAGCTGCTTGAATATTCTCCCAGCGTGGCAGCTGGTTTCCCCCAGAGTGGGTGATCTAAGAGAGAGCGAGGCAGAAGTCCCAGAGCTTTTAATGTCCTCATCTTGAGCTCAAGTATTGCCGCTCTGCAATATTCTGTACCTTAGAAGCAGGTCACTAAGTACAGCCCACACATAAGGGCTGTACACACACACACACACACACACACACACACACACACACACACACACACACACACATATATATATATATCAGACATCCCTTGAGGTGTATGTGTTTGCATAATATTTGCATATATATACATATTTATGTATACCACATATAGATCCTGAAAATTAGTCTTTGAGCAGTGTAGCACTGCCGGTGACAGTCTATGCTAATCATTGCAGCCTGAGTGGGAGAATAATAATAGCAAACACTTATTTAGCACCTACTATGTGCCAGATACTGTTCTAAGTATTTTAGGGGGAAAAAAAAACACCTCATTTAATTCTTACCACAACCATGTGACTCAGATAAGCTAACTGAGGCCCAGAGAGGTTAAGGCACTTACCCAAGGCCACACCACTCTTAGATAATAGACCTAGGAATGAAATCCAGGTAATTGGGCAGTGATCCAGTATTCTACTCCTCTGCCTTTTATATGATCAAGGCAGGAAGAACCCCCAGGAAGCCCAAATCAAGGGCAGTAACGTGGTCATTAGACCCTAGAAGTCTGCATGATTGGGTGCGGTTAGGGTTGGGCAGGACAGGGCAGCGTAGGGTAGTTATTCTGTGTACTCGTTGTGGCAAGTTTAAGGATATGATTGCTTGGGAAGGTCAAGGTCATGCCAAGCATTAGCCATGTTTTTAACGTGTTCAGACCCTTTTTTACTGACAAGGGAATCTTTGGCCCCAGCACTGGTGGAATTGCCCAGGGCCATTCAGCAAGAAGGTCGTGCAGAGCTGGGACTAGAACCCACACCTCCTGTCCCTGTTCAGTGTATCTTCCAGCACTGGGCTTCCCACCTTATTTCCTTTCCATCTTTTCCCAGTTTTGTGTGTGTTAAAGAGGGTGGATGCTTCATGTAGTGATACTAATTAGAGCTGACAGTTACCCAGCACTAACTGTGTACCAGGTACTGAGCTACGTGTTCTACATTATTACTCATTAGCTTGCAAAAGATGACTATCTTTTTTTCTTTTTTCTTTTTTTTCCTGGAAAACAACTCTGATACCTCAAGATTCATCCAGGTATTCACCACCTCCAGGAACTTTTCTCCTGTGTTCCTCCCTCCCCTGCAGTCCTCACTAACCCCCTCCAACCTACACTGCCCTCCTGTCATTAAGTCTGTTCCACTGAATTGCACATCTCTTTTCACAGTGATTGAGACCACAGACTTTAAAAAAAAAATGTTTTCTAATTAAAAAAGAACATAGACTTAGGCATCGTCCACTTAAGTGTAATCCCAGGCCCTCCCTCTTGCCCAGCGTGATCTCAGGGATTGCACTGTGATCACTATTGGTGTGAGAACTGCAGTGAGAATTAAAGGACACGACACAGACAAGGCACTTAGCAAAGTCTGGAGCAGGCGAATGTTAAATATACGGAAGCTGCTCTTATTAACATCACTTTAATGGTAATTACTGGTATTATTAACCGTAGTTGGCTCACCCTCTCTATAAGCTCCTGGCAACAGAGATTGTCTTCTTGACATCCCTGGTGTTCGGTGATCATTAAATGATTAGTGAGTGGGGTTCTTCATGTGAAATAGATTTTACTTCGATCATCCGAGATGACATTTTCTTCCAATTCTCAAGACTTCCTGAAGAAAACTAACTCTGCCGGAATTTAATGGTTTTCATCATTAAGCAAACATTGTTTTTTCTGCTACCATAATAGTTTTCTGGGATTCTGGTGGTTTCCCGAAGTACTTGACATTGCACTGAGACTTCTTTTTTTTTTTTTTAACAATTCATAGTATTCTTTTTTTCCCCATCACCTATCCCCTCTGTGCCCTCTTCCACTCCACCCTGCAATCAGCACACTGTTGTCCATGTCCATGAGTTACCTCTCTCTCTTTCTCTCTCTTTTTTTTTTTGCTCCCGCCACACCCTCCAACGTTCCCCCTTCCCCACCAGAGCTGTCTGCCTGCTCTCTGTCTGTGAGGCACTGAGACGTTTTTGAAGCTGTAAGTCACTGCCTTGGTCTCTGGTTCCAGCAGGCACTAGTATTTGCTGTGTGTAGTCTGTTGTGTGCAG
>NW_006286483.1:46968-57214 GCF_000327345.1 Myotis davidii | reverse complement strand
CCCCCCCCCCCCCCCTGCATGTGCAGGAAAAGGAGTTAATTGCCATGCTGCTTACTTTCTCCTAGTCTATCAACAAAGCGATGGAGAAGGACCATGAAGAATACAACATCGGCGTCCTGGACATCTACGGCTTTGAAATATTCCAGGTAGGACCAGTTTAAGTCATTGCAGACTGAGGAGGGTGATGCATTTCCTCTGGCTTGAAGAAATGATTAATTCTAGGCAGTGAAAAAAAGAACACTCTACTATGGCCCAATTTTTGCCTTTGTGAGTTCTTTGGGCACCATCACCAAACTAGTTTCTCCTAAATCTAAGCTATGCAGCCTTCTCCTGATGCCTCCAGCATTTCTGCTAAGGCTTGTCACATGGAAGCATCTCACTAGATCACTCAAGAAATGTCTTCGAAATGATTTTGCAGAAATGATTGATGAAAGTAACTTTTTCTTTTTCAGAAAAATGGCTTTGAACAGTTCTGTATCAATTTTGTTAATGAAAAATTACAGCAGATTTTTATTGAACTGACATTAAAGGCCGAACAGGTAAGCATTCCCTCTTCCTTCATCGTGTTCTCCTTCTAATTTGTTTTCTTTTCAAGGGTGTAGACTTCTCTTTGGATAACAGCTTCAGGTTTGAGTCTTGTCTTAGGAAATATCCTTAACAGTGTCAGGCAGACAAACCGCATGCCACTGGGACCGTTCTGTCTGTGAAACAGAAACACCGTCTGCTACGTTTTCTTCTTCCTTTGAGCAAAGGATGCTGTGAAGTTGGACTTGGGACTGGCTGCTTCTACTGCTCTCTGACTCACTGACCAAGTGCAAAATGGAGACCTCGTTCCAACCCCTTTGTCTATGGCATCTCCTGTGTGACCAAGGAAAAGCCTGGCTTTCTCAGAGTTGCTTTACTCCCAATTCTCCCTAGAAATTAATGTGTCTTTAACAAAAGCTGATGTTTTCATTCTGGCTTGAAGAAACATGTCTTGCTTATTGTTTGTTCTGAAAGGCCAGCGCAGGTCCCTGTATTCTGGATTCCGCATTGTGTTTCGATTCTACAGTGTCAGTAACAAAGTACCACAAACCAGGTGGCTTAAAACAACAGAGATTTCTCCTCTCAGAGGCCAGTATCAAAGTGTCACCAGAGCATCACCCCTTTCAGAGGTTCTGGGGGGAATCCTTCCTTGGCTCTCCAACTTCTGGTGGCTCTGTCCTTGTTTGGTGGCAACACGGCTTCAGGCTCTGCCTCGGTCTTCACACGGCCTTTTCCAGTGTGTGTCCAAGTGTCTCTCCTTTCCCCTGTAAAGGCACAGGTGGTTGGATTAGGGGTCACCCCTAAATCCAAGATGATGTCTCTTGAATGAATCTAATTGTATCTACAAAGATCCTATTTCCAAACCTCACATTTTGAGATTTTAGGGGACATGTTCAACCCACTCGACATATGAAAGGCTGTTTGGGGATGTTTAGTCATGGAGCGTTCATGCTTAGGAGCCCCAGTGAGCAGAGGCGTTCACATAAACCTCTGGCCTGGAGGTCTCGCCTTCCACCACCTCAGGCCAGCTAGGGAATGCGTGGGGTGGGCTGAGACAGGAAAAAGTGGGCAGCATTTAGATCATATAGGAACTTTGTAGGGCATGACAGAAAGTTCAGGTTTTATAGCAAGTAGGGTAGGAAATCATTGCAGCATTTTGAGCAGAAAAGGGACATGGTCTGATTTGTGTTCTGTGTTTTTGAAAAGGTCACCAGTCTAGCTTTACAGACTTACAGAGTGGAGTGAGACAGGAAAAGAAAACAGGAATAGAAGTTTAGAAACCAATTAGGAGACGATGCAGGAGACTGTGCAAGACAGGGCGGGAGCTTAGACCATGGTTTATTAGTAGGGGTGGTGACGGTGAGAGGTGGTCAGAGTTAGTGTACATGTTAGAGACTGAGTCACCATGATTACTCAAAATAATTAGCAATAAGCCAAGAAGGAAAGAGGAATTAAGGATGATTCCTGCCTTTGTAGCTTGAATAACAGGGCCAATGGTGAGACCATTTACTGAAGGATATGGTTAGGGGAGCAGTTGGTTGGAGATAGGGGGAATGTAGAGGCAGAACTCTGCTGAACAAGTTACATTTGAGAGGCCTGTTGTACATCCAAGTGCAGATTCCAAAATCAAATACATATGAGTCTGAAACTCAGTGGGGAAGTCTAGACTAGAGAAATTAATACAGAGGTCACTAGCCTATAGGTGCTATTTAAAGCCATGAGATTGATTGGAATCACCTAGAGAAGGAGGGTTGAGGAAAGCAAGACGGCTGGAAAATCGAGCCCTGAGAGTCTGCCTCCTATAAAGATCTGGAGAGATGCTAACAAAGCAAGCCTGGGAGGAAGGAGAAGAACCAGGGAGTTTGCTGGTGTCCATCCAGTTAGGTGAGCCCCTGGCCCGAGTGAGGGGCCTGCCCCTTAAGTGCCTCGATGCTAATCCATGCTGCTGTCCTATGTTAAACTCGGAGATTATTGTGAAACAGACCTGTAGGTTTCACCATATTAAATGGCCATTTTTTGAATGTCAGAAATGCTTGTGTGGTAATGATTTCATATGGTTCAAACTCAATAAAAATTACATTACCAAGCAATAAAATGTTGCTTTTCTAACCTCCTTAGAAAAAAAATTGAAGTTCCAAGTTGTTGTCAAAGGGCATTCAAGTTTTTCTTTCATGGTGACTTATGTGCCTTTGATATCCATATGTGTGGAGTGCAGCCAGTCTTCACTGGGTGATCATGTGAGTTCTCGCTTTCTGTCCCACAGGAAGAGTATGTTCAAGAGGGAATAAGATGGACGCCCATAGAGTACTTTAATAACAAAATCGTGTGTGACCTCATAGAGAACAAAGTTGTAAGTATCGGTCTGGTGTGTATCCTCACTGCTCACAGATTTGCATTAAGTGCATTTTTCTCCTCTGTGTCATTATTTTAGAATAGGCAAGGTGACAACTCTGCTTTGCACAGAATTTTTAAAATTACATTTATTTTGTGTATATATGTATGTTAGCAAATAGAGCAATAGGGTTTTATTTTTGTAAATACAAACATGTGAACATGAGTAAAATGTCAATTTACAAACAGGAGTTGTTACTGAATTAATTCTATCATTTGTGTTGATGGCTTAGTGCATAAAAAGACACAAAATCGGCCCATCTGCTAGACCATTCATATAACTTCTAGGACTTGAGACCTTGAAATTATTCAAAAGAAAACAAAAAGGATGTAGTCAGAGATCACTACAGTACCATTTTTGTTTTTGTTGTTTATATAGCTCAAAACTGGAAACAGTGAAAAAGTCCATAGACAGTTCAGTCCTTAAGTAAATTACAGCATATCAGAGCACATACAGCCATTAAAAAATAACTATGAAGACTATATGAAACTTGACAATTGTTTATTAAATAGTGCTGTGTGGATAAAATGTGTACACTGCACAACTGTGTAAACCATGCCTATCAGGGTAATAGGCTGAAACATTAAGAAGTGAATTAGAGCCCTAACCAGTTTGGTTCAGTGGATAGAGTGTCGGCCTGCGGACTGAAGTGTCCCAGGTTCGATTCTGGTCATGGGCATGTACCTTGGTTGCGGGCACATCCCCAGTAGGGGGTGTGCAGGCGGTAGCTCATCAATGTTTCTCTCTCATCGATGTTTATAACTCTCTAGCCCTCTCCCTTCCTCTCTGAAATCAATAAAGAAATATATTTTTAAAAATAAAAAATATGTTTAAAAAAAAAGAAATGAATTAGAGCAGCGGTTCTCAACCTGTGGGTCGCGAACAATGAAAATACATCCTGCATATCAGATATTTACATTATAATTAATAACAGTAGCAAAATTACAGTTATTAAGTAACAACAAATATAATTTTATAGTTGGGGGTCACCACAACATGAGCAACTGTATTAAAGGGTCGCGGCATTAGGAAGGTTGAGAACCACTGAATTAGAGTCAAAGGAAAATGTTTTAATTTTTCTTTGGGGTTTTTTATATCAACTTAGTACAAATACGATTGTGCAGATAATGATCTGTGTGTAACTTTGAATAGAATTTCAGGGAGTTAAACCATTTTTTTAAAAATGGGCTTTTCCTCCATCTTAGATCTAAGTGATGACTCCCATTTGGGGTTATTAATGGTATTCTTGCTCAAAGGGAAAGAATGACTTTCAAGATGGTATCTGGAATCTAGGGAGCTGTTGTTTCCTTCCTTAAGGAAAGACCCGATAAGCATTGCATGTATTTGGGAACAATCATTGAATTGGGGCTTTGGATTCTTGGTCCCATCAGAACCCTCCCGGGATCATGAGCATCCTGGATGACGTGTGCGCCACGATGCACGCGGTGGGTGAGGGGGCGGACCAGACGCTGCTGCAGAAACTCCAGATGCAGATCGGGAATCACGAGCACTTCAACAGCTGGAACCAGGGCTTCATTATTCACCATTACGCTGGGAAGGTATGGCCAGCAAGCCGGGGTCAGCAGGAGAGGGGAGGTCATCCTTTCCAATGTCTACCTGTTTTAAGCCAGTGGGTCTGTCATCTGTTTTCTCCTGAGGCAACTGAAAACTGTGTCCATATAGTTTCATCTGCCTCACTGTGTTTTATTCATTCAACATGGATTCATTCATTCAACAACATGGGACCTAGGAAGTATGTGGGGAGGTAATACAAAAGACAGAATACACTACTGTGTCCTTTTTAATCACGAATCACCCTGGTACCTATATTAACTGCTGAAGGAATAGACTTTTGTCTTGCTTCTTGCTGCCCTCACAAACCTTCATTCCTTTACCTGCCCATGTCCACTGGGAAGAGAAATAAGGACAAACGCTCACATTTGGTGTTTGTTCTCATAAAATACATGCTTATTGGGTGCCTCCTGGGTACCAGCTTTCTGTGGGCGCTAGTGCTACAAAGATAAGTAAGTCAAGGTCCCGATATTTAGGGACTTCCCAGTCCCATGGAAATCCACTGGTCTCACCTTTCATCCCAACTAATCTTTTGTTAGCCCGAGTCCCTGAGCATGTTTTTTTGGCTGAATTGATCCAATTCTGACACCATTTGTTAGAGAAATTGCAAAGCCTTGGATGACAGGGCCCATTGCAATGGATTAATGAGCATAAGAAGTTTTTTATTTTATTCTGTCTTAGCTAAAATTTATGGGAAAGAATTACGTTTATTACTTAGACACCCCTATGAATCCATTGAAGAAGGTGTGTGAGACCTAGATCCCTGGGCCCTATAGGCAGCCAAACACCATTCATCAGCATTCACAGGCCGTCACCAACTAAGGAGCTAACAAGTAAGATATGCATAGCTTTAGTGTGACGGGTTCATGATGAAATCTGGAGCTAGACACATTCTGGTAAGAATAGCCATGGCTACTTGGCTATTTTTTTTTCTTCAATCAAATACTGAAAGGATAAAATTGGACCTCCTTCCATTCTTGAACAGGTATCCTATGACATGGATGGCTTTTGTGAAAGGAACCGTGATGTGCTTTTCATGGATCTGATAGAGCTTATGCAGAGCAGTGAGCTGTAAGTGTGTCTCCGCTTACCTCACATGGGATATGGGTTTGATCAAATTTTCAATATGAAACTTGTGGAGTGGTCAGCATTTCATTTCTTTGAGCTGGTGGGTCTGGGTTATCATTGGACAATTTGGTTTCTCAAAATAACTTTTCTTTATCCAATCTCAGCCCCACCCTTGTATCCCTAACACTTCCCACCCCCGAATTCCAAGCGCAATCTGCATGCCTTTCAGGACCCCTAGCTTCATCAGTTTCAACACTATTATCAGGGAGAGGTGGCCATCCTGGGCTTGGGTTGGGATGGCCATGACTGACCACCTAAGAATGGAATAGTCTGGTTCTATGATACTCTGCCCTTGGTACATCATCCCAAGAATTTTTTGTGGTCACTCAATATTTTTAATAGCTTAAAAAGACCCAAGTTAACCTGAGTCCCTGAAGGTCTTGGGAAATGGCTCCAGAATTCTGAGAGGGACAAGTCAAGAGGGACTGCCTCAGAGACACATTTTCATCCAAGACTCTATCGAAGCTATAGAGTCAGAAGCAGTAGAGACTTCCCCCTTGCAAGCTGTTGGAGCTTTCAATACCAGCCCTGCTGAGTCCTTTTCTCCCCTCTCCTCTGTGAAGGGTCCCAAAGTCCTGGGTCACAGATCTGGGACATAATTTACATGATCAGGGCTGCACATGTACAATATCGCACAGCCTTCCAAACTTACAATTTTAGAGCTGCCTCCAAGTAACAGCTGCCCCGTTAGGCTCTGTTACTTAACCTGTCATAGTATCAAGGTTACCTTCCCTAACCCACAGCAGCAAGCCTGACATTTTCCTAAGGAAGGCCCCACTACAGTGAAAGCAAAACCCAGTATCCTTTTCGGGCCCTGGCCAGCTGTGTTCCGCTCCATTTAACCCTCTTCCCCTTCCCCCAGCCTCCCACTCCTCCCCGGCCCTCATCTCCACATGCCTGCACTTCCTTGCACTCACACCTCCCCACTTTGGAGAGTCTGAATTTCTTTTCATTTGAAAACACATAAAATCTCTTAATAGGTCAGGGGAGCCACGAGCCCTGTTGGTAGGTTTTATAACAGCCAGGTAGCAGACAAGCTTCTAGAGGGTTGTGGTTGTTTTGTTTTATCTAAAGTATTAACAATTACTGCCAAGTTTGAGAGCTGTCAATGCTTCCATGTAAACACTTATCCGGTAGACATGGTCCATTGTTTATTAAACACATTTCCTACAAAAATCTATAATTGTGTCTGATCAGTTTAAAAATAGATTATAGGATTTCTAGAAAATTCAAGATGCCAAAGAGCCATTTAGGAGGAATTGAATTTGAGTGTCCGATGGCTCATTTACGTGAATCACTTTATTCACTGAGCCTGTGAATATTTATTGAGCACCTGCTGTGTACCAGGCTATGTGCCAGACAGAAGGGGCACTAAGGTGTCTAGGACATGCTGGCATCGAATGAGCAAAGGCCACTGATGCTGTGAAATAGACCAAACAAAAAATTATCCGACCCTGAATCGCAAGTATCGATAGTGCCAAGGTTGAGAACCCCTGCTTTAGAGCAAAGCAGACCTGCATTGCATCCAGACAGTGTGTACAAGTCCCTGTGCCCTGGTCCGTCTGTCTCATCCTCACTCAGCAAACCCACAGTGTGTGTGTCCTATTGTCAAGGTGCACCTCGATGCCAGTAAGGAGGGGGACTCAAAAGACAGAGTTTTATGATTTGTCTTTCAGGTTTGAACTCCAAAATGCTTATATCTTAGCATTTTTTTCTGTCTTTCTTGTTCTTCTTTTTGGTTTTGGTGTTTTGTCTGTTGCTTATTTCCCCGGGTCACATCTTTATGGCTGTGCCTTGAGTCAGATGGCCTTTCTGTAGCCAAAGTCACATGCTCCTCTCCATTCCCCGCGGAAGCATGCTTTCGGCCTCCTCTGATCGCTAATCCATTCTCTTCTCCTTTTCCAGACCTTTTATAAAGTCCTTATTTCCGGAAAATCTGCAAGCTGACAAGAAAGGGCGCCCAACTACTGCCGGAAGCAAAATAAAGGTTTGTTCTATTCGGGGAAGTTTATAGATTCCTATAAAAGGCAGGGTTTTCTAGGGGTCGTGAACGGCGCCCCTGAGCCAGGATGAGGTCAGTGCGATTAATGGGCTAGTTACAGATGCCCAGAAGTAGTGTCGCTGCCCGGGCAGAGGTTGCAGGATGTGAGCTGAGTTTGACTTGGCTGCACTGAAACCCCCAATGGATATTAAGTACCTCAGAGCTTAACAGTCAGCAGATGATAATCAGCTACTTTCTAAGAGGAAACAGCCTTAAACTGAACCTGAAAGAATTCACATTAAACTATCAGAGAAATTTTATGATTCAGAGCCACATTATGAAGTTTGATGACCATTTTCCAGACCAGACCCCAAAACTTAACCAATTATGGAACTTTTTGTACTTGAAATTCTGCTGGGTCTACTAGGGGCAATTTGTCCACCTCCCTGGAACTTGAGGGCCCCTTCTTTCTGAGAATTATAGGCACATCTGGCCCTGTGGTATCTCCAAGCCAGAAGGAATTCTTTGTGTGTGTGTGTGTTTAATTGATTTTTAGTGAAAGAGGAAGGGAGAGGGAGAGAGGGAGAAACATCTGTGTGAGAGTAAAACATCAATCAGCTGCCTCCTGCACACCCCCGTAGAGGATAGAACCCATAACCCCGGGCATGTACCCTAACCAGGAATTAAACCCATAACCTTTGGGTGCACAGGTCATCACCCAACCAACTGAGCCACTCGGGCAGGGCCAGAGGGAATTGTTACCGTGTTTCTTGGGAGCCCCTTGTTCTCTGAGCCAATCTGTGGCAAATTTAAAGGTTGTGTCAAACTTAATCACTTAATCATGTGATTCTTTGAGAAATATTCACTAAACTGTTTTTTAAAAATCATATCAGTTGTTAGAAATAAGGCGAGCCCCAAAACAAGGGGTCCTAGTAGGACACAAAACATACTCGGGAGCCAGGCAGCAAGGCAAATATCTTTCCTCCTGCAGGAGGGTGGGCAGCACCCAGGGCCTGGCAACACCGAGCAGGCGGTCCTCTCTGGCTTTATTCCTGATGTGCACCATCTGTCCCTCACTCTTGGTTGGTCAGAGCTTAGGCTCACATTCTGACTTGATTGACTAATTTAAAGGAAAAAGGGAGGCGTTGACCTTTGCCATTTCAAAATGGCAGTTGCCTAAACTCCCTTCTTTGACAGAAAAGATTACTTGTTTATTCTCACATCAGTTAAAAACATTTTTTTAAAAATCATACCAGTGCCCTGGCTGGTTTGGATCAGTGGATAGAGCGTCGGCCTGTGGACTAAAGGGTCCCAGGTTCAATTCCGATCAAGGGCACATGCCTGGGTCCCTAGTTGGGGGGGCATGCAGGAGGCAGCCAATCAATGACTCTCATCATTGATGTTTCTATCTCTCTCTCCCTCTCCCTTCCTCTCTGAAAGCAATAAAAATATATTTTAAAAAAATAAAAATAAAAAATCATACCAGTGAAGGCCACCCCAGTTTTATAAGTGATAGGATCACCAAGTGATGAACAGCAGGGCCCCGGGGTTCCATCGCTGTGCTCACATCGCAGCTTTGGCTTTTATTTGCTGTGTGAGCACAGGAAGTTATCTAGACTCTCACTGCCTCTGTTGCCTTATCTGTAAGATGGAGATCTTAGTACTTATCTCATGGGGTACTGTGTTCATTAAATTCAATAATCCATGTAGGGTATTTAGCACACTGCCTGAAACAAAGGAACCCATTGCCCATGGGAAGATTCCAGTCAAGGGTACAGTCCTCTGGGATTAGGGGCAATCCTATTCAAAGAACTGGAGAAATTGAAATCTCTGGATTGAGTTCCCTGGAGCAGAGCATTGAGGGCAGAGAGCGGATGCAATTCCCCAGAGGCCCCAGATATTAATGTCTCGTGAAGCCTCTGACTCATGCCTTCACTTCAAGAGTAAGGATTAGCTCTGGGCTGGAAAATCCAGTCACAAGACTATCACATTCAGATCCAAGGGGCCCGGATCATCAAGGTTGCAGTCACTCACTTTCAAGCGATCTGGATTCTCAGTGGAGCTTATTTCCTACAAAAAGGAGGGTGGGGTTAAGGGCCCTTTTTTTTCCTTCTTGGAAGACTTGACTCCTCTTCCTTCATGTTCTTGTCTAGTTGAATGCTCAAAATTGCTGCCTTCTGGCTGCACTCACAATGTTCAGGATGTCAAGGCTTGCTTGGTATTGTCTGGGGTGGTCAACCTGAAGTCAGTGAGCTTATCTAGGGAGAACTTACTGCGCATATTCTCACCCCCAGTGGCACCCTCCTGGGTGGACTATGGGACCTATGTCTGTCTGATGCTCTGCCTCCAGGTTCTCCCTGCTTTCGGCATCCCCTCTGAGACAGCCATGGCTCTATTTCTTATACCTTCCATATCCACCATATTTTGCTGCTGTTAACTATTGTCTTAATGATATCTCTGAGATGTAAGCATTTAAAGGGATCCTGAGTTCCTTGGAAGAAAAATTAAATTTAAGGTAGTTTCAGTGTTGGGCATTTTGTTGTATTCTAATTCTTTAAAATTTAAAACTGATCTATAGGATTTAATTAACAGAATATGTGTTTGGTGAGCTCTCCCATCATCTTGTTTATAAGTAAGAGTATTCTATA
>NW_006286483.1:37786-46956 GCF_000327345.1 Myotis davidii | reverse complement strand
ACGCTGAGGCTTCACTAAATTCTCCCTCGTGGCTGGAAGTGACCAACTTTGAAATGAGAGCCAAAGGCTGATGCCATAGGGAAATGGACTCGAGCTCAGAGCTGCGGAGTGGACTGGACCGCAGCTGTGTCTAAGTGACACTCGGCCTCTAAAGGCGCCGATGTGACGGATGCAAGCACCATGCGGTGATTGGACTGGTTGACTTTTACCACCTATTCCAACCTTTCGATTAAGGTATCAGAGCTCTTCAAGTGCAGCCTACTTAGTGTATAGATGGGGAAACCGAGGCCCAGAGAAACTTAGGGATCTGTCCTGTAGCTTGCAAATCCCAAAGCAAGGACCCCAACTCAGGCTTGCTAATCATCTGTGCTGAGGGTACACAAGGAGCTTTTGCCATAAGCCTCTTCTCACTGCCCTGCCTGCAGATTTTGACTCGAGCTTCTATTGGGCAAGTGCCTTTGGTAGTTCATGGACTCCTGGACTCTTCTTGCCTGGAGTCAGGGTCAATCCAGTTCCTGCTTCCCCCTAACCACTTCAGAGGCATCTGAGGTTGACTCACAGCTAGATTCAGGATAATTGCAATGGTTAAGATAAGATGCATTCCTGTTTGCTAAAATGGGGTATCCCCCAGCCTAAAGGCTCTGTCTGATCCTGGCTTAATTCCTTTCACATCGCACTGAATTCCCCCGTATCTTCCTCAGGGAGGCCGGGTCGCATTGTGGTTAAGAATCAGACTTGGTAGCTCACAGACTCGGGTTCAAGCCTCAACTCTGTTGCTTACTAATTGTGTCATTTGGAGCAATACTTTATTTAAGGCCCCACTTTCGCCTCTAAAAAATGGGAATAATAATAATAGAGGCTGCCTCTTAGAATGGTGAGGCATGAATGAGAAAATCCATGTGTCTAGCTCTAGCCCATGATGCATATTCAGTTATTGCTATTTTGAGCTAGAGAGAACTATGTCAGGTGGCACAGAAACTTAGTCACACTTGCCCCTGTGTTTTCTTATGCTACAGTGCAAAGAAGATATCAGCCATTAAATGCTTAGGACTAAAGAGTCTGCCAAGCTATTTTTGGAAATTAAAAAGTTTTAATTAAGTAAAAATTTTTTTAAAAAATCAAAATTAAAGAGTTTGGGGACTTAAAAAAAAAGCGTTGCTATAAGCAGTCCCTCCCCAGCTTCACCTTATCTGTTGCAAATGTCGTCAGCTCTGTTCTCAAGTTCTATCTGTGTCAACAAAGATCAGAGGCCGCTCACTTTGCCTCATAGGGCTTGGCCTTGGTCATGTGACCTCTGCAGCTTTGCCCGTGTCCCAGCACTGCGCAGAATGCTGTACTCCGCTCATCTAAACAGAGAGCTTGGTTCGGCAGCAAACATCTTGCTTTGAATACACCCAAGAGCTTTTCTCAAGGGTTTCAGATTTCCCGGACCCATGAAAACAGAAAAGCCCTAATTGTGAGAGAGGGTGGTGTACTGCAGGCACATCCCTTCTGCTGACTGTAATGGTTTTCTGGCTCCGGAGATCCCTTTTCTCTAGTTCCCTTCAGAGGTTTTCTCTCTTCACACTGAGTTGCCTGCAGGGGGAATTTGCATGCCTGCCCGGTCCTGGGACCCACAGGGCGTGCTCAGCCGGTGGTGTGGATGCTGATGTGAGCTCTGCTCCTATGTCTTCAAACTATAGTCATGATACTTATGACTTGAAATACTTTACCAGCAATTTCAGCTTTATGTGGCTTTTTCTGCTTAAACCCAGTTCCGCTGGGTACCCCAATGCGAGGGCGGTGAGAGACGCCTTCGTGTTGACCCTCTGAGCTGTGTGAAGGTGGAAGTTACCTCGCAGACTGAAAGGGCACAGAGGCTGCAGGGTTGTCAAAGGACGTGCTGAGGAAGCAGTGAGTGGAACAGCATATAAAAGGTTTCTAAATTCTTGGATTTTGTGGATCTCACACCGTTCACTATGAATTTCCATCACCTTACTAGGTGATGCTTTATCGGTTGTGTTGCCAGAAAAGAACGTACAGGGGGGTTTTGATGATTAATCCTTGCAAATAACTTGCCTCTCCACCGCCCCCCCCCCCAAATTGAAGACAATGTGCTATACTTGTAAAATTAACTTAATTTGTTAATAACTGGCATGCTTCCTTGTTTCTCATTTTTTAAATTGTATGTGAAGATTTTTGTTTGGTTGGTTGGTTTTATTAACTGTACTAAAAAGGCCTCGTTGCTTTCAAACTTCTAATTTCAAACCCATTTGAGAGTTAAAATCATCGTAAAAGTCAGTAGAGCTTTAAGAACATGTGGTGGACCTGAGTTAAGCCTAATGAACAGATTGTCATGAAGATTAATTTCTAGCTATATATTTCCACACTCCAGTTTCACGGGTCTCCTTTGAAAGCTGGTCTGCTTCAGAGAAGGTCCCAAGTTTCTAACTGATGTTATTCTTCCTTCCTAGAAACAAGCCAATGACCTTGTGAGCACCCTGATGAAATGTACACCTCACTACATCCGCTGCATAAAACCAAACGAAACCAAGAAGCCCAGGGACTGGGAGGAAAGCAGGTATGTGAAGGCGGTGGATGCCGAGGGCCCAGCCAGCTTCCGGGGCCCCGGCACATTCCCTCTTGTCCTCCGCCAGAGGCAGAGCCGTTTAAACTGCCATCAGATGTGTTTCATGTCCTGTGTCTTTAACTTTTCAGGACAAAGACTATATATATATATATATATATATTTTTTTTCCCCCTCCTTGCCTTTTCCTAAAATGTTAGCAGTGCCTTTCGGTTCAGAATTAGCCATTTATAATGTTTATCTTGGCTAGTGTGGGGGCAGATGGAAAAAAAAAAAACACCCTTCATACCGCAGAGTCAGGATGGTTTTAAAATTAGCCTGAGGCTCTGTGTAGACATTCCTAGTAACTCGGCTCCTCATCGGCACCCACAGGATGTGGCCTAGAATGCTGAGCTCGGGGTTGAAAGTGAAGGTCCAAACAGCTGGTTAAAAAGCCACCCCTCGTTTACTGTGGCTCATGAGGATGCTGGGGACACGCTCCAGCTCCTGTCATTCCCCCCGACTGTGCTGATGGGCAGAGTGACCCTGGGAGGGAGCACGCCCGAAGGAGACACGTGGAGCACAAGGATGTAGTGAGCCCAGTCCTGCCTGACTTCTGAGAAAGCCACTCACTCACCGGCCCACAACTGGCATTTGGGGGCGTGGCCTGTGAGGGCTGGAATCAGGGTGCTGAGTAGGAAAATCACCAGAGAATAGTTTTTGCATCCACCCGGGGGACCCAGGCACACAGTCCCAAGAGGCCTGACCCCATGTCCGTAGGAACATGGGAGGCAGAACTGGGGAGAGACCTTGTGAGTGGCTTGGACTGCAGAGGACCCCACCATTGTCCTCAGATAATCATGTCCCTTGTCTAGGGCATACCTTTTTTTTTACTCTCTTAGGAAAAAAGTAGATAGACTCTTAGGTATCGAGTGACTTAAAGTTAAACGTGAACAGGAAGACCAGGATGAAAAGTCACAGCTGCTAATTACCTCCTCTGAGAGGGGGGTGTAGGTCCATTTCCCACCCTGCCAGCAAGACCCTTTCTAGCCCACAGCAGACAGATAACACTTAATCCTTTGTGTGCGTTACGTGCCACTGAGTCGGCTCTGACTCCTGGTGACCCTGTGAGTGAGTGGTGCCCACAGTGTCCTGCCCTCCACAGCCCTGCTCAGCTCTGGGAGACTCAGGACTGGCTTCCTTTATGGAGTCCAAGAACGTGCATTTTTAAGGAGCTCCCAGGTGATGCTGGTGATGATGGGCCGGCATCATACTTGGAGGACAGCTGGTCTGGAGCCAAGGCCTGGGCTGGGATTTTGAAGAACTGTGTCCTGGTGCTGGCCTGCTGCCTAAGTGAGACACTTAATCTCAGTCCTCAGTTTCTTCCTCTTTAAACTAAGGGTCGATCAGAATGGGATCTCCTTCGGTCTGACAGGTGAACGCTCCCAGGTCTGTTCCCCGTGTCCGCCCGCCTGCCTCTGTCTGTCCCTGTGTCAGTCCTATGCTCCCCGTCATGTTTACCCGCATACACACCCACTCATGCACATGTACACACGGTAGAAGTGTGGTGTCATAGGCAACCTCAGAAATAAATTATGCAAGTCTAGAGGTAAGACTAAAGGGTGCTTTAGTCCACCCATCCCCCCACTTCAGATTTCATCCGGCTTCCCTTCTCCAGCTCTTCCCAACAAACATAATCTTAAACAGAATCATAATCTCACTCACCCTGCAAATGCAATACCTCTCCAGCACACCACCCCCTTCCCCACACGTAGAAGTCGTAGAGCTTTAAGTCCCTCTGCTGAAAGTCCCTCTAATATAGAGATTTTGCAATAGCTACTGGTTGGAGGTTCCCCAACCCTGATGCTACTGTCTCGTGAAATCCAAACTGATTCATTGGAATATCAGAAAATGGAGAAGTTAGGACAGTGGTATATTTACTCAATAAATCCTCATAGAACTTCCTCATGCTGGGTTTTTTAAATCACACCCCGTATTCGACTTGCCGCAAAGAACTTCATGACATACATTCATGTCAACTGGTTTTAAGGACTCTGAAGTATTTGTTGGTCAGGTGCTGATTTATATTTTCACTAGGACTGCGTCCTGGGGTCCCCCCATCTCGGGTCAGGTTTAGTGTGTGACGGATGGTTTCACTTCATCCGTGAGGGGGACATGCGGGGGCCCAGGAAAGGGCAGTGTGTGGAAATGACATGGTCAGTCGAAGCCCTGGGTTGGTGCACAGGATTACTCATTCCACAAGTGTATGGGGTGTGGTTTATTTTTCTCCTCCTGTTGCAAATGTGTTTTTGTTTGGCTCTTGCAAAGTTGCCTGCCCTGGATTCTGAATTGCTGTCCTAGCAGGGTTCTCAGGCCTTGACTTACTTGTGTTAATGGCCAAAGACATTCAGGAAGAGGACTGCCCTACCTCCCTGACGGAGGAGCTAGCACAACGAAGGGACAAGTGGGCATTGGCAACCGGGCTGGTGTTTACTGGGGAGGCGACAGCATCCCAGGATATGCAAAAATGAAGTCGGATGCTTTGATTACATGAAATCTTAAGCATTACAAAATTTCCGAAACTGATTGTATTGGAGAAAATTTCTATGAGAAATTTCCTGGTGATGGAAGTTAAAATGAAGGACACAAGGTTTTAACATGATGACATTTTAAACATTACAAAATTTGCTGAACTGCTTGTTCTGTTAGAGAAAATGTCTCTGAGAAATTTCCTGGTATGGAAGTTATAAGGAAGGAAACCATGTTTAACTTGCAGTGATCCATGTTTCTACTTGAATCAATGGGCGATGCATTCCCTGCCTCAGAAGCTTGGGGTGATGCCAATATTTTTTTTTAAGATTTTTTTTTTTAATATGTGTTTATTGATTTCAGAAAGAGGAAGGGAGAAACATGGATTGGCTGCCTCCTGCACGCCCCCTACTGGGGATCAAGCCTGCAACCTGGGCATGTGCCCTGACTGGGAATTGAACCGGCCTGGGCGTATGGGTCAACACCCAACCACTGAGCCAGACCAGCCGGGCATGACACCCATATTTATGAAAAGTACTTAAAGTGAGCAACTATCTCTCACCGGCAGCCTCTGTGTGTTTTACTCGGTGCAGGAAAGGCCAGGGGTGACTTTCAGGTTCGGAGCATGGGAAAAAGGAAAATTACTTTCCTGAATCAGATTCCTTCCCCTTAAGCAGATATGTGTCACCAATCAAATGTGGATATTAACTCTTTATATAAAGGGATTTTTAAAGTTAATTATTTCTTAAAGGGGCTGACATTCCTGGATGCTGATTCAAGTAAGACATGAGGCATTTGAAACATCCCTCACTGTGTGGCTCACCCTTCCCAGGGCAACCAAGGCTCCACCCTCTTCCGGCTTCATTTCCCCACCTCCTCTCTCCCCACTCCAGGACCCAGGTCTTTCCATCTTTGTGCCTTTGTTTTCACTGCCTTTCCCTCCTCTACCTGATAAATTCAGCTCAGCCTTCCAGGCCCCGGCACACGTCACCACTTCTGAGAATGCACTCACTATGAAAACTTCATTTCTTCCTCCACTCTCCTGTTCTGGTTTACGTGTGGTCTGGTCGCTGGGACTCCATTAACATAACAACAGCTTTTCTGGCTCCTGCCAGGAGCTGGCTGCGTGCTCATGGAATGTACCCCATAGGAAGCAAGAACCAACATCACTATTCCCATCTTACAGAAGTGGAAACTGAGGCACAGAGGACTCGCACTGTGGCAGGGGTGTACCTGGCTCTTGACCACTGTGTCATCCGTGAGGTCTCCAGCAGGAACCCTCGCTGGCGCCTTGCATAGCATGGTGCATAGGGGCACATACCAGTAGTGGGTGCGAGGCTGTGTTGGAAATGGTGGGTTTCATGAGAGCCTTGCTGAGGAGACAGCTGTGGGGAACCGATGTGAAGTCGCAAGGAGCATGCTGCTCGCTGCCCTTTCTGCACAGCAGATCGTGAGGGGCCCATTCCCTTCACCTCAGTGCTGCCCAAATGTACTAAATGGGGGAAATGGGAGTTGCCTCCATGCCATAGCACAATTCTGTCATTCATCTCAAAAGAAAGAGGAAATTTACTTTTTAGTCCTCATTTTCACATTTCGAAGTGTCTGTATTAAACCAGTCCGCACACTCTTCAGCAAAGGCCCTATTTGTCTCCCCAGAGGGGACCACCAGGAGCTAGTGTCCAGGATCTTCCCTCGGCTTCAGGACACTTTGCTCTTTGGGGCGGGAGGGGTCACAGTTCCCATGCTCCTGCACCACCCAGACCCCGGGCCACTGAAGCAGACTCCAGGTGCAGAGACGGGCACGGGGCCTATCTCTGGTGTAAAGACCCTGGGTCAGAGCATCCACCTAGTACTGCCCTGCACTCGTTTCCAAAATACACTGCCAGGGCTTCGCTATTACAAAACGGAACTAAAAGTATAATTTACGTACTTTTTAGAACATTTTTAACTTAGACATTTGAAATTAATAGTTTTATATGCCCTATCTGGCCTCATATTTTAAAAACCTAGAAGGGTAATCTCATTACCTATAGAGTCACTATCAAACTTAAGGTTGATAACAAAGACAGCTCTAGTGGCATTTAATTCAAGTTCTTTCCTTTCGTCTTTTGAAAAACATATTTTTGTTCACAATCTGTGTGATAGGTATATGGCTTTTTGCCTTGCTGTCTTTTAAAATAGATAGGTAATGTCTCCTCTGTAATTCATAACAAAATATTTTTAAATTAATATTCTATAGCCTGAGGGTCAGCTCAGACTTGAACACTGTAAGCTGTCGTCTTTTTAGTATGTTTCCCTGCATCTGAGATGTGGGGGTGGTGGGGCTGGTGGGTAGGAGAGCGGGTGAAAGAATTATTCAGTGATGCCCTGCCCCCACTGTCTCCTTTATAGGGTAAAGCACCAAGTAGAATACCTGGGTCTGAAAGAGAACATCCGAGTGAGAAGAGCTGGTTATGCCTATCGGCGCATCTTCAAAAAGTTCCTGCAAAGGTAATGAACTGTGACTTTGTTTTAAATAGGTTTATTGAGATATAATTCACATATCGTGCAACTCACCCACTTAAAGTATACAGTTCACTGGCTTTTACTGTAGAGAATTGTGCCTTCGTCACCACAATTACCTTTAGAACATCTTCATCACCCCAAAAAGAAGTCCCAGTTCCCTAGTCGTCAACCCCCAATTAGGAGACACTGCTTTCTGTCCCATAGATTTGCCTGTTCTGGGCATTGCATGTAAATAGAGTCATACAGCATGTGTCCTTTGTGTCTGGCGTCTTTCAGTTAGCGTAATGTGGGTTTTCTGTTTTGTTTTGTTTTTAAATATATATATATATATTTCAGAGAGGAAGGGAGAGGGAGAGAGAGAGATAGAAACATCAATGATGAGGGAGAACCCGCCTGCAACCTGGGCATGTGCTCAGACCTGGAATCAAACTGTGACCTCCTGGTTCATAGGTCGATGCTCAACCACTGAGCCACCCCGGCTGGGTGAAAGACATTTTCTAATTCAAACTTCATGTACCAAAGGGTATCAGGCTGAAGTAGAGCTTAGTTGTGTTTGAAATCCAGTACATCTAACAAAGTTGTTTCCTGTGCCGTGACGTTAGGATGGCTGCCCTACCAGTCGTCTGTGCAGGTCATTGGTGTGGAAGGTCAGGAGAGGCTTAGCTAAAAGGTAGATCATTTCATACAATGAAGCCTCAGTGGCTCTGTTGTTTCACATTCAAGTTTTTGATAATTTTGGTGGTGGATTAGCCTAGGAATAAATTCACACTCACGTCTCTATAAATTAAAGGGGCCACTCCTATTGTGTGAGCAGAGCTCACAAGTATGAAAGGAAGTGTGTAGGAAGCTGAGAAAATACATTTGTAGAGCTCTTGCATTGTTATAGCAGCATCCCTTTGCTGACAAACAGCTGAGATGTTGATTATGAAAGACTTTTTAACCAGATCGGTAACACTAGCTTTGGCTGAAGTTTCTCAGCCTCAGCTATGGACATTTGGGCCGGAGGAGTCTTCGTTGTGAGGCCATCCTGTGCATTGTAGGATGTTTAGCAACCTCCTTGGTCTCTACCCACTAGATGCCAGTAGTGTACCTGCCCAACCCCCTTCTTCCCCTCTCCCTCCCCCCGAGTTGTGACAACCAAAAATATATCCAGACAATTAATTACCTAATGTTCCAGGGTGGGGGTGGGGGGCAGAGCCAGTTAAGAACCATGGCTTATATAATCATTTACATTTTTGCAAAACTGCATTTTTACAAAATACCCTTTTCCAATTAAGAGAAAACAATTAAATGCAGAAAATAGTAAATGAAAAGTGTTTCCTCCATCATTCCCTAATTCAGAAAAGCCTGCCATAATAATTCCAAAACATTTATAATTTTATTCCCCAATATTTTTCCTGTACTTAAAAACTCTCTGATCCTTGCAAATTCTCTCTGATTGGCATCACTGTTGAAAAATGATCAAATATTTTAAGCATCTAACCTTGATTTTGTTTTTGAGAAACCAATTCTGAAAGACCTTCTTTCTTCCATAATATTTAAAAACAAACAAACAAGACTTCCATAAGCAATGCTGTGAGCTCGCAGCACT
>NW_006286483.1:28145-37751 GCF_000327345.1 Myotis davidii | reverse complement strand
AGGAATGCCTGGGGTGCCCTGAGCAGGCTGTGTTACTGTTTGTAGCAGCTCCTGAAGCGAGCTGTGACATGACCTCCTTGGTTCTAATATCCCGCCCTCTCTCAGGCGCCATGCTGGCTTCCTAAACCCAGAGTAGACATTAAGATGATTCTATCCTAGGTGCCTCCCTTCTTAGCTCTTCTGCTGTGGGCTTTTCCATTAGAAGAGACAAATGGACAACCCTGTCTTGTGAAAAGCAGGCTTCATACTTCATGTGATTTGAGAAGACTAGGAGGATGATAAATTTTGGAAGGAAATTTATTTTTCAATAAAAAGTACATTCTTAGTCTCCCACTCAAAAAAGAAGGCCATATATGTCAATGGGCAGAGACAATGCAGTTTTCCATTTGATGTGTGATTCTTGGGATCCTGGTCATAACAGAGTCTGCCAGTGACTGTCTCAACATGTGATCCTCTGTGAACCATCTCATACCGTCACTCTCTCCGTGGCTGAGAGAAAAAGCTTTGTGTTTAGAGTTATTTTCTAGGTGTCCACAGAAAGGCTGCCCACTGAGAAACAGAAAGCAACTGAAGGGAAAGGATGTGTTAATACCCAGCACAACTATCCACATGTGCATGCATGATACACTCTCCTGGGAAGGAAGCCCACAGGTCTGAACAGGCCAGTGGTTCAGACACCACCTACAGCTTAAAAAAGAGGAAACAGGGAGCATTTGAGGTCTTGCTCCCCGGTATATGTTGTCAGTTTGGCTCAAATAAACTCTTATACAATTTCTCCAAAAAATCAATAGGAGATGGGGGCTTTGTGTGTGTGTTCATTATCTTGCTGGAGAAGAAAATTCTTTATATTTATCAAATATAGCCCGCTTGACTGAGAATTGGAGGCTAGTAATGCCTTAATTTTCCCACCACTGGGCCATGTGCTCTGGAAATAAATCCTTCTGTTTTAAGCAGTAGAGGGAAGACTCCTGTTTACCACTTGTTTAATACAACTCTCGTGCCTTTAGAAAGTGTCGAAAAGCTGTAATACTATCAACAATAAAAAAATACATTTAAAAAACAAAATAAAAGCCTGACAGTGTGGCTCAGTGGTTGAGCATCAACTTAGGAACCAGGAGGTCACGGTTCATGGTTTGATTCCTAGTCAGGGCACATGCCCAGGTTGTGAGCTTGATCCCCAGTGTGGGGTGTGCAGGAGGCAACGAATCAATGATTCTCTCTCATCGTTGATGTTTCTATCTCTCCCTCTCCCTTCTTCTCTGAAATCAATAAAAACATATTTTAAAAAAAAAAACACTGTGAGAAATGGCAGGCACTTTGAGTCTCAGTTTGGGAAAGTATTTATAAATCCTTAGAAAACACTTTGGAAGAAATAAGCCTAAATGTGGATTCTGATTCTTAGGAAGAAAAACGTGGTAGAAATGTAAGAGATCTGCAAAATTTATCTTATAGCACCACATACCTACTACCGTGACCTTGACCCAGGCCCTCGGAATGTGGGTTTGTAAGAAGGATGCTTATGAGCAGCGGCATGCCTTGTCATGGGCAAGAGAGAAGAAAGAAGAGAAGCTCAGGAAAGCATGAAGTGTAGAGAGCCTCCCGCTGGCTGCCAGGATTGTTGTGTCCTTGGGGACTCAGAAACTCTCTGAACCCCAAGTGCCAGCGGCTAGAGGTCCCTGGGGTCGGGGCTGCATTTCCTCTGGGGAGGAAACATGGGGCTGGTCATCTGAGAGATAACAAGGAGCCTGCCCGTCTCTAAGGGCAGGAAGAGAATTCCAGGCAGATAGGACAGCTGGTGCAAAGGCCTTGAAATGAAATGTTGGCATATTTGAGTCTTAAACTGAAAATACTTGATAGGAGGAGTATAAGCCGTTATGCTCATCTCTCCCAATGTTATCACAGGCACCAATCCGGCAGTGCATGCACCACTGCCATGTACAGCCTGTTCCCAGGGTGTATCCTGGAATGAGCAAGTGAGCTGGGTGCACTTACTTCGTAAGAACAGTTGTGCCAGAATTGCATGCCCTGGTCTCTCCAGTGAAAGAAAAGGAAGTGAGGCTGCATCATAAAAGCAAAGGGGCCCGGCACAGTGGTTCAGGGTGTAGTCATGTCTTACCCAGACCCAACTGTCAGGAGGCCTGGCTGGGCAAAAGGAGAGAAAGTCTCTGCAAAACGAGTTCCTTACTATAAAAAATCAAATGAGAGATATAGCACCATTTTAATGAGGGGGAGGGGCAGGGGGGAGGATGTGAATTGCAAGGAGCTGTCTATTTGCAATTGCACAATAAAGACACTTTAGTTTATAGTTTGTACTTGACAATCCAGGCAAAATTGCACTTAGAAACTTGTCATCTTGGAGGTCTGGTTTTTTTTTTTCTTTCTCACCTGTCCTCGGCATGGGCTTCTCTCCCTCGGCCGTTTAGATTTGGGGTGCTTTGCCTCTTTTCTACCAGGTCCCCCCATGGCATCTAGAAAGGCTCTGCTATCAGTCATTTCTATGTGGATTTGTTTGTTTAATTGACTTCATCACACCACATATGAAGTGTATTTGTGCTCTTGCATGTCTTTAACAAGGCATTCTCATTGATAAGCTTTTTGTCTTTAATTATGGAATAGGAGGATTTACTTCTCAGGAAATTTATGACACTATCAGCATGATGTGAATATTTGGGCGGAGCAGAGAGGGTCCCTAGAGTCACCTTATTCCCTATCAGCTGGCTCTAAGGGTGTGATAATTCCTGGTTCTGCCTCTTAGGGAGCCCGGGATCCTGAAGGCAGGCACTCTTCTTGCCAAGATTCCCTTCTCCCTTGGAGGCCACAGATCAGTATGAATGATCCTGTAGCCGCTTCTCGGGACAGGAAGGACTGGCTTCTAGAGGTCTGGGCTCGTCCACTGGCTGCTCTTTAGATATGGCTGCCTAGAGACCACACCTCCACCTTCTCACCTGTATGCTCCTGATTTCTCCTTCCATCCTTCTTCTTTTCACCTCAAGTCTTTGGTACCTTCTGTATTTGACATCCTGTAATGTGCTTCTCTCTCCTCCATTATGGCAGCCTCTCATGTATGGCTGTCTAATGTTTCTAACATAGACACATGGAGAAGGGTATATAACTCTTTAAAAGAAGTGCTTACACATCGGCCAATCTGTGGTTTCTATGTAGTGCCTTGAGTAAAGAAACGGGTTGGGGTTCAAATCCCAGCTCTGACACTTACTACTAAGCAGCCTTGATGAGTCTGTATTTGCCTTTTTCCTACTCTGCGAAGTGGAAAGACCAACCTGATCAGGTTGCTGAGGAATAAAATGAGATCATTTAAGTACCAAGAACAGCACCTGGTCCACAGAGACCTCCCCCCTGAGCCATTCACGTTAGCATCACTGCTAAGGGCCAGGCATGCTGGGAGGTGCCGGATGTGCAGCCTTCACCACACACGGGGACACCTACTCATGGAGCTCTGGTCCTCGCGGAGGAGGCATACATTAACCAGATAAGCACAAGCATGAATGTAATTCCAAATGATGATGCATGGTCTGAAAGAAAAAGGTTTTATCTGAGAGAAGTAGCAAGGCGGTGCTTTTGCGTGGGTCGTCCAAAAAGGCCTCTCTGCAAGTGTCACTGAAGGGAAGTCGCCCTGAGCAGGAGTGGCCATGGGAGGAGTTTGGAGCACAGCACGCCTGGTGGGGGGAACAGCAAGGGCAGAGGCTCTGAGGAGGGAGATGGCTGCGTGTGCACAAAGAGGCCATCCTCCCAGGAACGTGGGAGCCAAAGGGAGAGCAGAGAGGAGACTGGAGACTAGCCTGGTGACTCAAGATGCACAGACCTCCAAAGATGAAAGTTGGCACATCGTAACAATAGCAGCTGCTTACAGGGCACTTTGTAAAACTCCGCAGCAACTGTTAGGTGCTCTGAAGAAATCAGGGGAAATCAGTGTTGAGAAAAGACCATTTGATTGTGCCCGAGGAGTACCATTGGTGACCTTCAGCAATGCTGTCTTGAGACAGTGATAGAAAGGCAAAGTAGCCCCAGCCGGTATGGCTCAGTGGATAGAGCGTCGGGTCCCGGGTTTGATTCCAGTCAAGGGCACATGCCTGCGTTTCGGGCTCGATCCCCAGTAGGGGGCGTGTAGGAGGCAGCCAATCAAAACTCATTGATCTCATCATTGATGTTTCCATCTCTCTCTCCCTCTCCCTTCCTCTCTGAAATCAATAAAGAAATATATTTTAAAAAAAGAAAGGGAGGGAGGGAGGGATGGAGGAAAAGTAGATTTTTCAGCAGGGTGTTATCGAGAAAATGGCCAGATAGGGAGGGAGGAGGACGCATCCCAGACCCAGTGGACTTTGCAGCTGTCGAGATCCATCCCTAAGCCATAAACAGTGGTGAATGGATCGCCTGGACTCGGCCACACCAGGTGCCTCTGTGGGGCCGTGCAGTCCGGGCCTGATCTCTCTCTCCCGATTATCCTCACAGGTATGCCATTCTGACCAAAGCCACCTGGCCCTCGTGGAGAGGAGACGAGAAGCAAGGTGTCCTCCACCTGCTACAGTCTGTCAACATGGACAGCGACCAGTTCCAGCTCGGGAGGAGCAAAGTGTTCATCAAAGCGCCCGAGTCTGTGAGTGCGCGCCGACTCTCCCACAGCACGGCTGGCTTCCTCTTCTCGTCCTTGGGATCATGCCCTAACGTAGTCTCCTCAAAGGTTTTCCTCCACTCCCAATCTGAGCATGGCTCATTCCCACACCCCTGCTCCCTCGTAGCCTTCAGAGCACCCAGCATGTACAGAAAATTACCATCATGGCCCAGTTTCTTTTCTTACTTAGTGTCTCTCTCCTGTCCTAGATGGGCATCTGCCTGAGGCCAGGACTCTTGCCTGCTCTGTATGCCGTTGTGTCCACAGAGCCTCACATAGAAAGCAGCTCGTGGCAGGTGCCCACGCGTGGTTTATCGTGTCCAACAGTCTGAGCTAAAAGGGGCTTCTTTGTCCCACCACGGAGGCTTAGCTAAACCCACCTCCTCACCTGGGTTGACAGCAAACAGGCCCAGGCTTCCTCCTTGAAGGCGGAGCAGGGCTTGGGGGTGAGAATCCCCAGACTGCCTCGTGAAGACCAGGAGGGAGCCTGGACAGGACGGTGAGGGGACGGACAGGCAGGAGGAGAAATCTCAGGGTCTCTAGAAATTCAGTATTTTCCTGTAAGGAATTCAAACGGTTTTGCAATTCACAGACTTCTGTACCTTTCCTGGTGCGGGTGTGGTCACTGTGAGCCAGTGAGTAGCCATAAGAGAGTCTCAGTTGAGCAGAGCCCCTCCGTTCTGCCCAGTGAGCTCTGGGCTGTGGAATGGAGTGTTGCTTTTACACTGGAGAACCTGCTGGCACTAACCAGGTTTGGCATCAGCATTTCTTGAGGTTCCTATAACAGTCACAAGACTGCATTTCAGGGGGCTGTGGTGAACTTGGCAAAATTAATCGTTCAGTCGAGGGGAAACTTGCAGTGTTGAGAACACGAGAACTTGCAGTGTTGGTAACAATGGCAACCCTTGACTTCAGTCAAATCCTGGCCTGGCGGCGCGTTTTCTCCCTCTTTGGAAGAGGGGCCACGGCTGCTCTTCTGCCTGCCCCATAGGATCAGCCTGACACCCACAAATGATAAGAGCTGTGAGTGAATGGCTTTATGAACCATCAAGGTATTAAATAAATAAACGGCACCCATCAATAGAGCCCTTTTATGAAAAGTTTGTGGTAGCATTTTCCACTCTGAGTTATTTGTAGCTTCACAGCGACTTCTTTCCAAATATAAGATGAAAATGTTGTGTCATGCACCATTAAGCAACCCACAGCGCAGTTCCTGTTCTTTCTAAAACGGGCCGGGGTGGTGGATCAGTGCAGTGCGGAACCCCTCTGTCGGCTCGTGCCTGCTTTTCCTTTTTCCACTTGTTAAATTTTCACATATAATTAAAACACCCTCAATATTTTGCATACTTTTTTTTTTCCTGATTCAGTGGAGCTTTGGGGTTTTCGTTCCAAAATCAAGATTTATTTTTGGTTTTTCTTTTCCTTGCCTTCCTCCCAATTGCTTTATTATCACCACTTGACTCTTCTTTTGCCATCTTTTCGCACGCACGCACACACACACACACACACACACACACAATATCCCATCACCACCACTCTCTCCTCCCCACCACTCATCCGTCCACAGTTAGCCCTGACATAGCAAAAGCTTGTACAAAATACTGGTTTTTAAAAATCCACTTTGTGATTTTTTTGCCTTGACTTGTACAGTGAATGTGCTGAATATACGAAATAACCCATTTGTTTTAAGAACCCACATGAGCCATCAGGCACCGCAGGGTTTGGTTTTGCTTATTTGTTACATGTGTCTGCAATAGGGGGTTTCTGTTTTTGTTTTCTCTCTTTTTCTTCAACTTCCCTGACTTCGAACCCACACGGCCTTTGAAAAGAACCTAAAACCCAGCTAATCTTTGAAATAGTCTATAGGAAGTTGGGAATTGGTTCCCCATCCTTTCTGAGTCACGGTGTATTTTCTCTGGCGCTCTCAGAATAGTTCTGGGAAAGAAGAAATCAAGACTTACACAAAAACCCAACACACAAGATAAGAAACACCAACGAATATTCCTACAACAGGCAACCGCAGGCCACCGTTGTAGACATTCTGTCCATGCGAAACCACGCAGGCTCTTTTGGTTTTGGAATGTGCTTCTCTGCCTGCTGTACGTGGCCCTGTAAGCTGCAGTGAAGTGCCTGCCCTTGGTAGTTTTCCTTTGAGATGTTGTTGTTGCACAGCTGGAGCTGTGGGGAGGGGAAGTTGAGTGACAGGAGGGGGTAGATGTGGTGGCTCCTGTGTTAGACCCAGATAAACAGAGACAACAAATCAAGCCCAGCTGCCTTCAAACCAAGTATGCTGTTCACTTCTGGAACACTTTTGCAATGATCGTGCATCCTCTTTTACTTGGGTTTTTACTGGTGCATTTTATTATTTTTCCTAGAGAGTCACATGAACCACTTCCTAGGTGAATGCAAAAGTTTCCCACGGTTTTATGAGTGGAACAAATGCAGATTTGTCGAGAAGGACTCTGTGTCAAAGGGAGGCAGAGCCTGAGGGCCTGTGATGCACTTTCCAGCCCCAACCAGTCTGAGTTCCAGTGTCCTTATCTGTAAAATGGAGATCATAGGAATAGGTGCTCGTGCAGTTGTTGGGGGTTGAACGGGAAAAAGAAAGCATGTAAAGAGTCTAGAATGACCCCTGACCCACAGCAGGCACACGTACATCACAGCTCATTGCTATCGTCTTCATTATTCCAGAACTCCACTGAGTGGGGCAACAGTCAGTATTCATTGTTAAAATGGCCCGAGTCTCATACCTGTCAGCGTCTGATATGGGCCCTTAAACAAAGCAGCCTCGGTCCCTCCTGGTGAACCCAGGTTCCAGCCAGCACATCACCATGGCGACTGTCCTCGGTCCCGGGGCTCCTGGGAGAACTCCCTACACTTCCATGGAACTGAGCGCTGGCAGTCCTCCTTCCACAGCAGCACAAACTCGGCTCCTGGTAAAGCCAGGACGTTCTGTTAAGAGACTCTCTGCAACACTAACCAGCAGCCCCCACCAACTCATTGGATCTTCTTTGGATCGAGGTGGGGAATAAGTGGAGAAATTCTGAAGCATTCATTTGACTCTCACAGAGAGTATGAGCAGATACCATTATTAAGGTCCCATTGGATACACTTAGATCCAACTATTTTCCTTTTTTGTTGTTGTTGTTGTTAAAAGAGAAAAATATGTGTAGATAAAAGTTAAACAACATCCCCTACCAGTCACTTCTTCACCTTGGTGCCCGCGTGTGAGGAGCTGCTTGCCACGTGCGGCGTGGACTAAACCAAGTGCCCCTGGTGTAACCAAACAGAGGTGATGCTCAGGTCTTCTGAACTGGCTCCCATTTGTCTTCTTGACGTTCACAGCTATTTCTCCTGGAGGAAATGAGAGAGAGAAAGTACGATGGGTATGCTCGAGTGATACAGAAATCCTGGAGGAAATTCGCGGCCCGGAAGAAATACGTCCAAATGAGGGAAGAAGGTATTTCCGTCAGTTTGTTTCGTGTGTTTGACAAGCCTCAAAAATAAGTTTGAGCTTAGATGACAGTTACAAGTTTTTGTCCTTTGCATGTCATATGTTGTGCGTGAAAAATCTTGCATCCCTTCAGAGTTTGTCTGTGTGACTCTCCTTTTCCGGGGGCCTGACCCTCCTCCCTTGTCTGTTTTTGTTAGAGGAGGAGAAACAGCATCAACAGGAACTTCATCGGGGATTACATCGGGATGGAGGAGCACCCGGAGCTCCAGCAGTTCGTGGGCAAGAGAGAGAAGATCGATTTTGCAGACACAGTGACCAAGTACGACAGGAGGTTCAAGGTACACGCTGGCTACCCGCCCCACCCCCGCAACCCCCAGAGTCACCAAGCTGTAAAACTAACTCATCATTTTGCTTTTCTTATTATCAAAACAGAACATGCTTGTTGTAGAAAAATTTAGAAAATACAGAGAAGCCAAAAGAAAAATAGCTACCTATATCCAGAAACAGTGTTCACATTTTGTGTGTATCCTTTAGAACCTTTTTATACAGACATATTCCTGTATATTTTGTTTTATAAAAATGAGATCTGCATTACATGCTGGTTTATTTTTCTGGATTATTTTGTTTTTGTTTGTTTGTTTGTTTTTGAATATGCCGGGGAGAACTTTCCATATTATAGACGTATCAATAGATTATTTTATTTGGCTGCATAATATTCCGTTCAGCAGTTACTACATTTTTAACCAATTTCTCATTAATCTGTTCTTTTTTTTTTACTTTTATTAAAAGGTGTAGTGAGCATCTTTTCATGCATATCTTTGTGCACCTATCTGCTGATGCTTTTAGAGAAAATTAATAGGAATGGAATCGTTGGGCCCAAAGATTCAGAATATCAGGCAGTATTGCAGTGCTCTTACTCATCTTCCCCCAGGGAATGACTAGCTAGGTTTTCTCGGGGCCACTGGAGGGACTGCTGACGGTTTAACCTAGTCTCTTAGGCACTTTTAACCTATTCCCTTAGGCACTTTCTTTTGCCTAGTAAAATCTTGGCCCTAAAAGTGAAATCTGAAGCCACCGTAGCTCATGATCCATTAAGAGCTTTTTTATTTATTTACTTGGTTTTCAGCCAGGAAAAAAATGAAATAAATAACAGTACTAATAAGAAGAATGATGTTGTTTTGCTGAAACCAAATCATTTCTTACACCCCGAGTGTGGCGCCAGCTGTTCCGGCGGCCAGCATGAGAGCAAGGTTGAGTGCATGTGTCTCTCAGTGGTGTTTGGGCATAAGGTAGTCGGTGGCCCACATATTCCAAAGTCTGTTCATATTTGATTTAGAAAATGTTTTTTAAACAATTTTTTTAAATATATTTTATTGATTTTTTACAGAGAGGAAGGGAGAGAGATAGAAAGTTAGAAACATCGATGAGAGAGAAACATCGATCAGCTGCCTCCTGCACATCTCCTACTGGGGATGTGCCCGCAACCCAGGTACATGCCCTTGACCGGAATCGAACCCGGGACCCC
>NW_006286483.1:6980-28019 GCF_000327345.1 Myotis davidii | reverse complement strand
GAGAGGGAGAGAGAAACCATTGATTTGTTGTTCCACTTATTGATGCATTCATTGATTGCTTCTTGTTTGTGCCCTGGCTAGAGACTGATCATCAACCTTAGCGTATCAGGACGATGCCCTAACCCAGTGATGGCGAACATATGACATGCGTGTCACCTCTGACATGGGAACTCATTTTTTTGGTTGATTTTTCTTTGTTAAATGGCATTTAAATATATAAAATATCAAAAATACAAGTCTTTGCTTTACTATGGTTGCAAATATCAAAAAATTTATATATGTGACACGGCACCAGAGTTAAGTTAGGGTTTTTCAAAATGCTGACACGCCGAGCTGAAAAGATTCGTCATCACTGCTCTAAACAAATGAGCTACCCAGCCAGGACCTCATATTCGATTTTTAAAGATTATCAATGAAATGAAAATTTATCCATTTTCTTTTTTATATGTTTTTATTGATTTCAGAGGGGGAGGGAGAGGGAGAGAGAGAGATAGAAACATCAATGATGAGAGAGAATCATTGACCGGCTGCCTCCTGCACATCCCCTACTAGGGATCGAGCTCACAACCCAGGCATGTGCCCTTGACCGGAATCGAACCCGGGACCCTTCATTCCACAGGCTGACACTCTATCCACTGAGCCAAACAAATTAGGGCAAAATTTTTCCATTTTCAAAAGTAAAAATGTCATGGACTCAAAAAATACATATGCAGACACTTGAGGGATCCCTGTTTGAGAAATGTCTGTGGCAGATAACTGGCAGTGTCATCATATGTGTTGGTTTGCCCACAACTGTCCCTTTATACCTGTTATCTGATACCTTAGGTGGGTCCAGATGAGTTTGCCATTTCTGTGAATCAGAGAGAGTCAGGTACCAATAATGTCATATGTGTCAGCCTAATAATTATTAATAGTGTTCCCATTCACTACCCAAGGCAGCTTCCCTTCATGGGGTAGCAGGTGCCCACTCTGTGGACAGCTGTCACCCTAGCGTGCCTATCCCCCTTCTGAAAGCGCCTCTCCTTCCAGGGCATAAAGCGCGACTTGATTCTTACTCCGAAGTGCTTGTACCTGATTGGCCGAGAAAAGGTCAAACAGGGCCCAGACAAAGGCCAAGTGAAGGAAGTACTGAAGCGGAGAATCGAGATGGAGAGGATCTTGTCCGTGTCCCTCAGGCTGAGTGGCGAGGGGTGCCCCGTGCTGGTCCAAATACGGCCGATGAAAGGCCTGTCAGGTCCCCCGGTGTCGCCATCGGGATGAAGAGAACAGTCTCCTCATCTTCTCTCAGCGGACCTGGCCTTCCTTGGTCCCAGGGGTCCTGATGTGACAGGATGCGACACCAAGAAAAAGTCGCGCACTATTAGCTTCTCTCATCAGGAGACACTCAGACCCTTTTTTCCCATCAAACATGAGAAATATGTGAAGTGGTATCATTGCTCTTACTGAAGTGGGGCCACGGGCCCAGAGTCCATCCCCAAGCCCACCTCACCCACGTGGAGCACCCACCTGTTTCACCACAAGGCCCAGGCAGAGGTGGCCATCAGCATTGGTTTCACACAGTGGTTCTCAGCCTTCCTAATGCCGCGACCCTTCAATACAGTTCCTCACGTTGTGGTGACCCCCAACCATAAAATTATTTTTGTTGCTTCTTCATAACTATAATTTTGCTACTGCTATGAATCATAATGTAAATAGCTGATATGCAGGATGTATTTTCAGGGGTCGCGACCCACAGGTTGAGAACCGCTGCATAGCTTGCTGTGCCCTCTGACTGGACAGGAAAGGAAGCTTCTTTGGGCTCCTCGAGGCCCTTCCTGCCTGTTCCTCCAAGGGAGGGAATACAGATTGGCCACCGTGAGCTGTAGCCTGGGGTCATTGCCAGTCACGCCGCTCACCTCCAAGTTCAAGGCAGGGCCCTGGCTCCTCCTGTCAGCACTCTGCCTTTGCTTGGCAGAGGGCGACTTCCCAAATCCCATGCTAAGAACTCCCTGGTCAAGCTCCCTCTGGTAAGAGGAGGCCCTCCGCGTCCACAGAGGCTAAGAAAAGAGGAAGAAGGGCCCCTTTGAGCCCAGCAGCTTCTTCCTGGAGTTGCCTCTGGGAGCCCTTCTGAGGATCCCGGTGCCTCTGCCAGGGCGACCTCTGGGGGCTGCCATTGCCTCAAAAGCAGCGATGTTCCAGTTGCTTGCGAACATGTCTTCCTGGAGTTGGCACATCTCTGAACCCTTATTCCACACAGAACAAAACTGCTGCTCTCGGGAGAAAGCAGGGGTTTGCGTGCTCAGGCGTCTGACCGGCTGGGCTGGAGGTCCTGGCTCCAGGGAGATGATCCAAAGCAGATTTCAAGCCGTGTCCATTCTTGCCTGTGTCCCTGTGGCTCCCAATGTTCCCGATAAAGGACCGGGTGGTGCTGTGAGGTTAAGCGTGTGAAGCATTTGACTCAGGCTGTGGTAAACCCTCTAAGCAGAGGGCTCCCTCAGCAGCCTTTGGGAGGCCCCACCTCGGATGGGTCTCGGTGCCATGAATTTCAAGGAAGAGCTGCAGACGCTGTCTGGCTTTCAGGTCTTCCTGAGCGTTGGGCTCGTCGGCTGGGTCACAGCCTGAGCCGCATTCTTCCTGACTGCTAGGCCCTGAGGCTGAGCTGCCCTTGGTGTTCGAAGGAACCCAATGGAAGCTTCTCTTTTCTGGCGTGGGGACCAGCCACCCCGGAGCTGAGCTGGGTTTGCTGCAGCGAGGCCGGCTCCGGGCCAAACATGTGCTCTGTGCTCGTTAGGCGAAGAGTGATTACTGTTCTTCCCATTATCATCACCTAGCCCTGTCTTCAAAGCATTCAGGGGGACTTGACCTACATTTGTATCAGGCCTACATTTGTATCACACACTTTGACACTATCTTGTTGATCAAGTCCTTGAGGCTTATCAAGATGTCGGATATTCACACTCAAATGTTTTCCTTCTGTCTTTTGTTGTCTTTCTGTCAGCATCTGGGAGTACAGTGTCTCCTGGTAACACCAGCTTCTTTTCCTGCTTCCTCTTTAGCAGTCATGGTCTGGACACGTGCTTCCTGCAGCCTTCCCTTGCTAGAGGCGGTAATAAAATGAGGTATTTAGCCTGAAAGTTGTCCTGACACGATGGGGAAAAGAAAGAGCTTGAGTCATTTTAGCTCGTGATTTCTGAATGTTGTAGTCACTGAACCTCACGTTCACCAAGATTAATACTGTCCCCTTCTTTCCTTCCTTCATTGGGCTAACCAGCCACCTAAACCAAGTTAGGAGTGCAATGAACAGATGGGGATGGTGTGTATAGACTCAAACCGAGAGTAGAAATTGATTGTGGTTACCAGACCACCAAACGTGTGTGTGTGTGGTGTGTTCAAATATTTCAATATAGAGAAAGATTTTAGCAGTGTTTTGCACCTCAGGAAAAACATGTTATAACTTGTATGTGTGTTTTGAAGACTTTATGAGGCTGACTGTGTGACTACTGGCTGGAAGGACCTCCTAATGACTTCTAGTTAAGACCATCCAAGTGTCCCACACATTTGGTCTTTCAGCCCCTCTCTGTCTGTTATAACATAATCACTGTCAAAGCAAAACGGGCCCTCGGCTCCCTGTTCAAACAAACCACCGTTCACAAACAATTATGAGACCGTTTGGGAAATGTGGACATGACTAAATATTTGAGAGGAAGGGTTTATTGTTCCTTTCTTTAGGCGTGATAATGGTATTGTGGTTATTTTTACTTAACGAGGCTTTGTGTTTTAGAGATTCACACTGAAATATTTAGGGATAAAGTAATATGATGTTTACACTTTGCTCTAGAGTAGCCTGGCTTGTGTGTGGAAGTGGGGGGAGTAGGAGTGCAGATATGATTGTGGATCGGTTATTGTTTACACTTGACATGTGGAGGTTCATTCTACCCTCTATATATTTAAGATTTTCCATAGTCAACAGTTTTTTCTAATCCAATAGACATCATATTTTAGAAGTCTTTTCTTTACCTTTTATAAGTATGCTGAAATATATCTGGTCGAGTTATAGTTGAAATTTTTTAACTTACAAGAAAAAAATAGGATTGGCCCAGTAGCTGGGAGAGACTAACACTACAGCTGTCCAAGGGACTCTAGGGTAATGTGAACAGGAAAATCCTCATCTAAAAGAAGTCAGACAGGACCACTGATGCTGGCTTCCGCCTTCCCTGGAGACCTGGGGAGAGTGTGGGGAGATGGCACATCAATATTTAGTTGAGACGTCGGTTTTTCGAGGCCCGGAGTCTGCTGACAGGCCAAGCATCCGTTTTGGAAGAACCCTTCCAGAGCTGCTTCCTGTCCAAGCACTGATCCGGCCTCACTCCTGTTGGAAAAGCTCAGTTTGCTGAAAGCGTGGCCACAAGGTGGCATAGCCTATGCTCTTTGCTGTCCTGTTTTTAGGCAATGAAATTGGTACCATAAAGTCTCATATTTGGGGACTCTGTCTGTGAAGCTTCTAGAAGCCCTTCTCATTCCCATAGCTGGTCATGCCTAAGAACAAAAAGCCACGTGGCTGCCAGTCTGTATGTGATGGCAAAGCAGCCTGTGAGAGGGGCTGTAAACAGAGGTGCCAGCTTCTTTGGTGATAGCATTCTTGCCCAGATGTTTCGTTGCCCAATTGCCCAAGCCTCTGGTGGTCAGAGCAGCCCGCTTCACCACCTGCTCGGCTGACCTGAAGCCCACTGTGAAATCTTGTTGTGACTCGTCATGGCCTTTGAGCGTTGGGAACCTAGACGTCATCGGCCTTTGGAACTGACCACCTACCTTGTGTTCAGCCCTGGATTCGAAGGTGAATGAGACATAGTCACCACCGCAGGGAGCCCCTTCCACTCTGGAAAGGGGAGCAGACACCTGAGTAAACGTGTGCCCCAGGTTAGAAGTGTTCAGAGAGGGATGCCCAGGGCAGGCCTGGTGTTCGAAGATGGGAAGGAGCCTTTGCGCCTGCAGCCAGGTGGCCGGGTGGCGTTCTCGGAGGTCTGTGATGAGGCCTCATACAACGTATCCCTGCACTTTCTCAGAGAAATGCATAGATTCCCAGCCTGGTGCCACTGGTTTCCCTGAGGGTGGAGCTCTGGACAAGGTCTGTTTTCTCCTGGATTTACCTCGGTACTTTCCAGGTTGCTAAAAGGAGCATTTATTTCATAATCAGGAACAATTTTTATAAAGGCAGGGCCATCTCAGCACATGGCCTCTTCGGCTTTAAGGGGGGGAAATGCCTTTAAGACTTTTCTCAGTGTTTTGTAACTAACATTTTTTGAAGAAGATACTGGTTTGGGGAGTAAAACAAGATTTTCTAGTGTCAACAATACCACAATAAGCCACAAAGATGAGCGGATAAAAACAAGCAGGAAGCCAAAGCAGGGACTACACCGGGGAGGGAGCTTTCAGCACGGGGTGCAGACATCTGCAAGGAATTGCAGCTTGAGCACATGAATAAGACAAGGGCGAAATCCAAAGGTTTTTTTTTTAAGAATAAATAAATGTAAAAGCTTTGTTTCCAGATCTAGGAGCATGGGCTGAGGAGAAAGGAATGGGCTGGGACCCTGGCCCGGACAAGGATGGACTCACCAACTCCTAAGCCTGGGTCATGGAAGGGAGGGGTTTTGATTTGATGGTTGAAGTCAAAGTGTCCAAACCATCTCTTCTCGTTTCCAGACTCATGCTGATAATGGACCTTGCAGTTTTGGCCTTCTTGCTTTTTCTTTTTCTTTATGGTAATAAATCTAAGCACATTAAACTGCTCAGGATTACTTCTGTTGGGCTCAGTTAGCCCCGCTGAATAATCAGTCCCGCCTACAGTTCAGCCGGACAAACAGACACGTCTGGACAGGTCAAAGAATGCTTTGAGTCCAGCCAGCTCAACAGGAGTGGCATACCTCACCCCACACGCCAGAAAGTGGTGCTCTGGTTTTACTTTTTTTAACGCAGCAGCCTCTGGCGCTTGTGCTAGGATGCTCGGGCTTCATTTCATTAATTCCAAGGGACGTGGCATGTTTGTCCCCAGCCGTACCCTTCCCAAACGTGCATTTCCCGAAAAGCTGTGCTCTCCCTGCGCCGCGGAACGCATCGGGTGGCATGGATGCTCGTGGTTGCTGCTGTCGCACACCTGGCCGGTGTGTGTCTGCCCTGCGGGGTGTGTGCCCTTCAGCGGCACCTGGCACACGTTAGCTGAGCACCGAGTACCCAAACGCCCCTAATAATGAGGGCATTCGAAGCCCAGGATGTCGGCTTCCCTTTTGATAACTGAGCTTACAATTCTTCAAATTGGGATTTATTACAGTAGCTGCAACCATGTCGTCAGTTCTACTAACTTGGGACGTATGTGGAATGGTTCCTTGTCAGCCCATTGTACTCAGCCACATTCTGGATTTACGTGATCGTAAGAACATAGAAATGGAATTTGAAAATGGATTTTCTTAAAGACTAAACCGTTCTTGAAGTTCTGCTTTTGGCAGTGACGTGGGAGAGGTGCTCCTGTGGATGCGGGGGTGGCTGTACACTTCCTCCCAAAGCCGGTTCCAGTGGCTCCGTTATGTAACGCCTTGTTGTGTTTTGTTGTAAAGATTCTCCCTTACAGGAAGAAAAGCTAGAAACCGAGTGCTGTCTTACAGAATTTAAAAAACCAAGTGAAAAAAGGATGGGTAAACAAAAGTGCAACTTTTCTTTTCTTTCTAACCTCTGCAGTACGATGCAAGATGACATTTTTATTCTTCACGAGCAAGAGTATGACAGTTTGCTTGAATCCGTCTTCAAAACTGAATTCTTAAGCCTCTTAGCAAAGCGTTATGAGGAAAAAACCCAGAAACAACTACCTCTGAAATTTAGCAACACGTAAGTTGGGACCTGGGGCCCTGAGCTCACTGCCAAGGTCCAGGCTGAGAGGAGGTGTGTTTCACCCCCACCTCCCCCTACCCCCTGGAATCGCAGGGCTGCAGATTGCAGTCCAATGGCTGTCACAGACTTTGAAAAGGTCACTTTTGTGTTTCTGTGAAACAATGACTTCACCAAAGGATGTATTTTGTCATTTGGACAAAGGTCACCAAAATGAGGCAGGAAAAGGCAGATTTTTTTATATTACCAATAAAAGAATACTTTATTTAGCAGAGCAGCCAGGGCAGAGTAAGACTGGAAGAAAGAGAAAGTGAACAGAGTGGAGCTTAAGTTCCCAAAATCAATGCATAACACCTCTGGGTGGGGCATGGGGGACTGGTGGGCTGCAGATGGCCAGCGCCTTGGGTCCTGGCTCGCCTGCCTTTGCTTTAACCACGTGGTCTTGTGGGCCAGATCCTGGTATACGGCAAGCTTCTGATCTCCTATTTGTCAGGTGAGAGTGGGGTTTTTTCTTCTTAAATTTCCATCTATAACATGGAGATCTCTCTTATTACCCACAAGAATTCCAAAGTAAAGCCTTAATTCCATGATGAGGGAAACTTACCATGATTGATGTTGCTGTGGTTGCATTGAAATAGATACTGGTAATTGTATGGATTCTTTGCTGCTTTTCCAAGGAACCATTTGGCTGTTCATACAGGGGCAGTTATTTTTTCTGGGAATTTGTAATAAGGGAATAACAAGAAAGGGAGACTATGAAGAGCCAAGCCACTCAATAGAATAATAGGCAGCTACTGAAAATTATGATTTTTTTGGTTCAACAACATGAAAAATAGGGTTTTTAAAAAGCAGAATATGGAATGGAACTGTGTAAGCATACACTAGCAGGCAATATGAAAAATAAAAACTGGCTGGGGGTGCAGTTGGAGTTGTGAGGACACCTCCCTGCTATTTGGATTTGGGCTGCTGAGCGCTGTCTTCTCTGCCTGGGGCGGGGTCATGGTGAAGGACTAGAACTTAGGTTAGTGATGGCGAACCTATGACACGCGTGTCAGAGGTGACACGCAAACTCATTTTTTTGGTTGATTTTTCTTTGTTAAATGGCATTTAAATATATAAAATAAATATCAAAAATATAAGTCTGTGTTTTACTATGGTTGCAAATATCAAAAAATTTCTATATGTGACACAGCACCAGAGTTAAGTTAGGGTTTTTCAAAATGCTGACACGCCGAGCTCAAAAGGTTCGCCATCACTGACTTAGGTTAATAATAACCGCATTCTACACTCAGGAAGACACGGGCTAACGTGTACCTGGCAGCTCCCAGTCCTCCACAAACAGACCAGGGAAATGGGAAAGAGGCATGAGGGCGCACCACGGCAGGTGTGGCCTGGAAATTGTCCCCTTCCTCCTGTCCCCCAGCGGTCCCACCTGAGTCCACCTGCAGAGACATTGGCACCTGCCTCACCACCTGGTGTCTCACAGGTGCTGGGCCCCGGATGCTCTGCCTCTGGCTCACGCTTGTGCCAAACTGTGGCTGTCAGACTCACCCCCGGGCCCTGCGCTGGTTTGCAAATCCTGGTCCTGCCTTGGTTTACAGCAGGTTGGCCCAGCGTCGAGCTCCATGCTGGGGTGGGTGAGCTGCATTCTCTCTCTGCTTCCTTCTGGCTTAACTCCAACCCATATGCTTGTCGCAGGCTTGAACTCAAGTTGAAAAAAGAGAACTGGGGCCCCTGGAGTGCCGGGGGCTCCCGGCAGGTGCAGTTCCACCAGGGCTTCGGGGACCTGGCCATCCTCAAGCCCAGCAACAAAGTGCTGCAGGTCAGCATCGGACCCGGGCTGCCCAAGAACTCCCGTAAGTGTCTGCACCCCGGGGACCTGGGGCTTCCTCCCCTTCTCTTCCCCGCACCGTCTTCCTTCTCACCCCGTGCTCATGATAGGTGCTGGCTAATTTCAGGTCCCACCAGGAGGAACATCACCCAAAGCAGAGGTTATTCCAGTCAGACTCACAATGCCAACTACCCGATGAGAGCTGCCCCTCCCCCGCCAGGTAAGCCACGCGAGTGCCATGGACCGGGACCGTTACCTGAACCCATAACTTGTAAAACACAGCTGGGAAGAAACCCATTAGCAGATGCATGCACATCATTAGACAGCCCCGAGCCGCTTCAGCGCCAGGTGTACTCCCAGCACAGCGGCACCGCTGGTGACCCTGAAATGCAGGGAAGTGTGAGCTGCCCAGACTGAACTGTGCCGAATGATCGGCCGGGATTGCATTGCCCGGCGCTAGTCACTCCCTTAGGAAAGGCTCCCTCCTTCCGAGAGAGAGAAGGGCTCCTTGTCCGTGGTGGCCAGGATGCTGTCGGCCTCAAAGGTGCAGGATGATGCCTTTATGGAAACAGGATTTTGCCAGGTATCACCTCACCCTCCTCACCCACGACAATATTTTGCAGCAAGTTTACAGCTTAATGACAAGTTGAAAATGTTTATTCTTAGTCAGATAGGCTCTAGGAGAACCACTCCCAAAAATAAAGTAATATCTGAGATACAAAATTGATAGAAAAAAAATTTTAATACAAAGAAAATGTTTAGACCTTATGTTTCATATTTCTCATTTTTATGGTAAAAATATAGTATGCAGGTCAATGAACTCCAAACCCAAATTTAGTAAGGCTTTTTGCCCTTCGTAATCTGTTTAGTGTTTGAAGAGCACTCTCAAAATTGACAAAAAAGTTTTTCCCTCACTCACAAAATTCAGTTAATAATAAAACTGCCCCTAGAATGTTTGATGTGAATAAGTTTGGGGTTCTAGGCCTGAACAGGTCATCTATTGGCCCAGTGTCTGAGATGAGTAGTAAAAAGCATTTCTTTTGTTTCCTGTGCTAAAAATATGGACACTGTGCCTGTCAGTGAGAAATGGATTCTCTCCTCGTGGAGTCCCGTCCTGCTGGCCCAGCTGTCTCTCCTCCCCTCTGCCTTTATCCGTGAAGAAAACCCAAGCACAAAGCCATCCAAGAGAACCAGTGTGGTGTTGTGTTACCAAATGGGCCAGTCCCCGTGCAAAATCCTGGCCAGACCACCTGGAAACTAGGGCTGGCCTCAGCTAGGTTGGCCCGAGTCACCTCCAGCCAAGTATCTGACCTTGAGCATGGCACCCAACCTCTCTCCATGACAGTTTCTTCATCCGTAAAATGAGGCAGTTGGGCCTGAATCTCTTAGCTCAGCCCTTGTCACATGATCTGCAGTGAAGAACCTGGGTTGTTGTTGCTCTTTTCTTAATTTCAATTCCACCACAAACCATATTTCTTTAAGGTAAAATAAAGATCACTAGAAGAATGGAATTTTAAAAGCATTCAACATGATACACCAAAGTTTCTTATTAGATTTAACAGATGTGAAATATGCCCATGACACTGCTATGAACATTTCTAAACGCTTACTCCTACTTTCTGAATTTATGGCAGGTGAGTGGGTTATAAGCAGCTTGGAGAGCCCCACCCCTGCCCCTGCCCATTGTGAGCATCAAGGCCCAGAGCTCACCCCACTCTGCGTGCCCCTCTCTGATCCTTGGCAACCTTGGCAGCAGTTGGCTCTCACCAAGCTCCTTGTTTCTTTCATGAAGAAATTGACACTCTAAAGGCGCATTTATCTTGCTCAAGGTCAACACAGCTATGAGAGGCAGAGCCCAGTCTGAACCCTTAGTCCCTCTTACAGACGAGACCATCCTGCTAGTACCAAAGAGTCCCTCCCTTAGTGCAGTGGGAAGGGCTTCATGGTGGGTTCATAAAGTGCCTTGAGGAGTCTTCTTCAATGGAGAGGAGCTGAGGGCTTCTTCACACCTCGCATGGGCTGATGATGCCCATCACCGTCATCCCTTACTCACCAGATAATGTGATCCTGACCAGGAGCAGGTGTGTGATGAAGGGAGCCTGCTCTATCCGGATCGACCCCAGCAGCAGCCACATTTCCCAGCCTGTGTGGGGTGCTCCCTCCACCTCTCCCAACGGGCTCCTGCAAGCACACCCAAGACTGAGCCTTTGAAAATAGGTTTCCAGTGTTTAAATAGTTGCCTGTCAGGAGGCTTGAATCGTAACCTCATAATTCTTCTCAGACCCAAGAAAGTGCCTGCCTCCCTCAAGAGGTAGTTTCAAGCTTACCTTTTCTCAACTGTGGGCTTTGAAATCCGGGATGTCTGGTGATTCTGCTGTCAAATTTCACAAGTGTGCGTGAGGGTCTGCCGTGTTCCAGGCGCTTGCTGGGCAGTTTGCAATGTGTTAGCACTGTTCCCCACACTATGTTAGCGGTTATGCCCTCCATCTTTTCAGATGGGGAAACTGAGGCCTGGCAATGTTAAGTAAGTTGCTCTTGGTTAATAAATGGAAGGAATTTGGAAAGACTTTTGGCAAAGGATCCTAAAATTGAAGGTTGATTTTTGTCCTCTTTCTAGGATACCATCAGAATGGAGTCATCAAAAACCAGTTTGTGCCACACCCGCATGCTCCTGGAAACCAGCGGTCCAATCAGAAAAGCCTGTACACCTCCATGGCCCGCCCACCCCTGCCTCGACAGCAGTCCACGGGCTCAGACCGCATGTCCCAGATGCCGGAGAGCTTGGATTTCCTCAAGGTCCCAGACCAGGGTGTCGCAGGGTAAGATTCCCGCCTTTTGTGGGTGAGGCCAGCACCTCCTCTCCATCAGTCACACCAAGGTTCACAGGTTCCACCCACACATTGTCCTCCAGGACCCAACACCATGCAGCCCTTGGTTGGCATTTCTAAAAGTACGACCAACTTCATGGCACACAACTCATTCTCCAGAGAGGGCGTGTCTTAGAAACATCAGAAGAGGGGTCCCTTTCGGCCCCAAGATTCAATTACTCCGTAACCGTTTCTGCTCTCCGGCATGGTTGGGGAACAATGGGGTTTTGGTTTGTGTCTGTGCCTGCAGTTGCATAAATATGATCGCTCAAAGAGTCATCAGGAATATTGAGAATAACACTCCAGAATTCCATGAGAAGTAGAAGTTTGTTTGTGAATCAGCTCTTCAGGGTTTTAAAATGACAGCCTTCCTGCCTTTCTAGAATAAAAATTTTATTTTTCAAAAAATAAAATTCTCCCAGAAGAAAAAAAAATGAAGAGTAGTAAAAAGAAAGCCAGGCTTTGTACCTGAGGAAGGGAAGATTCTTGAAACTGTGTGCATCAAGCATGTCAAACTCACGGCCCACGGGCCACATGCCTTGTTTATTGGGCCCATGTTAGCCTTTGAGTTTGACATGCTCGGTGCAGATATTCCAAGAGTTATCGGTGTGGAAAGGGCGTTAGGCCAATTGCAGGACAAGTGAGTGAACTCTAGCAGGAGGTAGATAGCGGAACCAGTAAACCAGAAACGTGCTAGTAGCCCAAAGATGAGCTGCCCGAGGATGTAAGGAGCACAGGATGGATGGAAACACCCGGCAGAAATACTGTAGAGTGGTGTTGTCAAATACCAGAGAAGGATGAGGATCCTATTTCAGCCCCTATTGCTTATCTAATATTGGACTTGCTGCTTCTCCTCTCTGAGCTTTATTTTCCTCATCTGTATACATATTAACACCACCGAGCTTGCAGAGTTGTTGAGAGGACTAGAAATTATACACAAAATGCCTAGCCTGGTACTAGGCATGTAGCAAACTGCTCAGCCAACTTAGTTTGATGTGATGGTGGTGGTGGTGGTGGTGATGATGATGGTGGTGGTGATGGTGATACAACCATTATCTCATGGTGGTCATGACTGTTAGGGACCTTCCAACTCTGCATGATTCTCAGTGGTGGAATAGTTCTCTCTGCTGACCCCAGTGAGGGCCCTCCTTCAGCCCCCTGCTCCCCTCTCTCATGCCCTCCTCCATTTTCCATTCTCTCCAAGCCTCTGGAATGATGATGAAGTTTCTAATGGGATCAGGAGACGTGTACAAAACAGAGCAGTGCTGGGAGTGGAACAGCAGCTCCTCCCGCTGGGTGGGCGGGCACCACTCCCCTCCCTGCCCCTTTATGAGATGTTTTTCCTGCCTTGTCAGCTTCCTTCTAAAGACCACAGAGCACTTAGGGACTTCACCACGTTCGCTCCTGCTGTTTCTCTTTACCTCGCGAGCCTTACCCCATTTGGGCTACAGATGGACGCACCGTGGTTGCATACAGGTGGCCGTCAGTGGAGTGGATGCCACCCCTTCATTACATCTCTCTCCCCGCCTCCCCCAGTCTTGTGGAACCAGCTCTGTTGCATCTGTTCTAGTGGCCTGGCTCCCCTGGTTGGCCTGGTCTAGAGCAGTCGCGCTCAGACTTCACTGAGCACCAGAGTCCCTGGAGAACTTGCTGGCCCACTTCCAGAGGTTTGGACTCAGTAGGTCGGGGTGGAACCTAAGAATTTACATTTCTCCCAAGTTCCCATGTGTTCTGAATGAGTCTGTATTTTCCTTTTTTTTATGTGGGACCACACTTTGAAAATCACCCGTCTGGTCTGATTGTTAAAGCCGGGGAAGGGTCTGTGTAAAGGTGAGTTGAAAGGATGCTGTTGAGACAACAGGATTGCTCTGCAATCCAGACCCACACATTCAGAGGGGCGGACATCACTGAAGCAATCACGCCACCCCTGCCGGGCCCAGCTGGGTGTCCCAGAGGAGGCAGGGGATTGAAGTCGGTGAACGACATGCACCACATCCCTTAGCACTGCCTGCTCGCTTCCTACTTGCTTTGGTTTTGGCAAGCACAGCCATCTTTCCAGCCTGCTGCTGCAGCCTCCAGACTTGCACACCAGCCAGCCGGGAGCATCTGTCAGCCAAGAGCAGGCAATTTAGGAACGTTGTGTCTTAACCGAGGCTGCTCCCTTCCAGCCCTCAGCTCCGTGGTTCTCGGTTCAAGCCCATCACACCCTTCTCCACATTCAGGCCTAAAGATCAGGCCTACGTGGTGTTGCCGTGGCGATGGCCGTGAGGCTGGAAGGAGAGGGCACCTTCACAGCTGCCTGCCGGGCAGTACGATGTTCCCAGCTGTGTGTGAAAGTCACGATGGTTATTAGGCACTGAGTCCGGTAGCTGCGAGGATCCCAGCCAGTTCCACTGGACATTAAATCTGCTCTGGGGCACACATTTTTTAAGAAATTGTACTCTGGTCAAAGGACTGAGCTTTTTCTTAGAATTCATTCTCTAAAACATATAAAAGTGAAATTGAAAATAATTTCTAATGTGGCCAGAGACCTTAGATGTGCATTTCAGGAGCCGCGTGGTTCCGTGCACTTAATAGCTCCCCTTTGCCAAGAAAACATGAATTGCTGTATTCCACAGGAAGCTGTTGGAGCCAGCAGGGAGCTCTGGGATCCCACGCTTGTACCTTTCCTTAAACACAAAAACTCGTTTAGACATCACAGTCCCAGGCAGTGACCTAGAACTTGCCAATCTAGAAAAACAAGATTAGCACAGTCTGTCTCAACTTGGCTTTCACACCCTCGGGTTTATCTTTTCTTTCCCTCTCCCGCCCCCAGTGCACTCTTCCTTCCAGACATATTAAGCATAAGCAATCATTTCTTTTGGATCATGGAGTGTGGATAAAATCAAATGGTGTAATTAGCACCTTGAGTTAATTCAGGAAAGTCTTTGTCAGTTTATTTTATGTTCCGTCAAGTTTTTTGGGGGGGGGGAGAGAGCATGCGTGAAGCTTTTACTGAATTAATTACCGCCCCCACCGGTTCCTTTACCCTTGCCTTGCCACGTGTGTGACATAGTCGTTGTTCTTGTCATCGTCATTGTTATCGTCATCCAAGAAAACTAAGCAAGATGTAGAGGGGCCGTCGTCTCGCAGTCCGTTAGCATACCTTCTGAAAAGTCCGACTCAGGTGAAAGCTCCTTGCTGATTCTCAGGGGAAGAGGGCAAGTGAAGAAAGAATCATACAAGCTGCTCATTCATCAGCCTTTGCTCTGGCTTCGTAGGAACACGTGATGTGCTGATCAAGGGTGCTTTATCCCTTTCCCCATAACTGAGATGACAAAATCTACCTGCACTTCATTGCTGGAAGTATCAAAACCCAGACCAGGATGTCTTTTCTGTTGGCCTTTTTAATCCCGTGATCCGTTTCATGCAAGGACAATTTCAGGAAATTTCAAGGTACCCCCGAGATTACTCCAACTAGCAGCTGGAGAACCAGGAAAATACTGGGAGTGCTCAGCGGTAGGGCTTCTGGCCACGGCACAAAGGAGGGATCGATAGAAAAACTGAAATGCTGCCTGTGTGTCTCTTGACAAGGTTCTCCTAATGGAGTCATATTTTCAAGGGGCTTAAAATTTCCAACAAGTGTCCAATAGCAATATTTCTCAACCCGTAAGCTACGGGAGTGGCAGCCATATCCTGGCCCAAGCCGACACGAAGCTGAGGAATTCCTGGCATCCATTCCCTCATTTCCAGTAATGTTTATAGATTCAACCTTTTGGAACAGACCCTGTTTTAAAGAGCCAGTGAAATAAAATGCCATTATTTTCCTTCCTGGAATTTTAAGGCATAAATTTTACATCTGCAGAACAAAGAAGTGATAGCTGAAAGCTTCAGCCCACCTAACCCTGGAGTGAACTAGTGCACCCGCTGCCCCAGACGGGTGGCGGCTGCAGAGTTCACAAGGTGGCCTGGCGGAGTGCAGCGAGCGCACGACTCGCAGCTGCAGGGACGGTGTGAGTCCCAGCTCAGAGTTTGGTTCTTCATAGATTCATTCAGTGAATATTGACGGGGCCACGTGCCTTCCATGTGCTACATGCTGCGCTGCCTCTCATCTATCACTTGTTCTTTCTACACCTTGGCGACCTCACCTGCGTAAGAGGGATAATCTATATATATAAAAGCCTAATAAGCAAAGTGTCCCCTTGGGAGTTCGACAGACCGGGGGTTCGATTGCTTGCTATGACATGCGCTGACCACCAGGGGGTGGTGTGGAATGAAGGAAGGCCCCAGCTGGCAGCTGCTAGGGACCCTACCCATGCACAATTTCATGCACTGAGCCTCTAGTAAGAATATAATTTAAAAACTCTCTCCTCAGGGTTTCTTGGAGATGAAATAGGGCTTTGTAAATGGAAAAGCACTATGCAGCTTGAACATTTATTTGTATTGGTTTTATGACAGTTACTCATGTGCTTTGCTCTCTTAGGGAAATAGTCATGTCCTACCAGGATTGAAAAGTGGGTGTCCCCTGGCCACTGGCTTTTCTCGAAAGAACTCTAATCTCTGACCTGCACAGAGGGTCCCCGGGAGAGTCTAAGCTTTAAGCATTGCTGGCTTTAACGGGGAATATGCAGCCTAGGAAAGCAAGACAAAGGACCAGTCAGGGAGACCCCTTCATCACTCCCCCTGCACACACACACACACACACACACACACAATAGCTATGCCGCTCTCTGTAGGCTCAGAGCAACAGCAGAACAGGGGGCGGTGAGGTAATATTGCGACAGACACTAGCTGCATTTGGACAGTGTCAATAAAGCCCAAAACTCCTCCCGCTCGACTCTTCCCCAGTCTTTGCTCCAATCACTGTAACAACTCACATCCCCTGGAAAGTAACCGGCATTCCCAGGAGAGAGCGAGCGAACAAACCCTCGCTTTAGAGAGCTTTGTTGTCCCTGATGTTATTTGTTTCCTGCGGGCCTTTAGCATCTTGTGAGGCTGGGCAGCTGTCCACAGGGGTTCAAATGTCAGTTGGCATCCGGATGTTTCAGGGCAAAGGCACCCTCGGGCCCCCCGGCCCTGCCACGGGGCTTCCCCAGCAGCGCAGGTCCTCACTGAGCAGATGGGGCGACCGTCGTGTTGGTTATAATGTGGCTGCATTAGAGGTCCCGTGCCCGACTCAGAAAAGACTCCTGCTGTACAAGTGAGTCGCTGTCAGCTCCTTCCTGTGTCTGTTTTCTTACTGGGAAACAGACACAATAAAGTGGTAAATGTGTACAGATTAGCCTGAAACATGGGTCAGGGAGTGATAGGAACACTAAATTGCACTGTGCCACAGTTACATACAATGAAACACTGGGTTTGCTCAGTGATGTGGAGTTTTTTAATTATAAACTATTAGGTGTAGGAAGTGAACCTTCGTTATTGAAATGGCAACGGGAAAAATAATTTTGTTATTTGTCTGAAATTCTTGCTCCAACCCTCATGATCCCAATAACACAGTTTTCAGTCATGTCAGGTTTATTAGGAATGCAAGTCTCATAAAGTTCCAGACATAACAAAATTATCTAAATCCTGCACATCCATTGCTAAACAAACGAGGCTCTGTCACACTTTTTATCGCTTTTGGACGAGGGAGTGTGAGTTATGGCGAGGGTGGCATGGGGACAGGGGTGTGCTGGTGAGCCGCTGGCTGTCTGGAGCTGTAACGTGTGCCCTTCTACTCTCGCTGTGGCCGATGTCAAGCTGCCAGGGTGACCACCATTGTCTCAGAGGTGGGGAGAGAGGCCCAGGTGCATGCCAGTCGGTGCGTAGGGTTGCCACCATGCATAAGCAGCAGACAGTAACTTCAGAGCATAGATAGAAGATACAGGAAAATAATTAGGAAGGGTTGCTATGAGCAGATATTGCCTTTGCTTTATTATAACTTATTCAATCATACGTGTGTTCGATGTCATCTTTAATAATGACTGTTTAACAACTGACCCACAAAAATCCTGACAGCATGACCGCCTGCCCCCGCAGGCTGGACGGGGCCAGTTCCAGCTCCCAGGCACCAGGCCGCGTTTGCTGTGGAAGGAAGTCTGAATCCCTTCTTCCCTGCGTGGGCCAGTCGGCTCTTGGCTGCCAGTGGAGGGCTCCAGGCCCCTAAGACTTCATTACTCAGCAGCGCTGGCAGCTCACCGAAAGTCCTGCTCTCCACATTATTGATGACACAGGATCGCCCCCTAGTGATGCAAAGGAGATGGTCCGTTTAAAGCTGAGCCTGTGGAGAGGAGCCTGGAAAGCGGCTGTTCTCGCTGACCGTTTCTATGGTGGGTTCCAAGTCCGCCGTGCAGTGAAACGGAGACAGACCCCCTCCTGGGCACAGAGTCCTTGTTCCGGCCACAGCTGGCAGTAGGAGAGTTGCTGGGAGCGCTCTTAGGCTCTGTCAGAATTAGAGAAAGGACCTGGGCCCTGGCCTGGATCCCCCTTAATAACAGGTGAAGATGCCTGCAGAGGTGAAGTGGCCCACCCACCTTATGTGCCAGCCAGTGGCAGAGCCGGGCCGCCCACCCGGGCACTGACTCGAAGCCAGCGGCCCTTCTGCGCCCCCTGTCGCTCCGTCAGAACATGCGGGCTGGGGCCACAGGAGGCTCCTGGGCCTGGTGAGCACAAACAGGCCAGGCCCCGGCCCAGGGAGCCTTCTGTCCTAATAGTGACACAAGCCTCTGTCCCACCCTGTTAGTCCCCTGCTCTGAGCAGGTTGAGTACAGACCATGTGGCAGGGGCTTGAAATGAGCCTGGAAGGCCGAGGAGGCATTAGCAGCTCTGGGCAGAGGGCGGAGGCAGCCAGGGGAGCATGGCCAGACGGAGGGACCAGACAGGTCGTGTGGCTAGAGCTGTGGGAGCCTTGTGCCTCTGCTGTCCAGATGAGACCCGCAGGAAACCCAGGAGTGTTGTGAGGTTAGATGAAGCAGCGTCTGGAAATGCCTAGCACAGTGCCTCGCCGGAGCAGGCAGAGCCCGGCACGTTTGTCTGCATCTCACAGGCAGGGGTTCCCAGATGGCACACCATCTGCTGACACTTGCAAGAAGAGTGGAGACGTGCCCAGATGTGACAGAGCGGCAGGAGTACTGGGGAGGGGGAGTTGGGTATCCCGCAGTGGCGCCCCCTCCTGGGCACAGAGGACGTTTCAACAGGAAAGAGCCAGAATGGTGACCTCAGGGATGCCTTCTTTTCCCAGTGCCGAAGGCAGAGCTGCTCTCCACATCCGCATCAAACACTCTCTTCCCCAGCAACCGCACCCATCTCAGAGCCACCAGAGCCCCCTCCCAACTGCGGGTGCCGGAGCCCCACCGGCCAGCTCAGGATGGAGCAGTTGTCCAGGGACAAACAGCTTGCCCGGGGTCTACCCGGGAATCCAAATTCCCCAGTAATGCCTTAGGTTTTACTTTGATTTTTCTGAGGAAGGGGCCTCTGGTGCCTTGGGATCAAAGACCACGCAGTGGCTGTGTTCACGCCTCCAGCCCCTCCCCCACTCTGCCGGAGTCCTGGGATGCCAGCGGCTGCTTGCCTACAGCTGGCAGAGCTCACTCTGGGCATCAGCATGAACTGCAGAGCCCCGAGGGGCTGGTGCAATTTACTCATTGTGTGTTTTTTTAACCAGCTTTTTTTGGGGATTAAAAAAAATCAATTGTTTTAAAGTACAATTCAACAGTTTTTGGTATAGTCACAGAGTTATGCAACTGTTATCATAATCTACTTTTAGAACATTTTCATCATCCCCCCAAAACAAAGTTTTCTGCCATTAGCCATCATTCCCCCAGCCCCAGCCCTAGGCAACCACACTAATCTACTTCCTGTCCATATAAATTAGCCTTTTCTGGACATTTCATATAAGGAGAATCATCCTTTTTTTGTTAAATTCACTCCTAAGTATTATTCTTTTTTATGTCTTGTAAATGGAATTGCTCTCTCAGTTTCATTTGGATTGTTCATTGCTGATGCATAGAGATGGAGCTGATTTTTATATATTGTCTCATATTCCCTAGTCTCGCTGAACTTGCTTATTAGTTCAATAGGTGGGGTAATTTATTTATTTTAGTGTATTCCGTAGGATTTTCTACGTGCAAATCATCGCATGTGGTATTTTCACTTCTTTTCTAACCTGAGTGCCTTTTATTCTTGACCAATTGCTCTAGCTAGAGCTTCCAGTGCAATGCTGGGCAGACATGCTGTGAGCTGATGCCCTGTTTTGCTCCTGGTCTTCAGGAGAGAGCACTGTCTTTCCTCAGCAAGTATGACGTGAGCTGGGAATCTGTGACGGGGCTCCTAACCCGTACCAGGGCTCAGGGGCTTCCGTGACAAAAGGTGGGGAGGCACCAGTGTCCCTGGTGGCAGGACATGAGTCTAGGGGCCCGCAGGGGCCACACCTGGCAGGGCCCTCCTTGGCCCATTTCCCAATGTTGCAGGTGACAGGAATGGCACCAGTTGTCTAACCAGTAGGGTCAGACCAAACCTGGGTTCAGCAACCTCAGTACTTGGGTTCTGGCTAGGAAAGAATTCAGAGTCCAGACCCAAACTGTAAGAGAACATGTATTGGGTAAATCACAGAGGTAGAAAATGCAATTCCTAGAAGAATTGGGCTTAGGAAACACGTTACAGTGATAAAGGCAGGACCCTTGGAGCTTGGGTGTGAGGAAGCTCATGGTAATGTGCCTGGGGCAGGGAGGAGGGAGGAGAGAGGGAGGCACAGCCTGCTCCCCGGAGGGAGAGTGCACCGAGTCCTCCCTCCTAAGGGCTTAAGGGCCTCGGTGTTAGGGGAGGTCCCAGGGGAAGGTCTCAATAGAGTACTCAGCTTTCTAGGTGTGTCCGTTCAAGGTTGTGGTCTCCACTGATTGGCTGGCACTAGGGCAGGGGTCATTATTCAATGCAGCTGGTCCTGACAGCAGCCTTATCTGGTTTTATTGCTTCTCTGGGCCTGGAACTGAAATACAACTGAGGCCTAGATGTTATCTCTAGGGCGGAAAGGTCAAGGGGTCCAAACCTCCTGATGCTGGGGGCGAGGTCCCACCCTACAATTGTCCTTTCCTGGGCACCTGGGGCTTTCCACCCTGGTGACCTCCTGTACCCGGCCCATCTGTACCTGTACCCATGCTCTACTCACGTCTGCCTACCTACCACATCCAGAGCAGAGGAGCTAGTAGCAGGTGAGGTGAACTAATAAACGCTGAGCTGGGGCGATATTGAAGGCGGGAGGCGGGGCAGCGGGGGCGACTCAGGAAGGAAGCTGCTGGCAGGGAAGAAATGGAGGAGGAACTGAGGGCTTCGTCAAAGCTGGAGGCGGATGGGCAGAGGAGCCAGGGAGGGGTGACTGCCGGGATGGCTGCAGGGAGGATGGTCCTACCTTCCAGGGTCATCCAGCTTCACTGAGGCCCCCTGTCCGGGGACCACACCTAAGTCCCAATCCTCTTGGCTCCAAATGCCTCCTCAACCTGCCCTGATGGTAGGTTTCCCTCATCTAGGGGC
>NW_006286483.1:0-6941 GCF_000327345.1 Myotis davidii | reverse complement strand
GTGTGTGTGTGTGTGTGTGTGTGTGTGCCTCTCCCCCCCACCCCCCCTATCCCCCACCCTCGCAGGGTGTTCTGACACTCACCCCGCCCTCCGCCCCACTCCCTGTTGCTGGGAAATCAGCTGACTGCTGGTATGCAGGCTAGGGGCTCTTATTAACCAAATGCTGACATCCCTAATATACAGGTCTCTTAATTAAAGGCCTGTGAGCCCGGCCAGCTCTCAGGGAAGCCAGCACATCTCAAGCAGGGACAGGGGATTGCCAGGGGACCAGGGAGGAAATGATGTATGCAAATGATCTCTCCTGCACCTTTCCTCTGTGATCGAAGTGCTTGCTGGGGTTGGAGGTGGGGACACGGTTGACCTGAGGAGGCTGAATGAAGCCTGTGTAACCTTGGGGTTGCCGCCCCAGGCAGCACTCAAGGAACCCCACCCCTGCTGGGAACAGCCCTACCACCCTGCTGACACCCAGTGCCCCTCTCCTACGCACCCCCTCATGATCCAACTTACTCGTGGCACCCAGTGAGCACCTGGCATCACAGGACCTCAGCGAGGACACTGGGGCGCTGGCCTCCTGAGAGCACAGCTCCAAACCGGGTGTGCTTTCTGCTTCCAAAACTCAGGCCCAAGGAGAGACCCTCCCTTTTCCTCCTCCCTCCCCCAGGTGAGAGCAGGTGCTCACAGGCCAGCCCCAGCCTTGGTTATGTTGAGTTCAGCCCAACCCTCTTAGAGGAAATCGGGAGCTTAACTTTCCTCTGGTTTGTCCTTAAGTAAAGGGGCAGGGGGAAGGGTCTATATTTCTATTTCCTTTTCCTTTCTCTCTAAATACTTTCGTGAACATACTTAATAGTTGTTTCAGGTATAAGTTTAAAGATCTCCCTTAATAGGAAGAAGCGATAGTTACATGCCTGAGACAGTGTGTGAATGGTGACCGGAGGCAGCAGTGTATTGGAAGCATACACTGAAAGCTGGATTAGGGTTCTGGCCCTGGAGATGTTTTTGATGATCTTGACCAAGGGGAGGCGGGTGCCACTGGCATCCAGAGGGGACAGGCCGGTGATGTTGCTAAACACCCTACAGTGCAGAGGACAGCCCCACAGCAAAGACAGGTGGCCCAAAATGTCAGCAGTGCTAAGGTGAGAAGCGGCTCTGGGTGAGCTCTTGCACAAGCGCATTTCCTGTAGCATTTCTGTGATAAAGCTGGAATCATCCCAGTGAGTGGGTCAGGAAATTGGGACATATGCACGGAGTGGAGTGGTATAAAGCAATGAGAATGAATGAACTAAAATTCCGCACATCAACAGGCTACATCCCCAAAATGGAGTGAGTGCTAGTAGAATGGGATTCCTTTCGTGGGTTGCTTAGGGAGACGTGTGTTGTAAAACTACAAAGGAAACCAGATTATTAATACAAAGTGTGGGAGGGTGGGCGGGAGGGTGGTCATTCTGGGAGGGATGGCAGCTGAGGAGAGGCTTCTGTGGTACCCGCAAAAATTCTGTGTCCAAAGTTGGGGAGGGGGTAGATTTGTGACTGTTTTATTATCGTGGAAAAGATATATATATAGATATAGATATATAGATATAGTGGGGGACATGGTAACAGCAGCTAATGGTTATTGAGAGCTATCTATGCGCTTTTTTTTAATATATTTTATTGATTTTTTACAGAGAGAAAGGGAGAGAGTTAGAGAGTTAGAAACATCGATGAGAGAGAAACATCGACCAGCTGCCTCCTGCACATCTCCCACTGGGGATTTGCCCGCAACCCAGGTACATGCCCTTGACCGGAATCGAACCTGGGACCTTTCAGTCCGCAGGCCGATGCTCTATCCACTGAGCCAAACCGGTTTCGGCTATCTACGCGCTTTTACAATGACCTTGTCAGGGAGGCTGTTTTATTATCAGAAAAAGTTTAGGGGGCGACATATCCTCCTAAGGATGGAGCTGGATTTGAACTTGAACAGGCCAGTGCTGGTCCTATGGTCTAGACCAGCGGTCACCAACCTTTCGGACCTCATGGACCACCAGTGGTCTGCGGACCACTGGTCTAGGCCACTATACGGAACTGCTGCTGCCCCTGTCAGGTGCCATCTCTCACCTGCCTCCACTCTCTCCACAGGGTCCGGAGACAGACGACCAGCAGGCCCAACCCAGCAGGGGGCAGACCCAAGCCCCAGCCCAAGCCCAAGCCTCAGGTGCCACAGTGCAAGGCTCTGTATGCCTACGACGCTCAGGACACAGACGAACTCAGCTTCAATGCCAATGACATTATCGACATTATCAAAGAAGGTAAGTGCATGGCTGGCTGGCTGGGACAGCCTCCCAGAGAGCGTGCAGTCACCCTGCTCTAAAACTAGTTTAAACCTGAAGGGAGCTTGTAGGCTCCTCTAACTGGAACTTGCAGAGGTAGCCACATTCCAGCCTCAGTTTGATCAAGACTCCAAATTCTATTTTTTAATTTTTATTTCAGAGAGGAAGGAAGAAGGAGAGAATATAAAATAAAAAGATAAAAACATCAATGATGAGATAGAATCATTGATTGGCTGCCTCCTGCATACCCCACACTGGAGATCAAGCCCGAAACCTGGGCATGTGCCCCGACTGGGGATTGAACCGTGACCTCCTGGCTCATAGGCCGGCACTCAATCACTGAGCTACGCCAGCCAGGCCAGATTCATTTTTTAATGCTTTTTTCAGATCTTCTTTCAGCTGCTCCCTTCCCTTCTCAGGCTGGTTTTCCTCCTGGGAGCAGAATGGCTGCCTCAGTGCCAGGCCAACAGGCCAAACTGTATCTGAAAGCTGTTCTGTCTCCAAGACGCCTTTCTTGGCCGTTGGACACAGTGCTCGGTTTCACTGGGATTGGACCAAATTGGTCATGTGCTCACCCCTGATCCCGAGTGGGTTAGACATGCAGGGACTGCACTAGAAACAGGAGCTAGGTCTCTCCCACCCAAACTTCATGGCTCCCCCCAATGAAGGTGACGGAATGGAAGCCGGGGAGGCAGCCTGTAACGTCCATTTTAAAAGTGGCTGAATGTTTTATTAGTTGGGTAGAGAAGATAAGTTAGAATATAATATACATAAAATCAAACGTGAGTGCCTATGGAAGCACAAAAAACAAAGATAGCTCCTGGCTTAGGGTGACGGAAGACCCGCCATGAAGGAAATGGCATTTGTGGGGAAGCGGGGGAGACAGACAGACAGAAGCACACAGGCTAGAAAGAGCAAGTTGTTTCAGGAAAAATAGCTGATGCCTGACCTTGGTGCAGAATCCCCAAGGAGATGGCTGGGAGACGAGATGACACTGGGGGTGGCCTGGTCATAGAGGCCCTGAGTGTCAGGCTCAGGGAAGACACTGCAGAGCCACCCAAGGCTTCGGAGCCGAGCAAGGACAGCTGGAGTGAACAGTGTCCTCGGCAAGTTCCGCTTTCAGGAAGAGGTGGCCAGGAACCATGTCTGTAACAGGCTCCTTCACGGCATGGGCTCACTCAGGAGGACTCCAGGTCCCTAGGCAAACCCCTTCTAATTGGTCCCTGGGCTTTGGGGTATTTGTTTTGTTTTGTTTTGTTTTGTTTTTAATCTTTTTTAATCATCTAGTTTTCCACAGGTTTTAATAATTTAAGCCATTTAGTATCCTTCTCCAAAGTGTCCAAGTGAAAATAAGTGTTGAAATAAAGTCCAGTAAACACAAACAGGATTTTTATTACCAGCTTTGTTCAGCAAAAATTCTGGAAATAACCTAATATCCAATAAAGCAGTTAATCAAAGAGAGCTTTGCTGTATCCATTCAGTAAACTTTGATGCCCAATTATTTTTATTAAAGATAATGATACAAAAACACAGTATTGAAATGGAAAAATGGTCATGGGGGAAAAATAAGTTAGGTTATTGACTGTGGATTATAGTCTCATTTCTGTAAAAATATAAAATGTATATGGCTATGTGTCTGAATCTATATCATATATGTGTTATAGAAAATGTCTCCTAAAGTATTGAATTTTAAATGAATATTATTTTCTTTTCTCAGTACTTTCAAATTTTTCTAGAAATAATATGTATTGGTTATATTTAAAACAACTGCATATTTACAGAAAATGTAGAGTTTCAGAAGTTATCAAAACATGCCATAAGTTTTCACTGTAATTTAAAGTGTGGTCTGAGTGCAGGAATAGACATGTAGATAAATGGGGTACAATAGAATCCAGAAACAGACCCCTGTGTATGTAGGTATTTATTGTATGATAATGTGGCTTTGAAGTCAGGAGAAAGTATAAACAATTCCTTTCTATTTTGAAAATAAAATAAAAGTAGATATCTACCTCATACCCAGAAAAAAATCAGGTGAATTAAACATCTAAAAATATATAACTGAATTATAAAAGTGTCGGAAGGAAACCTAGAATATTCTATTAATCTTTGTGTGGAGAAAGCCTTCCTATGGAGGACATCAAGCCCCCAAACCATAAAGGGTTTAACCTCACAACAGGGCTCAGTTAAACCCTCTGTATGGGGAATAGCACCAGGGGAAAGTTAAATTACGGAAAACGGACTAAGAAAAATGTTTTACACATATAAATAGCTCCTCCGCAATCGAGTCCAGCAGTGGACAAGGGCTAGTGAGGCAATGAGCAGCAGAGCCTCCTAAGTCATCAATGAAATGCAACGCAAAACATTTCACCTGCAATGCCGGTAAAGATTAAAATGGGAACACAGTCCACATTCCCTTAACCAAATCCTTAGAGCTTCAGAAATCAGAGATGAGAGCTTTTAGAAAGTTAATAATGGTGTGTCTGTATATATAAACGCCTCTTGAGAGTCCCAGGCCAGCAACCTAGATCACTGTCAATTTTCTGCTATGAAATAACATGAGCATCATATTCTGTGGGAAGAGACATCATAAATTTATGTCAATTCAGGTCAAGTTTTGCCATTAAATGAGCTGCAGAAAACTTTTAATTTTCAGAATATTCTGGATTTTGTCATTGCAAAATAAAGTGTAGACTACAATATCTGTGGTTAGTGAGAGAAATAGGTATTTCTTGCTGAAATAGACTTTTGGGAGGAAATTTCGTAATATTTGTCACCATTTTTAAATCTCCATGTCATGGATTTATATCTAACCCCTTCCACCAAGGTAAATCTCAAGTAAATAAATATTTAAATGTATCAAATAAACTTAAAAGTCCTATAAGTAAGTATAGGAGATTTTTCTTTAACATCATCAATGTGAGAAAGGATTTGGAAATACTATAGAAAACTAAGAAGCCTTAATATAATAGATTATTTTATTCAACTACTTAACTATTAAAATATCATAAAAAGTTAATATAGTAAAATATAATAAAAAATTGGAGGAAGGATAGTTGCAACTCAAATGACAAATTCAGAAATATATCAAGAACTCCTAGTCGACAAGATATAGACCGACAGCAGATAGAAAAATAGGGAAATGACAGGAAGAGTGGTGTCCCTGCAGCTATAGGTGGGAATATAGAAACTCTTTATATACAGATATGATATGATCATTAGCACATATTATTAAGGTTATAAAAAGTACAGAACATGTTTTATGCATAGTATGCTATCATTTGTGTAGAAAGGGGGGTCATTTTTATAAATACTTGTTTTCATGTACATGAAATATCTCTGGAAGAAAGTGCAAGAAATAGGTAACATTGCTCACCCTCAAATAAGGGATCTGGGTGTACTTTTGTACTTTCGAAAGTATGACCCATTATAAAAAGTAACATTTTTCTTACAAAGGATAATAGAAGGTCCATATTCTTTGACCCAGGAATCCCGTATAGAACCATTCACACATAGGCATAAAAATATATGTATGGATGTTTATTGCATTAATAGTGAAAAATTGGCAACACATGTCCATCAGTAAGGGCCTGACTACATAAATTTTGTCCATCTCGTTAAAAAATGAGATTCAGACATGGGAAGGTTATATCTCTGAAGTATTGAAAAGCAAGATGCAGCCCTAGCTGGTTTGGCTCAGTGGATAGAGTGTCGGCCTGTGGATTGAAGGGTCTCAGGTTTGATTCTGGTCAAGGGCATGTACCTCAGTTGCAAGGCACGTGGGGGAGACAGCCAGGCAGTGTGTCTCTCTCCGAATGATGTTTCTCTCTGTGTCTCTTCCCTTCTACTCTCTGAAAATCATGGAAAAATATCCTCGGGTGAGGATTAACAAAAAACAAAAGCCTCCCTCTCCCTTCCTCTTAAAAGCAATTTAAAAAATACATATTTTGGGGAGAGATCAACCAAAGGACTTGTATGCATGCATATAAGCATAACCAATGGACACAAACATAAAGGAGGTGAGGGCATGAGTGGGGGAAGAGGGGAGGTTGTGGAGGGGATAAGGACACGTATGTAATACCTTAATCAATAAAGAAAGAAAGAAAAGAAAAGCAAGATGCAGAGTAGTAAGATAGAGACTGGCCCATTTCTGTACCAATAATATTACTAGTGAAGGGCCTGGGGTTAAGGTGGGAGATAAGGGTTGGAAGTGAAGGAGGAGGAAACAGGACTGAGGCGATCAGACCAGGGCACAGACAGTCACTGCCAGCCCCACAGGTACTCCAAAGTTACACTGCTTGTTGCAGAAACCAAATGCCTACCTTTAGGCTGGATCCTGCATTAGGATTAGGGTTAGGGTTAGAGTTACAGTTGGTCCTGCATTAGGGTTAGGGTTAGGGTTAGGGTTAGGGTAAGGGTGAGGCTTATGATTCGTCCTGCATTAGGGTTATGGTTAGCGTTAGGGTTGGTCCTGCATTAGGGTTAGGGTTAGGGTTAGGGTTAGGGTTTGTCCTCCATTAGGGTTATGGTTAGGGTTAGGGTTAGGGTTGGTCCTGCATTAGGGTTAGGGTTAGGGTTTGGGTTGGGGTTAGGGTTCATCCTTCATTATGGTTAGGGTTAGGGTTAGGGTTTGTCCTG
>NW_006286482.1:0-247 GCF_000327345.1 Myotis davidii | reverse complement strand
TTTAAATATTCATGTCTTTGCTAGTAAGGATAAACTTTTTTCCTATTACGTCTTCTAGCAGTACTTTTTTAGTTCATGTATTATTGCATTTTAATGTTTTCAATTTCTATAATGTCTTCAAATACTAAAGGTAGAACTGCTGTAAATACCTATTTTTTCAGTCTACTTTTATTACTTTAAGACAGATATTTTACATATTAAGGAATTTTCTTTAAATTATTGCCGGGAGCCGGTCCATCCTTGCTGT
>NW_006286481.1:7989-8824 GCF_000327345.1 Myotis davidii | reverse complement strand
TCGCCATGGAGATCAAGGGAGGCAGGACTTCTCACCTTTTGGTTCCCATGGTGGGAGTTTGCGCTTGCTGCCTGGCATGCACCCCGGTCCTCTCATCCTTTGATTGCCATGTTTGGGGTCTGTGGTGGCTGTCTGGCCTGAGCCCCGCAGCTCCCGCCCACTGATCGCCATGGTGGGGGCCGGGGTTGATGCCTGGCCAGAGCCCTGGCCCTCCCGCACTCCAATTTCCATGGCAGGGGTGCGGGGATGCTCCCTGGCCTGTGCTCTGACCATTCCACCCTTGATCACCGTGGTGGGGATCCGGGTTTGCTGCCTGGCCTCTGCCATGGCTCTCCCACCAATCGATTGCCATGCTTGGGTTCCGAGGTTGCTGCCTGGACTAAAACACTGCACTCCCACCTTTCAATCACCATGATGATTGAGGGATGCAGGCCATCCCAACTTCGATTGCCATATTGCTGCCTCACCTGCAAAACCCCCCTCAGATCGCCATCGAGATAAAGCGAGGCAGGCCCTTTCGCCTTTCAGTTGCCATGGTGGGTGTTGGGTGTTGATGTCTGTTCTGCATTCTGGCTCTCCCGCCCTTCGATTGCCATGGTGATCAAGAGATTACGGCCATCCCGCCCTTCGATTGCCATGTTGGGGGTCCGCGGTTGATGCCTGCCCTGCAACACCACACTACCCACTTTTGATCGCCATGGCGATCGAGGGATGGAGGCCATCCCGCCCTTCGATCGCCATGTTGGGGCCCGCATTTGCTGCCTGGCCTGCAGCTCTGCCCTCTGATTGCCATGGCGATCAAGAGAGGCAGGGCCCCCGCCCCTTGGGGTGGCCA
>NW_006286481.1:3632-5443 GCF_000327345.1 Myotis davidii | reverse complement strand
GGCCTGCGCTCTGCCCCTCCTGCCCTCCGATGGACATGGCAATCACCGGAAGCAGACCAGCCAGCAACCCCAGCATCCGGGGATACGCGGTTGCTGACTGGACTGCAACACCGCCCTTCCGCCCTCAGATCGCCATGTCGATCGATCAATGCATGCCATCCTGCCCTTTGATTGCCATGTTGGATGTCCACAGGGGCTGCCTGGCCTGCGCCCTGGTCCTCCCACCCTTTGATTGCCATGGTGGGGTTTCGGGGTGGCTTCCTGGCCAGCGTCCCGTCCCTCCCGTCCTTTGATTGCCATGGCGGCGATCCAAGGTTCCGGGCTGGGTTGCGCTCCTTCCCTTCCGCCCTTGATCGCCATGGTGTGGGTCTGGGGTTGACGCATGGATTGCGCTCTGGCCCTCCCACACTCCGATCCACATGGCTATCGCCGGGAGCCTGCCAGCCAACAACCCCGGCACCCGGGGGTCCGCGGTAGCTGCCTGGCCTGCAATACCGCCCTCCCACCCTCCATTCACCTTGGCGATCCAGGGACGCAGGCCATCTTGCCCTTCAATTTCCATGACGGGGTTCCAGGGTTGCAGCCTGTCCCGTGTCCTGGCACTCCAGCCTTTCGAGTGCCATGTTGGGAGTCCGCGGTTGCTGCCTGTCCTTCGCCCTGACCCTCCCGCCTTTCAATTGCCATGGTGGGGGTCCAGGGTTGATGCCTGGGCTGGGCTCCGGCCAACTCGGACTATCATCACCAAAGCGTGGGTCCGGGGTTGCTGCCAGGCCTGTGTCCCGGACCTCCCGCCCTTTGATTGCCATGGTGAGGTCAGGAGTTTATTCATGGCATGCCCTCTGGCCCTCCCACCATCGATCACCGTGGTGGGCGTCCAGGGTTCCTGCCTGGCTTGCACTCTGGCCCTCCCACCTTCTGATTGCCATGGAGATCGCCAGAAGCAGGCCAGCCAGCAGCCCCGGCACCTGGGGGTCCGGGGTTGCTACCTGGCCTCCAACACACACTCCCGCCCTCCAATCACCATGGCGATTGAGGGATGCAGGACATCCCGCCCTTAGATTGCCATATTGAGGGTCCAGGGTTGCTTCCTGGCCTGGGCTACGACCCTTCCGCCCTCAATCGCCATAGTGGAGATCCAGGATTGCTGCCTGGCATACAATACCGCCCACCGATAGCCATGGCGATCAAGAAAGGCAGGCCATCCCGCCCAAGATTGCCATGCTGGATGTCCTCGGGTGCTGCTTGGCCTGCGCCCCCGCTCTCCCACCTACGATTGTCATGGTGGGGGTCCGGGGTTGCTGCCTGGACTGCTCTCCGGCCCACACGCCTACGATCGCCATGATGGGGGTCCTAGGTTGCTGCCAGGCCTGCAACACAGCCCTCCCACCCTCCTATAGCCATGGTGATCGGGGGTTAAAGGCCATTCCGCCTTTTGAATGCCATGTTGAGGTCCAGGGTTGCTACCTGGCTAGCGCCCCGGGCTTCTGTCCTCCGATCATCATGGTGGGGGTCCGCGGTTTCTCCCTGGCCTGCGCCCCGACCCTCCTGCCTTCCCATCACCATGGTGGGGATCGGGGGTTGCTGCCTGGTCTGCGCTCAGGCTCGCCCCTGCTCTGATTGCCATTGCAATCCCTGGAAGCAGGCCAGCCAGCAACCCCATCATCCAGAGTTCCACGGTTATTGCCTGTCTTGCAACACCGAACTCCTGCCCTCCAATGGCCATGGTGCAGTGTCCGGGGTTGCTGCCTGGCCTGCGCTCCTGCACTTCCACCCTTTGATTGCCATGGTGGGGGTCCGCGGTTGATGCATGG
>NW_006286481.1:1838-3532 GCF_000327345.1 Myotis davidii | reverse complement strand
GGGTCCACGGTTTCTGTCTGGCCTGCAACACCGCATTCCCTGCCTCCGATAGCTATGGCGATCGATGGTAGCGGGCCATCCTGCCCTTCGATTGCCATGGTGGGGGTCCAAGGTTACTGCCTGGCCTGCACCCCGGCCCTTCTCCCCTCCCATGGCCATGGTGGATATCCGGGGTTGCTGCCTGGCCTGCCCCTGGCCCTCCTGCCCTTTGATCGACAAGGTGGGGGTCCACGGTTGCTGGCTGGCCAGCGCCCCGGCCCATCCACCCTCTGATGGCCATGGCGATAACCAGAAGCAGGCCAGCCAGCAACCCTGGCATCCGGGGTTCCACGGTTGCTGCCTGGCCTGTGCTCTGGCCCTCCCGCCTTTGATCGCAATGGAGGGGGTCTAAGGTTGCTGCCTGGCCTCACCTCTGGCCCTACCGAACTCCCATCGCCATGGCCTTGGTCTGAGGTTGTTGTCTGGCCTGTAACACCGCTCCCTAATCGCCATGGCGATCAAGGGACACCGGGCCTCCCGCCCTTCGATTTCCATGGTGGGGTTCCAGGGTTGATTCATGACGTGCTCTCTGGCCCTCCCGCCCTCCAATGTCGATGGCGGGGGTCCGGGGTTGCTCCCTGGCCTGTGCTATGTCCATTCTGCCCTTGATCGTCATGGTGGGGATCCGGGTTTGCTGCCTGGCCTCTGCACCGGCCCTCTCACCCTTCGATTTCCAGGCCGATCAAGGGATGCAGGACATCCCGCCAATATATTGCCATGTTGGGGGTCCGCGGTTGTTTTCTGGCCTGTGCTCCGGCCCTCCCTCCCTTGATCGCCATGGTGGGGATCTGGGTTTGCTGCCTGGCCTCCGCACCGGCCTCCCGCCCTTTGTTCGCCATGGCAATCGAGGGATGGAGGCCATCCCACCCTTCGATTGCCATGTTGGGGCCCGCAGTTGCTGCCTGGCCTGCAACAACGCCCTCCGATTGCCATGGCAATTAAGGGGGGCAGGCCCTCCCACCCTTTGGTTGCCATGGTGGGTGTCAGGTGTTGATGCCTGGCCTGTGCTCTGGCCCTGCTGCCCTCGATTGCCATGACGGGGGTCTGCGGTTGCTGCTGGCCTGCAATACTGCCATCCCGCCCTCTAATCGCCATGGCGATCGAGGGACGCAGGCCATCCTTCCCTTCGATTGCCATGTTGGGGGTCCAGGGTTGATGCCTGGGGTGCACTCCGGCCAGTGCGCCGTGCAATCACCATGATGGGGGTCCAAGGTTGCGGCCCTGCTGGCGCCCGGGCCCTCCAGGCCTTCGATTGCCATGATGGGGGTCCGTTGTTGCTGCCCGGCCTGCAACCCGGCCCTTCTCACATTCATTGCCATGGTGGGGGTCCATGAAGGCTTCCTGGCCTGCGCTCTGGACCTCCATACCTCTAATCAACATGGTGTTCGCCAGAAGCAGTCTATCCAGCATCCCTGGCACCCAGAGCTCTGTGGTTGATGCCTGGCCTGCAAAACCACCCACCCGCCCTCTGATCGCCATGGCGATGTAGGGACGCAGGCCATCCCGCCCATCTGTTGCCATGGTGGGTATCCGCGGATGCTGCCTGTCCTGCACCCCGGCTCTCCCGCCCTTCAATTGCCATGGTGGGCATCCAGGGTTGATTCATGGCCTGCGATTTGGCCCTCCCGCACTCCGATCGACATGGCGATTGCGGA
>NW_006286481.1:0-523 GCF_000327345.1 Myotis davidii | reverse complement strand
ATGGCTGCCTGGCCTGCAACACTGCCCTCCGCCCTCTGATCGCCATAGCAATCGAGAGACGCAGGGTATCCTGCCATTCAATTGCCATGTTGGGAGTCCAGGGTTGATTCCTGGGTTGCACTCTGGCCAGAGCGCCCTCCCATTGCCATGGTGGAGGTCTGGGGCTGCTGACTGGCAGGCACCCTGACCCTCACGACCTTCTATTGTCATGGTGGGGGTCTTGAGTTGCTGCCTGGCCTGAGCCCTGGCCCTCCTCTCCTTCGATTGACATGGCGTGGGTCCGGAGATGCGGCATGGCCTGCGCTCTGGCCCACCTGCCCTCGATAGCCACGATGAGGCTCCGTAATTGCTGCCTTGCCTGCGCTCTGATCCTCCCACCCTCTGATTGCCATGAGAATCAGCATATGCAGGCCAGCCAGGAACCCCGGACTCTGGGGGTCTGCAGTTGCTAACTGGCCTGCAAAACCGCCCTCCGATCGCTAGGGCAGTTAAGGGACACAGGCCCTCCCAGCCTTCGGTTGCC
>NW_006286480.1:131822-132599 GCF_000327345.1 Myotis davidii | reverse complement strand
CCTCCTCACTCCCAAGCTCCCAGGGCCCTTCCTGTTTCCTAAGCCCCTTCTGGGAATTACTTCTTCTACCTCCAGGATTTACCAAATAAATAAATGTTCTCTTACCACAAAAAAAAAAAAAAAAAAAGTGCCTTATGTTTTGAATCGATGTCAGCTATCCTCACCCTCATCAACATTATCACCTCTGACGGCCGTGTAAATTAGGTCTGACGGCCGTGTAAATTAGGTCTGAGGTCACCGCAGAGCCCAGGAAGGGCTTCATTCCCTCCTGCTGCCTCCCCGCCCCTCACAGCCCGGTGCACCCCAGTCCACATTCTCTGAGTAACAAAATCAGGCCTCAGAACGACCAATGGCTTGTTCCCAGGCGCCTGTGGTACAGCCAAGCCTGCTCCAGGGCCTCCAGCTGCTGCCCAGGCCCCACTCAGGCCCAGATCAATAACCCTGAGTCATTGGTGATGTATTAGGATGGTTTTAATCATTAGCCAGGACGAGGCAATGGGGCCTTCTCTGACACTGCATTTTTCATGTGGACATTTGGCAGTTTGATGAGTCGCACCCCTGGGCCCCCGACGGCCATTTCTGAGCTACCGGTGCATTTCAAAAGAGCAGCAGGGGAGTGTAGACGCAGCGGGCTGGGGAGGCTGCCAACCCTGCCTCTTCCAAGAGGGCTGCTTGGATCCCAACTCCGCTGGGCCCGCCAGCCTCCCGGCAGGAAGCAGATGGCAGCCTGGCAGTGCCGACCGGCGGAGGCTTCACTAAAGGAGCTTTGTACAGGGA
>NW_006286480.1:121918-131533 GCF_000327345.1 Myotis davidii | reverse complement strand
GGCTATGCGAGGGGCAGGGTAGAGAGGAGTGGGGGAAGGACGGGGAGAGGCGGATGGCAGCCACCCAGCAGAGCCACCTCAGGCCACACCAGAGGTGGGTTCTCCCACAGGACCAGGCCTAGCGAATGCCTCTCAGCTGCCATCTGACCCTGCCGCCCAACCCCGTTCGCTGACTTAGCCCATCAACAGGGTCCGCGTGCCTTTCACCCGCCCAAGGACCTCACTGAAAACCAAGGCGGTTCTGCCCTCAGATCATGATTTATGCTGTCAACCAGGGGTGGTTCTCATCCGTGTCTGCAGACATGTGTGACTGTCACCACTTGGACTCGGGGCACGTAGCGGGTAGAAGCGAGGGATGCCGCTGAACACCCTGCAAAGCACCGGACAGGCCCATCGACAGAGCATTCCCGGCAACGTGTCATAGTGCGGAGGGGAGAAACGCTGGTTAAACTGCGCTCCGGCCCCCTTCTCTGTTCCTCCCCGACCTCCAGCTGGGCCCTTCCTGCGCCTCCTCTTCCAGCCCAGCCAGGGCAGCTGGGGCCCTCTCTCAAGTCTGCCCGTGCAGCTGGCTCCCGGGCTGCGGACGACGCTTGCCCGGCCCAGCCCTAGACTTGTGTCTGCACCCCACCTCCTTCTCCTCCTTCCTCTCTAAAGTCACTGCCCTCCAGACCCTGTGCCCATCACCCTGACCTGTTACCTTCCCAGTAATCTCTCTCTCTCTCTCTCTCTCTCTCTCTGATAATTCTTCCAGGTCCTGTCCTTCTAAATGTCATGGAACAAGGCAGACTTGGGGAGCTAGCCAAGATCACACTCAAAGCTATTTATACTCTGTCTCCCCTTACTTCCTGAACCGGGAATGTCCTCTTTATTTATAAAGCACGCTCTGCTCGCCCTGAGGCTGCGGCTCCTGGGAGCTGCTGAGCCAGTGTCTTGCACAGGCTCCTCTGGCCGGGAAGCTGGGAAGATCCTGCCAAAGTCACCTCCCCGTGGTCCCTGCGAGAGGGCTCCGTAGAGGCCCGAGGCTCCCGGGCACAGGAAGAAGCAGCGGCCAGCTGCGTATACGACTCTCCCAGTGCCAGGGAGACCCTAGCTGAGGACTGACCTGCTCTCTGGATGCCCCCTCCTTGCCTGCCCCCTGCACAGGCCCCTCCTCACCTGGTCACCCTCCCTTAGCCCTACCAAGGCTCAGGCCAAGCCGGGCAGGAGCCCAGCTATGTGGTCCTGAGATGAGGTTGCCCAGAATCCCCAGAATGCCCAGCCACCTTTAGTCCTCTCCTCCACACACCCCTCCCCTCCACACACCCCTCTCCTCCACACACCCCTCCCCTCCACACACCCCTCTCCTTTCTCCACACACCCCTCTCCTCCATGCACCCCGCAAAGCCCAGAGAAACACCAGCTCCCTGGCTCTCTGCCCGCCCAGTGCCACCAGCAGCCCCGCCGGCGAGTGACAAGCAGGTCCGGGATTGGGCCGGGGCAGGGGAGCAGGGGACCATGCCAGCGCCCTCACTGCAGCCCCGCCAGCTCAGTGATGGGCGGCGCGTGCACCAGGAGCTCCTCGTAGCGACTGAGAAACAGCAGGAAGCGAGCGAGGTAGGTGTCTTCGTTGTAAGGCAGCCGCTTCTCCCGGAGGAACTGGGACACCACGGGCTTCACCTGCCAGAAGGTGGGCGGTTGGAGGCGCGATGAGCCGGACTGTGGGCTGCGGGCAGGCCCTTCCCGGGGCCCTCCTTCCTCCCAGCGCCCGCTCCTGTCTGCCTAGCTCCACAGGCTCGGGAGGAGCTGGGGGCTTGCAGAGTTCCTGCCTCTCCCCTCCCAGCAGGCAAGGGAAAGGGGGGCAGACTCCCCCCCACACACCGCAGCATCCCCTAGGACAGTCCTTGCACAGAGGGTACAAACCTGCCTGTGTGCGAGGGAGTGTGGGGGGTTCCCCAAAGCCAATCCCTGTGAGCCCCTCAGGCAGCAGGAGGCCTTCAGTGAGCATGCGGGCGTTCTGCACGCTACGTGACTCGCTAATCTTCAAGCCCAGGGTCAGGGCTGTGATTAGCGTCAACAGGAGCAGAAACAGATAGGAGAGTTGCTCCTTTTAGCAGCACCTACTGCGTGCCCAGCATTTCAGATCCATTTCTCCACTTCATCAAGGCCTGTGCATGGAAGCACCGCGTGCTCCTCATCTGCCCAGGTCAGATGAGGAAGCTGAGGCTCCGAGATGCCCATGAACTTGGTGAGTCGCACTGCTAATAAGAAACCCACGTGTCTCTGGCCGGAAACCCCCACTGGGGACGTCTGACCAGGCCAGTTGGGGGACGCAGGGTTCAGGCGAATGCTGCCGGTTACCAGCCCTCCGGCTCCACCCCCACTACCTTTAGGCACATGTTGTCGGAGAGCGTGGGGAACAGGTGGTGCTCCACGTGGCAGCTGATGATGGAGTGGCCGAACGCCCAGTCCAGCACGGGCAGCCGGGGCAGGTTCAGCACCCCCAGGCTCATCATGTGAATCCGGCGCGGCTTCTTGTCCCGGGAGAACATGGGCAGCCCGATGTGCTGTGACAGACACGCGGGTCACGGCCTGAGCCATTCCTGCACCTCCCCACCCCGCCCCGGTGTCCTCGCCGGCACGCAGGGATCAGTGGGCCCTTCTGCCCCCCCCAACTCCCACTCGGGCGGGTCCTGGAAGAGGCTGAACCCCGAGCTCAGCCTCGTCCATCTCTGGGCCTCTCTCCCCATCTGTCCGGTGAGGGGCGTGGTCTGGGTACCCCGTGGTCCCCGGCGCCCAGGGCGGGAGGCCTCACCTGGAAGACGTTAACGTGGAGGTAGGGGTGGGCCAGCAGGGATCTGGTGCAGAGCATGCAGGCCAGGGCCGAGGCGGGGCTCCGGAAGCCAGACACGTGCCGGAGCAGCCAGTAGTGGGAATAAAGGCCCAGGGAGATCAGGCCCAGCGCCCGCAGAGCTGCCCCGAGCCTCACCTTCCTCAGCCGCTCTGCCAGGGGGCAAGAAACACAGTGACGGGCGGGCAAGGCTCCCAGCACAGCTGGCTCCCTGCCGGCCCAGTGGTGCTCACTAGGCGACCTGGGTCATCTGCACTCAGCCCTGAAAGTAGACTCACCCACGTTACGGATGAGGCAATGGAGCATTAGGCAGCTTGACCGGGGTCACTCTGACAGCGACTGGTGGCCTGGGGCTTGAATCCAGGTCTGCCGCCCCCCAGCCCCTGTCTGTCCACCAGAGGATTTGCTCCCATGATATTAAAAAGTCTAACGTGCGCCTGGCCGGCGCGGCTCAGTGATTGAGCATCGACCTATGAACCAGGAGGTCAGTGTTCGATTCCCACTCAGGGCACATGTCCAGGTTGCGGGCTCACTGGGGCGTGTGGGAGGCAACTGATCAATGATTCTCATCATTGATGTTTCTATCTCCTCCCTTCTTCTCTGAAATCAATGAAAATTTTTTTTAAAGTTTCTTTTAAAAATATAAAAAAAAATTCTAACAGGCAATACAGTGCGAGGCATTTTCAACGCGTGTTTACATCTATGGCCTCATCAGGTAATAATGAGCACGGAAGAACCCGGGGCTCAGAGAGGTTAAGTTACCTGCCTGAGGTCACCAGCCTGCACGCGGCTAAGCCAGACTTGGCCCCGGGTCTGAGCTCTTTCCACCCAGCCTGGCTGCCTCAGAAAGTTCCTGTCCAGCCTTAACTCAGGGCTCCTCCCCTCCTCCCTGAGCAGCCTCCACGCGCGAGGAGGGGAGACCAGGTCTCTGCCGGCCACACGGGACCCAGGCCCGGCACACTCACCGACCGCCACCAGGGGCGTGAGGATGGGGATCAGGAGAGGCGCGAGGAACATGTAGACGTAGCGGTTGAGGCAGGGCAGCCTCCAGGTGCTCGAGTCCCCGAGGCCCAGCACGTTGGTGTAGCCGTGGTGCATTTTGACGTGCCCGTACCGGGCGTCCTCGGCGGGGAAGGCCGTGCACACCTAGAGGAGGCAGCCAGGAAGGGCCCCGGGGTCCAGGTCAGCACAGCCCAGCACAGCAGGGCCTTTGGGAGCCTCGAGAACACCACCCCCGCCCCAGGGCCTTCTTGCCTCGCTCACAGCCCCAGCTAATCAGCCTTGACCATCAACTCTCAGGTGTCTGTGACCACGAGTGGCAGCAGTCAGAGTAACTGTGTCCACCTGGTGTTAGGGGCACGAGGCCGCTCCCCAGATCGCCACGCTGCCCCTGACCATCCAGCCAACCTGCCAGCCCGAGAGGACTGGACAAGGCCCGCTCCCGGCATCAGGCTGCCATCATGTGGTGCGTGTTTATCTTGGAAACATCTGTACCTTCAGGGCTCGCCTTTGCTCCTTGAGCCTACAGCAGGGAGGGGGTAGTCAGGGGTGAAGGGAGGCCATGTCCTAAGCTGTCCACGCGGGTGGCACCCGGGATGAGGGTGCCGGGGTGAACGGCTCCCTGGGGTGGCTCCTCTATAGCATCGGTGGGACTCTCCAAAGCCGGTCAGAGCAGCTGCTCTCTAACTCCGAGAACAGCCATTCTGGATGCAAAAGGGGCTCAGGTGCTTCTTATGCAGATGCCTACGGACGGCCAGCCTCCTCCCGCCTCTTATCCGGCCGCAAGATGTTGCTCACTGTATTGAAGACGCCGCCTGCCTGTGTGCGGGGGAGCGTGGGGGGTTCCCCGAAGCCAATCCCTGTGAGCCCCTCAGGCAGCAGGAGGCCTTCAGTGAGCATGCGGGGTTCTGCACGCTACGTGACTCGCTAATCTTCAAGCCCAGGGTCAGGGCTGTGATTACCGTCAACAGAAGCGGAAACAGATAGGAGAGGCCACTTGACCAGCCAGCTCACTCCGCTACGTAGGCAGCAGAGGTGGAATTTAAACCCAGCTTTCACCCAAGAGAAGCCATACGACCCTGGAGACGTGCCACTCACTCCACAGAGCAGGGCCCAGGCTCTGAGTCCAAGCAGGAGACAAAAGACAGCGAAGGACACTGTCCCCACACTGTGCCGAGACGTCCTCCTGTAGAACGAAATGGAGCCGAAATGGAGCCAGAAGCTCCATCCAAAGGGCACTGAGGCCCGGCCCGGATGGCTCAGTGGTTGAGTATCCACCTACAAACCAGGAGGTCACGGTTCCATCCCGCGTTGTGAGCTCAATCCCCAGTAGGGGGCGTGCAGGAAGCAGCCAATCAGTGATTCTCTCTCATCATTGATGTTTCTATCTCTCCCTTCCTCTCTGAAATCAATAAACAATATTTTTAAAATAAAATATATTTTTTAAAAATAAATTATGAAGGACACTAAGGAGCGCAGGTAATGATGGCACAAGTGCAGTTTTACAACAGACGCGGGAGATGTGACAAGTCGCTGCGGCATCGTCCACGGGAGGCAGAGGGCACGGGGGTAGATGCCGGTTCCTGGCAGCCTTGCTGCAGAGCCCACGGAAACAGGCCCAGCTGCGTTGCTCTCAGACGGTGTAACCCCCAGGGGTGGGATGTGCTGTTTCTGTAACCTCGCACGGGGACAGAACCCGAGAGGGTGGGAGGGTATTTTGGTTTAAAGTGACATCTCTCCCAGGCCTGCTGGTCTCCGAGGACCCGCCTGCTCAAGGGCACGCACCCACTGGGGCCCCTTGGTTGGTTCGAGCCAGAGGCAGAAGTCTAGCTGCGGGCACAGGGGGCTGCAGCCGGGGGCTTTGAGGCTCACGGTTGTGTCCCAGGTGGAAGAAGTAACTGTCACTGCTCCTTCTATGCCCTTCTGCTCCCAGGGTCAGTCCTCCTGCATTGCTTCTCTCATCAAGAAACGCCAGCCCGCCGAAACTGGTTTGGCTCAGTGGATAGAGCGTCGGCTTGCGGACTGAAAGGTCCCAGGTTCGATTCCGGTCAAGGGCATGTACCTGGGTTGCGGGCACATCCCCAGTGGGGGATGTGCAGGAGGTGGCTGATCGATGTCTCTCTCGCATCGATGTTTCTGACTCTCTATCTCTCTCCCTTCCTCTCTGTAAAAAATCAATAAAAATATATATATATTAAAAAAAAAAAAAAGAAACGCCAGCTGAATCTCCAATAAATCAATCAATAACAAGTGCTGGCGAGGACGTGGAGGAAATGGAACCCTAATGCCCTGTTGGTGGGAATGCAGACGGTGCAGCCACGGTGGAGAGCAGAATGGAGGTGCCTCCAAACATTAAAAATAGAGCTGCCATGTGATCTAGCAGTCCGGCTGCTCGGTATTTATCCGAAGAAATTTGAAAAAAATATATGCACCCCTATCCTATGTTCACTGCAGCGTTATTTATAATAGCCGAGCTATGGAAGCAGATGAGCGGGTAAAGGGGAAGTGGTGCGTACATACAATGGACTATGACTCGGTCACAGCAGAGAATGACAACTATGAACCAGGAGGTCATGGTTCGAGAAATAGTCAGGGCACGTGCCTGGGTTGCAGGCTCCATCCCCAGTGGGGGGCATGCAGGAGGCAGCCCGTCCATGATTCTCTCTCATCTTTGATGTTTCTCTCTCTCTCTCCCTCTCCCTTCCTCTCTGAAACCAATAAAAATATATTTTAAAAAAGAAAAGAGTCGCCAAAACCGGTTTGGCTCAGTGGTTGGAGCACAAGGCTAAGGACTGAAGGGTCTCAGGTTCAATTCCCGGTCAAGGGCATGTACCTGGTTACAGGTTTCCCCAGCCCTGGTTGGGGGTGCGTGTGGGAGGTGACCAATCCATGTGTCTCTCTCACATCAATGTTTCTCTCTCTCCCCCTTCCTCCCCCTCTCTCTTTCTCTCTCTAGAAATCAATGGGGAAAGTATCATCGGGTCAGGAGTAAAAAAGAAAAAAATGTTTAAGTCACAGCTGATCCCACGCAGTCTCCCACCCCTCGAGGCTCAGGTGGAAAAACGCAGGGAGAAGGTCGGAGAGTCAGCCCTGAGGATAATGGCCACACTGAACTCGTGGGAAGGGAACATTCGAGAATTATGACCAGGCTGGGTTCTTGGCTCCGTTTCCGCCACCACAAAGGCCTTGGATGGAGGTGGGGCCTCCCCGTGGGTGAGACTCCTGGGGCAGAGCTGGGCTGTGCTCTCTGGAGCAGCTGTGACCCGCCCGCCCGGAAGTTGAGAAACAGTGGAGCTTAGCACCTGGCTCGGCCTGCTCCCTCCCACTCTGGGAGCATCTAGGAGGGACGAGGGGAGTGTCTAAGGTCCCTCTGATTTCAGGAGTTAATCCTTCCCGAGCTTCGGGACTTAACCGGTGGTGGCCCGGCCGCCCGCCTTCCCCCACCTTCCTGTGGCCCTTCGCGGCAGTCCCGGTGACATCACCCGGGCCAGGGTGGGCCGGCAGGTTGTCAGTGGGCTGGAGAGGGTCAGAGGGAGGCTGGAGGACTGGAACTTTCCCGTGTAGACCGGAAGTGAGTCTTCAGAGGGAGGCTCCCGCTGGGTGGGGAGGTGTGTATGATTCCGGACACTTTAGGGAGAAACAACAACCTGGAGTGTCACTGCCCCCTCCCAACCGCGTGCCCCTCCCCCCCCCCATGTTGAGATTGGGTCAGAGAGGGTTAGGACCTTGCCCACCCAGCTGGAGCCAGCAGACCCTGAGACGAACCTGGCAAACTGGGTGCCCAGGAAAGCCAACGACACGCAGCTGGCACTGAAGGCTGTGGAGTGGAGGACTAGATTATTCTATAGTGATGGGCGAGCTCACGCACCCAGCAAGAAGAGTGACAGCAGGACATGGGAGAAGTGGACAGTCAGGGGTCCAGGAGGGTCCTGGGCAGCAAGAGCTGGTCCTTTGTGCAACGCAGAGAACAGGTGGTGGGCCAGAGCCACAGCCAAGGCCGCCAACACACAGAGAACAGGTGGGGGGCCAGAGCCACAGCCAAGGCCGCCAACACACACACACACACACACACACACACACAGTTCTGTCTGCTTTGCATAACTGCATCCACCTTTCCGTTCTAAACAAACACGAACAACAAAAACTGCTAACCCCTCCTAGCTGCTGCGCTCCCTCCACTACTGCACGCTCCCTCTCCTCCCCTCCCCGCTGCGTCAGGCTCCCTCGGAGAACAGAAAGCACAGCTAACACTAACAAGCATCAAAGAGCAGGCCCAGGCCCTAGGTCAAGGTCTCCGTGAATCCCCACACTGGCTTCCAGGGAGGTAATGCGGTCAGTCCTGTTTATTAGATGAGGAAGTGAACACTTAGATGCTGAACTGGATAACAGGCCCGGTCAGGCGGCCAGTGGGGCTGGGAATGCAGCGGGGAGGGCAGCTCCCAAGGCCGGCCCTACACTGCCCCCTGCCTGGCTGGCCAGGCCTCGGCCCACCTGGAAGGGGGTGAGGAGGGAACAAGTCCCGCAGGGCAACCGGAGAGGCCTGAAACCAGTCCAGAGACGGGCAGCTGGCCAGAAACCTTTGCCTCCCTGGCCTTGCCCAAGGGCCAGAGTGAGAAGGCCAATGCAGGATGGGGAGGGGCAGGAAGAGGGGGTGCAGGGTCAGGAGGAGGAGGGTCCTTCCTGGAGCAGACTTGGGGGAGCAGGGAGTGGCCTTCTTAGGATGGCTAGCCATCACCGGGCGTGTTCCGGAGCTGGGACACTGACACCGGCACCTCCTCCCCGCCCCCTTCAGTCCTTGCCTCACAATTTGAACCCTGATTGCAAAACCAGGAGGCCCCAAAGGTTGTAGCTAAGACCTGCCAGGCACAGGTGTCTGTGGGAGGAGGAAGCCTGTCACCACTTGGCCTAGTGCTGCAGAGAGCTGAGCGGGTGCCCCCGGAGGAGCAGGGGTCCCCAGGCCGAGTCCACCGCCATGGATACTCGTACATCCCCTCATACAGTTCTCCGCCCACAGGTACCGCCACCTTCCAGGGCACCACAGACACACACTGTAGTGCAGGCTGCACACCTGGACCCACATCCCAGCAGCTGCAGCCACCTGCCCACGTGGGCACACAGCTGTACACGCCTGCACACTGGCACCAAACAAGGAGGATGCCCGCCTGGCCAGCAGCGGCCTCACCCACTCCCAGACTCACCTCCACGAAGAAATGTGCCCAGATCTTGCTCCAGCGTCTGGACTCAGTGAGGGCACCGTGCGTGGCCAGGTGGCTGCCCTTGACAGTGAGCGTGTAGTGGCACACACCCAGGATGGTGATGCCCAGGACAAAGACCAGGACATTCTCCGAACGCAGGCACAGGAACCCTGGGGGGGCGGAGGAGGGGAGGGAGCAGGCTTTTCTCAGCTTCTGGAGATCTGGGCCCAAACCCGGGGAAGCCCAGACCACAGTGAGCCCGGCCCTGGGGCGCCACAGGCAGCAGTGAGGCGGGTCCCCCTGTGGCCTGAGGGAATGGCTCTCCCATCAGGATTTGGGGGACAAAACAGAGCCCCATTGACTCCTCAAGGAGATTCCAGGAGTCTTGATCCTGGGCCCCAGCCAGGGCAGCCATGAATGGCTGGGCATGGGAGGTGTGTGTGTGTGGTGGGGGGGCGGTGGGGTCCAGACCAGGAGAAGTCCGGGAACCCCCTCCCTCTTCACCCCATCCCTGGTGTTCCCACGGAACTCCCTCCCCTCCCCCGCCACCTCACCTCTCCCAGCCTCCCCACCCCTCTCAGTTGCCCCTCCTCT
>NW_006286480.1:110443-121503 GCF_000327345.1 Myotis davidii | reverse complement strand
GCGCGGATACCCCCCAGCGTCCCTGACCGCCTGACCTCGGACAACAACTGTCCCCCCACCTGCTCCTGTTGCAGTGTTTACTCCCGCAGCCTGAGTGTTTTTCTTAGTAGCACTTGGCAGACACGTGACCCCTGGAGAGTTGGCCGCCAGTCCAGGGATTTGGGGGTGACAGAGAGAACTGGGGAGAAAACACATCCAGACTTCACCATTGCCGGGGGGATCCCTCACTCACTCAGGGGTGCCCAGGCCTGGACCCAGGACAAGGACAAGGCCACAGCTAACACCTCCCGCCCGCCCTCCCCCCAAGACTTGGGTCCTAGCCCCTTCCCATCCGCCCAGGTCCCTGCCCAGCGGGGCTGGAGGCTGGAGCCATTGTGCTCTGCAAACTCTCTTCTCGGCTTTCTCCTTTTTCCTTTTGTTTTACTTTCTCCCTGGTCTTACCCTGAAGTCCCTTTAAAATGAGGTCTGGGCCCGGCTGGCAGGCGTGGCTCAGCGGTTTAGGATCAACATATGAACCAGGAGGTCACGGTTGGATTCCTGGGCAGGGCACCTGCCCAGGTTGCAGGCTCGCTCCCCAGTGGGGGTGCGTGCAGGAGGCAGCCAGTCAATGGTTCTCTCTCATCATTGATGGTTCTATCTCTCCCTCCCTCTCCCTTTCTCTCTGAGATCAATAAGAATATATTTTTCCAGGGGAAATGAGGTCTGGTATGGTGAGGGCAGCAGCACTTCCAGCAGGAGACCTCTGGGAGGGGTGATGAGACCAGGAGAAGGAGGGGGGAGGGAGGAAGGGGGGAGGGAGGGAGGTTCTTTCTGTATTCCTTGGCGTTTTCCTTCATGAATTCTTACGAGTTTGTCCTTCCAATTCTTTATAAAAGGGCAGGATTTCTTTATCAGGTCAGTATTCTAAGGGGTTTACAACCTAAGAGGCCAGTTCTCACCACACACGTCTGCTCCTTGAAGGTACATTCGATTTTCACGTACATATTAGGTTGTGGGACTTCCCCACAACTGCGGGGGGGTGGCATCATCACACTTTCATCGGTGGAGGCCCAGAGAGAGGAACTAATCTGCCCAACACGCACCCCACAGGTACTGAATGGAAGAGCCAGAACTCAAGCCCAGGACTCCTCTCCCAAACCCCACGACCTTTTGTTTGTATCAGAGATTTTAAAATCAGATTAGGGGGAGGTGTCCTTCCCGCTCCCTATCTCACTATTGAGCCCCTTCCCCTGGGACATACTAGAGCAGTGGCTCTCAACCTTCCTAACGCCTCGACCCTTTAATACAGTCCCTCATGTTGTGGTGACCCCCAACCATAAAATTATTTTTGTTGCTACTTCATAACTGTAAACAATTTCGCTACTGTAAACAATATGTAATTATATATGTGTTTTCCGATGGTCTTAGGCGACCCCTGTGAAAGAGTCGTTCAACCCCCAAAGGGGTCACGGCCCACAGGTTGAGAACCCCTGTACTAGAATATTCAGGGAAGAGACATGTACGGTTTATATTTTTTATTTATCTTATTTTTAATCTTCTCTCTGGTCCAAACCCAAGACAGGCGAGCCCCCTCCCAGGCCCCGGTGGACTGGGTGCCCATGGACCTTATGAGGCAGCAATGGTGTGGGGATTGGGGTGTCAGATGATGCTAAGTTTGGCTTTCCTAGGACCTCCGGAGTTCCCCTCCCTGGGGCATCGATGACTCCTCCTCTTTGTGATTCAGATCTTTATTTGCTGGGGTTCACTGGGGTTAATTATTGTTGTGGTTGGGGTAGGGGTGGGAAGGAGCCCTGCCCTGCCCCTGGGCCTGGAGGGGAATCCTAAGAGTTTGGAGACCTGGGAGGCTGGGGGGGGGGGCACCTCTTCCAGCAATGCAACCATTTCTATGCTCTAAGCCTGGGTGGCTGGGTCTTTAACCCTTTCTTGTCTTCCACCCATCATGCCCCCCACCCCCACCCCCCCAGTCATCAAAGGCCGGTGAGGCTCCAGGAGGCAAGCAGCATTATTCACAGGGGTGGGGCCCGGGGAGCTGGGGGAGAAGCAGCCTGGCCTCTGGCTCAGATCTTGGTCATCTGAGAGAGGGACTGGCACCCCAAGCTCCCCTGGCTCCAGCAGGACGGGCCCACATTGACAGGGTGCCTCAGCCTCCCCTCCCAGGACCAGACCCCTGGCCTGCCCCAGCTGCCTGCAGCCTCTATCCGCCCTCCCAGGCTGCCAGCCATCCCGCAAGGACCAAACCAGGTTGGTGACACGGCCCAGAGGCAGGTCAGGGAGTGAGGGGGTGAGGGAGAGGGGACCAGCCCTGTGCTGGTGGGGGCACTGCTGAGGCTCCGAGGGCTGCCAGTCTGTCCCCACCTTACAGGAAAGGAAACGGAGGCCCAGGCTATCTTTCCAAAGTACACAGCAAGTTAGGTCCTTGAAAACCCAAGGCCGGGGATGTTAGGAACCCAGACTCCTGGCTGGTGAGGTTCCCCAAGGGGCACCTGGCTGCTCCCTCTGAGTCCGGTTGGCACCACAGTCCAGTGTGTGACAGTGACGCTGGATATGGGTGAGCCTGAAGGGTGTGTGTTGGGCCAGGGCTGGGAGTGAGAGCCGGGGTTCTCACATAGTATGAAGGCTGAGAGCCGTGTGTAGAGCGAGGCGCTGGACTCAGACACACTCAGGTCCCACTCCAGGCTGTGTGACCTTAGGCAAGTCACTTGGCCTCTCTGACCCTCAGTTTCCTGAGGGAGTGTGGAGGAAGGTGATACCAGTTACCTTAACAGTTCTCTGGGGAGAGTATTAAGATCATTTCTCTTTTTGTTGTTGTTTTAAATGTGTTTTTATTTATTTTTAGAAAGTGAGGAAGGGAGAGGGATAGAGAAAAAAATCAGTAAGAGAGGAGCATCACTGATGGGCTGCCTCCTGCACGCCCCTTCCTGGGGATTGAGCCAGCAACCCAGGCTGAGAATGGACTCTTGACCTCCTGCTCCATAGGTTGACGCTCAACCACTGAGCCACACCAGCCAGAAAAGATCATTTCTGTAGAATGGATACCAATGGAGCACAAAGGCCAAGTGTGGTGGTAGATACAGTTACCACTAATGGCAGTTCCTGTGCAATTGTAATTATTGTTGAATATTGATATGACTTAAATCTGACGCCCCTTGGTATCGATAGTGATAGTAAAACGTGGTTTCCATTTCCAGCAAGAAAAGGGCCTGCACATGCTCGCTCTGCTTGTTTCCCGCTCCTCCTTGCCCATGTTTTCCGTGTGTGTGTGTGTGTGTGTGTGTGTGTGTGTGTGTAGGGCTGAGGTTCAGGGCCATGGGGACTCCTCCCACAGCTCTGAAGTATGACCAAGCTGTGTAGACGGTGTGGGGAGCATTGAAAGGGGAGTTGGGGACCACCCGGCATGTCAGTTCTCTCTGCCATGGGCACAGGGATGCCCAGGCCTGGCTGATGCCCATGAGCCCTCCTCATCCCCAGGTTCCTGTCCACCAGCTCAGGCTGGGTTGTTATCACCCCCTGCTGGTCAGATGAGGACGGGTGTTTAGTGGGGGAGGGGCTCAGTCTCAGGAGACTGCTCCCTGGGACTGCCTAGGGCTCACCTGGGTGGGCCGGGACCACAGGAACAATGGGTCTGTTTCAGGCCACCCATAACCATGATCATTATTACCTGCTGTGTGTTAAGTGCTTTTCCCCCATTATCATTTCACCCCGTAATGACCTATGGGATTAACACTGTTATGATAATAAATTATAATCCCTCTTCTACAGCTGAGAAAACAGACTCAAGAGGTGGGGTAACCTATCCAAGGCCATACAGCTAGAAAGGGGCGGAGATGGTTTTGCTGCCCAGATCTGGCCGCCTCCCGAGTCTTGCCGCCTCCCATAAACCCGAGTGTCACGTTGTCCAGGACTGGCTAACATGGGCACAGGCGGCAGCTGGCACTATGGAAGGCATCGGGAAACCTGGTACTACTTTGTCCACTTGGCTGCTCTGTGACCTTCAGCCAGTCCCTTGCCCTCTGGCCTCAGTTAACCTCGTCTGTAAAATGAGGACTTGAGCCACATACCCGGAGGCCTTTCTGCCTCAGATTCACTCCCCCACCCTCATCTCCTTCCATCAGCAATCCCACTGATGATACGGTCCACCCCAGGCTGACTAAGGCTCTTAACCTGGGTCCCTGGGCCTCTTGGGGGTCCGTGAACGGCCTGAAGTTGTGGATGAAAGTGCACTGGAGTGTGTGCACGCCCCACGTGCACCTTCCAGGGAAAGTGTCCATATCATCGTCAGATTGTAATCCCCGACGGCTCAGGATCATTGGTTATCCTAACCTTCTAGAAAGAATCTCCCTAACTCGATCTACGCTTTTAGGGGAACGAGTGGAGCAAGCTGAGTCTGGTGTAAAATTCTCCCCTTCACTCTGTGTGTCCCCAGGCTTCTGGAGCCACCAGCTCTTCGCCCCAGGCTTCCATCCTCAGCCGCATGACCTCCGGAGACGCCGCCCCCACTGCTCCGGGTTAGTCTCTGGCTCCGCGCTGACGCTCTGATCCTCTCCCTTGTCATTGCGAGTCTTCGAGTCTTCGTCCCCATGTCCTTCCCTGGACCTGCTTCGCCCAGACGGGCCGGTCTTTCCAGGGGTAGGTGCAGTGACCAGGGTGGCCAGTAGGGGTTGCTGGGCTGATGAACCGGTTAAGCATGGGAGGCAGAATCTCACGTCTTATTGGCCCTCTTGGCAGACACAGGGTGAGGAGAGGAGGCCTGTGTCTGGGTCTGGACCCTCCTCTTGGTAAGCCTCAGCTTTTTCACCTGTAAAGTGGAGGGAGGTGGCTAGAACCCCTAGATGGTTGCTAGGCAACCTTCCAGCCCTGAGGTCCTGTGGACCTTGCGGATGGATGCTGGAGGGAGGGGGTTGTCTTGAACTCCCCTTGGCAGATGCACGTGGACCAGCATCCTTAGGGAACGGAACAAAACTCCAGAGCCCTTTCCCAAACTTGACAGAAAACAGAGCCCATTGTCCTGCAGCTTGAGGGGAAGCTGGAAGAAAGGAGGGTTCTAAACAGGGCTGCCCCAAGAGCTGCCTGGGAGGCCTCCCAGGGTGGGCAGGGGCCTTGATTCAGGGCTGGTGGGGCCCAGGTGGCGGGTGGCAGTGTGCTGGTGTGCGGCTTCTGCCCGTGTCTGGAGAAGCCCAGGCAGACCCCGGTGAGAGGAGAGAAAGCATTGTCCTACCTTCAGCAGCTGCAGGCCCCGGGAACAGGCTGGCGCCTGGGCCGCCTCCCCACTCCGCTGCTGGGGGTCTCCAGTGGGCTCATCCTAGTTCCGAGCCCTCCCTCTCCATCAGCTCCAAACTCTGGGCCCAGAGAGCAGGGGAAGGCCGGGGGTGAGGGGAGGCCCCGCAGAGGCCCAGGGAGGAGTGGCCAACCGCCCATCCCAAGAGTCCCTCCAAGGAATAGGACCAAGTCCTCAAAGGCACAAAACACCCCCTCCTTCTCCCACCCCACCCCCTTGCCCACTTCATGCAACCCTCTCCCACCCCCACATGATTAAAGAGCAGGACACAGGCATGACAATGCTGCAGAACATACTCTGCAAAGGTTATAATGAACCTGCAGGAGGGGCGCTGTGCACAGGGTGGGAGTCACAGAGCTCGCCGCCCCGCCCCCCCAGCACAGGAGAACAGGAGGGGCTGAGGCAGGGCACAGCCGGGAACAGGGGAAAGGGCAGCACCTGGGGCTCCGAGGAAATCTAGTCGGCACTTGGGGTGGCCCCAGGCTCAGGCCGAGAACAGGAGGAGGACTGGGGTGGGCTCGGGGTGGCCGTGGCAGGCAGCACAGCCCTCCGGGTGGGACCAGGCACTACAGACCACCTCCATCACACCCCAGCTCTGGGCATGGCCAGACAGGGCCCACACCCAAGACACCCAAAGGAAGGCCTGTGGCATTCTTTGGGGGTTCCCTTTCCCTGCCCCAGCCAGGGAAGGGGTGTGTGGGGGGGGCTGTGGCAGTGCTCCCAGCAGAAGCGCATTCCAAGCTGAAGGTCGGGGATGGGGTCCATTGCATGGGGGTGGGCATGTGCTCACACACGTGGGTGGGACCCTGAGCGACTCCCACATCTGTGACCTTGGTCTGACTGGAGAGCTCCGAGGACACCTATCTGAGGACCCTCTGGGGCTCCCAGGCCTTGAGGAAATCCACCAACCAACCCCCAACACAGGCACACAGAGCCCTGGGGACAATCAGCAGCTGAGCTTATCCACCTTCCCAGGCTGCTCCAGTGTCCGCATGACGGCCTGCCCACTCTAGGCTGGACACCCGGCCATGCCCAGCTCACCTGCCTCGGGCCCGGGGCCATAATACTGCAGCCGGTTACACTAGCACCTTGCATCTGTGGCCCTGACCCTCTGGGGTCCCTGGGGGGCCAGGCGACACAGCCAAGGAGAGGGGAGGTGGAGGAGGACAAGGTAGGGAGGGCAGAGTCAGGCTGGGCTCCACCCCAGGGTGAGCTTGTAAGGACACCAGTCACCCCCGCCCTATGCGCCCACACACACACACACACACACACACACACACTCCAGCCTGGCCCTCCAACTCCCCAGCTGGCTGTGCTAGGGGCAGGGGTGGGACTGAGGTCAGGGCATTTGGCTGAAGAGTCGAGCCGGGGCCTCCTCTCTGGAGTGTGAGGCGAGGCAGCCCAAACTCTTCTCTTCCCAGAAATGCAGGACATGAGCAAGTGTCCAGCCTGAGCAACGGGATCCCGGAGGAGGGATGGGAGGGACAGCGGCCCCTGGGACAGGCTGCACCCACCCCTCACACACCCACTCCCACCCGCCCTCATGGGCACTAGTCTAGTCCCCGGGCCTCCTGCAAATCCACACGTCCTTTAGGGCCACTCCAATGGGGGTGGCTCAAGGGCTCCAGGACCCTTCTGGGCGCCTCCAGGCCATACCCTCTGCTTCCGAGTCCCTGCCCCTGGGGAGGGGCCGGGGCTGCAGGGCTGGCAACTGTGGAGACTTCGTGGCCCCACTGTGGGTTGTGGCAACTTGCAATTCACTTTGGTCTGGGAGAGAAGGCCCCTGTTATCTGTAGAGAGAGAGACAGAAACAGACCTCAGAGAAGAGCCTCTGAGACGGGTTCAACCAAGACCAGCCATTTGGACAACTTACCGTTGGGCAGGCTGATGGTCAGGAATGGGGACACTTGCCTAGGGGTGCCCACCCCACACCCCAAACTCTAAACCACCCCTGCCCACACATGTAGGGTAAAGGCCAGAGACACGAAAAGGGCTTGTGGTTTGCCATGAGGGAGGGGTCGGGACAGCAGCTTTGAGCTCCCCGTGGCTTCCCAGGTGACAACGCTGCTCTTCCTGGGAGTGACCTAGTCCCCAGGCTTTAGAGTCACATAGACAGGGAGCCAGCCCAGCTCTGCCTCAGCAGCAGCAGGCCCTCGGGGTGAGCTACTCCGAGCTCCCACTTGCTCACTAGAAAGTCGGGGTGATCTAGCCCCGCGCTGGGGAGCTGGGAGGATTAAATGAAAGAACAAGTGCAAGGAGCCGGGACTTGGGAGGGCTCCAAACATCCCGCTGCGATGACTGACCACCATGTCTGTCCAGACTAAGACACCCACTTCCCCAAATTCTGATAAGCCCACAACGGAGGTGCACTTTACATTCGCTGTGATAAGAAAGCCTGGGTGAAAGTCTTCACCAACTGGCAGCCTCTTTTCTTGAACTGGCGTAAAGAAAATAAGTGGGGCCTCATGTGATGGATGGGGACTACCCCTCACTTCCGGGGAAAGCAGATCCCCTCCCCCTCCAACCCTTGTCTCCCCGCCCATTGGGGGGTGGCGGGTGGGGGCAGGCACTCACAGCTCCGTGTCCTCCGCCTCCGCACGGCCCCCAGGATCTTCTTGCGGGACCCCAGGGGGACGCTGATGCTGCGGAGGTCGAGGTCTGAGCACAGCATCAGGGCTTCCAGGTCGATCTTCTCCTGCCGCAGGAGGGAGGCGAAGTCCTCCATGTGCAGGGAGGCCAGGAAGGTCTCCAGCGGGCTCGTCTCGGGCTCCAGGTCCTCATCGAGGCCCAAGTCCAGCTCGTCCCAGGGCAGCTCCTCCCCGCAGCTGCGCTCCTGCAGGCTGTTGGCACGGCCCAGGCTGTCGTCGTCCAGGCTGGGGGAGCTCTGCAGCCGGCCCCGCGGCGTGCCCGCGCCGTCCAGCGCCGCGTCCTCCCGGCCCAGCCCCTGCAGCCCGCTGCTCAGGTAGTTCCTGCGGAACACCATGGTGCCCAGGCCCGGGCGGGTAAACAAGGAGTCGTGGCCGGAGTCGGTGCTGACCTCCGAGTGGGCAGGCTCGGCCGCCAGCGTGGCACGGGAGACGCTGTCCTCGTCTGAGAGGAACATGTCCCGGAGCGGGGAGCGCCCCCACTCCTTGGGGTTGGCGTAGTTGCCCTGGCGCACGAACATCACGTCGCTGCCCAGCTGCAGGCCCGAGAGCGAGCGCACGCTCTTGCGGCCGTCCTCGGAGACCTTGAAGGTGCCCTCGCCGCCCTGCTTGCGCCGCTCCAGCTTCCGCTGGATCTTGGTCTTGCCCCTGTTGGTGCCATGCAGGGTGGCCTGCGAATAGGGCAGGTGGCTGCCCAGCGCCAGGTGCTGCAGCCGGCGGCTCAGGGTGCTGGACGTGAGGCTGGAGAAGCTGAGCGTGTCGGAGCGCTCGGCCAGCTCCCGCCGGTAGCGCCGCTCCATGCGCTCGTGGTGCTTGCGCTGCATCTTGGCGCACTCGCGGATGCGCCGCTCCGCCTCGCGGAAGGCCTTGTCCTTCAGCTTGCCCACCAGCTTGGGGTTGAGGCCGCTCTGCTTGGCCGCGATGGAGTCCAGGTAGCGCACGCACTCCATGTGGCCCTTCATGGCGGCCATGTCCAGCGGGGTGTGGTAGTCGTTGTCCAGGCACCAGATGTTGGCCCCGAAGGACACCAGGAAGGACAGGCAGTGCAGGTGGCCATTGGAAGCGGCCAGGTGCAGGGGCGTGTTGCCCCAGATGTCACACTTGTCCGGGTCGCCCCTGCAGGGAGAACACGTGGGGAGGGGGATGAGCCACCGCAGCTCAGGCGGGCCGTCGGCAGTGGCTGCGGGTGAAGGGAGCTCCCAGCCTCCCCACGGGCACACCAGCCCCGCGGGACCGAGGGCCTGAGATCTCTCCTGATTGCAGGAGACGCGCAGCCCTGGGCCGCTAGTCGGATGTAGACCGGCCCCGGGTACGCAGGGGGCGGGGCGACAGCGAAGGCGGGGCCAGGGCGGGGCTTTCCCCAAGAGAACTGAGGGCTGGGAATCTCAGGGGATGAATAATTGATGCCCAGAGAGAAAGGGGTGAATTATTCATGGGGCCCAGTGGGGAGCTGGCCCAGAGAGGTGGTGGGCCAGGGCGAGTCTGGGTCTCTAGGCAGGCGTGGTGGTGAGCGTGGCTGCGTGTGCGGGGGTGATCGTAGGAGGGTGAGGGGTGGTGTGTGCTGGGCCCGAGCCCTGGGTGAGAGCGGGTGTGTGAGGGCGCGTGCCTGCGTGGCGGCGGCACAGCCATGTCTGCAGGGAGCGGGGCCAGGCCTGGCAAGGCCGGGTGTGAGAGCAGGTGTCGGGTCTTGGCCTGGGCCAGAAGGGGAGCGTGGGGGCAGCCAGGACTCGAGGGAGGAGGAGGGAAGTCTGCAACCGGGCCCAGCGCCCTCTCGGGCCGCTGCCCCATCTCTAGGAGTCCTGGGAGGCGGGCCTGTCCACGGGACCCACCCAGCCCCTGCAGCACCCTCTATACCAGCGGGGTCACCCCCCCCCCCTGCAGGGCAGCCTCCCGCTGGCTCCTCCAAGCTCTCCCCTCCCGCAGGACCCAGCTCAGTGCCTCTGCCTCAGGCTAATGAGGCCACAAGGCCACCCCTCAGGACTGGAGAAAGAATCACCCCTTTGTCACTACCGCTCCCTGAGCAAGCCCCTCCTCACCTCCCTTCCAAGTTGCCAAGTCCCGCAGGACCGTGTGGGGAGGGGCTGCTTGGCATCTGGTGTCCACACCTAGACCCCACCCTTGCCCTTTGTGGGAGTTGGGGAGGGGGGTGAGTTCCCCTGAGGGAGGGGCAGGAGGGCAAGATCACGTGTGTCCTCTTGGGGTGGAGAGGGGCCAGTCAGCCTTTTGGAACATGGTTCAGCTGCCTGGTCGTAAGGGCTGCCCCCCCCCCACCCCCGCTGGGCCCCAGGAACAGCCACGGGGGGTTCCCAGCACAGGAATGGGGGGGGGGTCCCCCACCCACCACCTATTCAGGCCACAGGCCAGCCCCTGGCCCTCCACCACGTGCCCAGGACCCTCCTAGGGCATCTCCTCCTCCTCCTCCTCTCTGTCCAGGCTGCCCTGGAGTCTGTCCGCTTCAGCCTGGCTTCTCTTCTAAATCCGCTGGGGGCGGGGAGGTGTCCACAAAGCCGTTCAGCCCCAGGAGCCCCCTTCAGTCCCTGAACCCTGCATTCCTCAAGGGCTACCCCCAAACCCTTCCCTGGCCCTGAGGCCTGGGCTCTACGATCCCCGCCCCCCCCCCTAGACTATTCCAAACGGAGGGAGGGGAGCCTTCCGTGGGGGAGGGGTGCAGCGGGAGTTGCGGGCTGACTGAACCCAGTGACATTTGGTGCTGGGGGCAATGCCCATAAATCGCCGCAGGGAGCCAAGAGAGAGAGTGTGAGCCCAGCCTGGGGGGCAGGAGGGACACTGCTGGGCAAGCCCTCATATCCAGGCTGGGTGGGCAGCGGGCCCCCCTCCTTTCCTAGCCCCCCTCTGTCCCCTCTGAGGGTGGGCACCTTCTCTCCCCTCTCACTGTGCCTCTCACACTTGCTGCAAGGTGCCGCCCACGCAGGAGACCTCTCCCACCTCCCCCTCCCCCTGCAGCCCCTCCCACAAGCATGAACCCCCAAATCCTAGCCCTCCTCTCCTAGCCCCATATCCAGGTCACAAGTGTCACAGGCCTCGGCCGGTGTCCCCCTTCCTCCCACGACTGCCAGGCCCCAAGGTCCCACCCCAGGGTCCGTCCCATGGAAGGGGGTGGCTCAGAGGAGAGGGCCTGG
>NW_006286480.1:109990-110303 GCF_000327345.1 Myotis davidii | reverse complement strand
GCTGCCCAGAGCGTGGGGGTCATGCCATCCTCGTCGGGGGCGTTCAGCTCCTTCCGGGTGGCCTCCTTGAGGAGCTCCAGGTAGCCGTCCCGGGCCGCCCGGTGGTACTGGTCGTTCATGGCTCCCGACTTGGACGGGGCGGGCCAGCGGCTCGGTCCTGGGCCCGAGGGCCCTGGGGTGACCGGGCGAGGCCCTGCCCTCTCCCCAAAATGTCCACCCCCGCTCCCTGCGCAGTGAGGACCTGTCCAGGGGCAGTCCCAGGCCCGGCCTCACTAGAGCCCGGGTGCGCGGCTCCCGGTGTCTCCCCGCCTCC
>NW_006286480.1:108905-109473 GCF_000327345.1 Myotis davidii | reverse complement strand
GGGGCAGGGGCAGGAGGGAGAGGGGACTTGGAGCTCTGAGAGGGAGCCGGGGAAAGGGGCACGAGGGGCCAGAGTTGGGGCAGGAACAGAGGCGCACAAAGGTACAGGGCGCGCCGAGGGCGTTGCGGTGCCCCCAGGCCCTTGGGGCATCCACTGAACAGTTCTCAGGGTTCCGGGGCGCCAGGGCGCGCTGGGCATTTTTGCCGCAGTTGCCTGTTGCTTAGCAGCCGACTTGTCCCAGGCCTGCAGTGAGCATGTGTGGAATATGCACCGCACTCTCCAACTCCCCTCCTTCTCTCTGTCTCTCAACTCCTCCTCTCAGTCTCGGATGTGATCAGACAAGTCACGAGCTTGCCTGTGCAGAGCCTGCTGCTGCCTGAGGATCGAGGTAAGAACAAGTTAGGATTTTTTTTTTTTTTGAAGTTAGGGGGGCTTTTTTTTTTTTTTTTTTTGCAGTTAGTAGGGCCTTTTTTGTTTTTAAAGTTAGGAGAGCCTTTTTCTTTGAAGTTGGTTAGTTGGTTGGTTGCATCACAGTGATAATGCAAATTGTCAGTGCTCAGCACCAGGG
>NW_006286480.1:107987-108512 GCF_000327345.1 Myotis davidii | reverse complement strand
GTGGGGTGGGCCAGGCAGGTGGCTGGAAGCTGCGGCTCTCCGAGGATTTGGGGAGTGAGTGCCTGGAGGGAGAGGGGTTAGACGTTCCCCTGGCAAGACTAGATGTGGCTGAGGGAGGGTGGGCAGCAGGTGAGGGAGAAGAAGGGAGAGGTTGCCGGAGGGAGGGTGAAGGGGGACCTCTTTGCCCTGTCAAAGATCAAAAAAGGGTGGTCCTGGGAGACCCTTTGATGGAGAGCAGAACACAGCTGACAACTGCAGCCAAAAGAGCCCATCGAGGGCCCTTCTCCCTGTCTATTTAGCCCCAAAGAGATGGGAGCTCAATGGGCCATCCATTCGTCCACCCACGCAATCATACACTCATCCTTCCTGACCCACTCATCTCTCAGCCCATCCATTCCCCTCTACACCTATTCATCCATCCACCTAGCCAGCCAGCCAGCCGCTGTCGGACCCCATTCATTCATCCATCTAACCAACCATCCAACCAGCCATTCATCTAGTCATCTCTCCTCAGATCCATAGCCT
>NW_006286480.1:102383-107712 GCF_000327345.1 Myotis davidii | reverse complement strand
GTGGGTGGGTGGGAAGAGGGTCCTTGAATGTGGTGGTTGGGAACCAGCACCCGGAATGGGGTCAGGAGGAATGAGCTCCACCCTTATTCTACCCTCAACAGTCAGGTAATGTGGGGAGAGGGCTGTAGAGGTCATGAGGCACTTGGTAGCACTGGATAATGAAGTCATAGCCAGATGTGAGGGCCCACTCGGGGACCCTGTGGTTTCACTTCAGCCTGAGCAGTGCCACCAGTTCGCACCTGAGAGTTGTGAGTCGTGGCAACCATCCTGTCTCCTAGAGCCCGGCCTGCCCTTCCTGGGTGCCCGTGGAGGGCATCAGTCTCAGCCCAGGGTCCCGGGCACTTGGTAGCACTGGATAATGAAGTCATAGCCAGATGTGAGGGCCCACTCGGGGACCCTGTGGTTTCACTTCAGCCTGAGCAGTGCCACCAGTTCGCACCTGAGAGTTGTGAGTCGTGGCAACCGTCCTGTCTCCTAGAACCCGGCCTGCCCTCCCTGGGTGCCCGTGGAGGGCATCAGGCTCAGCCCAGGGTCCCACCCTGGGCATGGCCAGTTTGCCCTCAGCCTTGGCCCCTATACAGTATTGTGTATTTGTTCAGGAAATAGGATAGGATGTACCTGGGGTTTTTCCTAGATGTTCAAATATATATATTTTTTTCTTTATTGCACATATAACAGTTTGAATGATCTTCCTACCAAGCTGAGGCAGGACTGGCCCTCCCTGGGACCAGACCGACCCAGCCCTGTAAGACCAGAATGACCACGTGTATGGCTCCTCCCCTGAACCATCATCCCCGGGGCCCGTGGTCCACAATTCAACACGTTTCTGACTGGAATTCATGCCGTTTTAGTCTTTTACATGTTGTGGGTTTGAAGAATACTCGGGAGAAAGGAAAACACAGAGACCCCACACAGAAGGACTGGCTGGCAGCCAGAGGAGGGCGAGGCCTTGCAGGGCAGCCCAGGATGAAGATGGGGCAGGGGGTGTTGCCAAAGCGAGTGAGAAGTCACCAGAGAGTCGTCCTACCTTGGCCAAGACCTTGCCTGAGGCTGGCCTTGCTGCCAGGAATAAACAACCAGACACTCAAACTCTGCCAGGCCTCGACCCTGCAAAAAACAGACATGAGGACCAGAAAGTCTTATAGGTGACCTTTTACAAATTATTAAAGAACAGAGCACTGTTTAATGTGAATTGTTCCTGGCCTCATTTTGTGGAGTTAAAATGAACTTGATAAGTTAGTGTGAGGGCTTTAGAGGTTGAGAGAACTTGCTGGGCGTGGATGTGGGCACTTGAGTTCAGCTGTATTTGCTCTGCAGAGTAATTGACCTCGCCACTCTCTCTCCACGCAGACTTACTTCCTCTGGGTCTCTGCTAAGGACTGTGTTCACGTCCACCTGGACCTGACCCGGTGAGTGCCTGCCCACCGCTCACGGCCCTGCGGCATGCCCGTGCTCACCTTGCCTGAGAGATGAGGGCTGCCAGCCTGGGCCTGGGGCCTCTTTCTGTCCCTTAGGCAGCCTGATTTCCATTCCCATCACCCCGTGCAGTGGTGTGTGTGTGTGTGTGTGTGTGTGTGTGTGTGTGTTTGTGCGGATGCGCACCTGCATGGCTTTGGTGGGATAGGCTGTGCAGTGCACTAAATGTTCTTTTTCCCAGGAGAGGGAGCAGGGTGGCCTGAGCCCCTGGGTACCGCCCCCCACCCGCCCCCAGCATCCCTGCATCCCCGCCAGGCTGTTTCTTCCAAACTCAGCTTCCTGTTCACACAGGGGCCTGGCTGCTTCCTTGTGTCTCACCGCCACCTCCCACTGTAGCTCCCAAGATGAGCCAAAGGGTCTCACTGGCCTCTTTGCTCTCCCTCCCCAAACAGGTGTGGCCTCATGTTCACACTCACCACCAACCTGGCCAACTGGATGGCGGCCGTGGTGGATGAATCCGTGCACCAGGCCTACTCCCACAGCAATGCCAGCCACGCCCGCCTGGCTGCCGACCGTGAGTGCCACGCCAGATGCCCCCTGGCCCTGTGACCCTGGGCCTCGGGCTGGGGGCTTTGTTGGCTTGCAGAGTGGACCTCTGCGCCCTCCCAGGAGAGCTACCTCCTGCTCCAGGCTCTGGCCCTGATGCTGACCTGTGGGCGTAGGTGACACGGGAGGGCCCTTCTCACCCTGGAGCACACAGCCTTGGTCCCACGGTCCGGGTCCCCATTCCACTAAAGAAGGGGCTCGGGCTCCCAGAAGAAAGGGCAAGGGCGATGTGGCTGGAGGGAGGGAAGGGAGCAGAGTGTCTTGATGGCAGAAGCAGGGATCAGATGGAGAGCCCGGCAAGGAGAAGCTAGAAATACAGTCACGATGGCAATGGTGGCCGTCCACTGGGCTCTGCATGCCAGGCACCGTGCCAAGTGTGTGAAACCTCATGGTACTTAGCCCTCACAGCTCCCTGTGAGATGGGTAGCATCAATATTCCCATTTTCCAGGCGAAGAAACTAAGGCACAGCGAGGTTGTACAGCTTGCCCAAGGTTACAGGGCTTGAAATCCGGCAACTAGTGTTCAGATCCACCTTTGCTTTTAACCAAAATGCCATCCCGAGGAAAAATGGGGTACTGTCCCCCTGGTCCTTCCTACTTCTCGGGACTTCTCTAGGGCCCCCCAGTAGTCAGGACCAGACTAGATGACTAAGTCCATCTGGACTTCGCCTGGAGACACAGGCACCCCCACCCCTCAGTGTGGGAGAGTCCAGGAAGGGAAAGCGTGGGGCCAGCCTCCCCCCTCCCCCCTGTGAGACGCCCAGCCCAGCAAGACCGACAAAGGGCCACCTTTTACACACAGGGGTTCCTGAGGGTGGCAAAAACCAACCTGGGGAGGCAGCTAATGGAATGTGCTGGGGCTGCGGGGGCACAGAGCGGCACACCGGAGAGGTACCAGCCCAGACCAGGCTCAGAGTCAGGTCATGTGCGTCAGCTCTGCCATCACAGGTCACTTTGCCTCCGTGCGCCTCAGCTTCTCCATCTGCAAAACCAGCTGGCACAGCGCCAGGGACCAAAAGAGATGTTTGCCAAGGCCCAAGGCACCCTACACAGCATGGGATAGGTGCAGGACAAGGTCCCTTTCAGTGTGGTCCAGCCCAGGTGACCGGGGGCAGGGCCCAGACCTAGGCCCAGCAGCTGGCTTTCCGGGCTGCGTCAGATGCTGGGGAGAGCTCAGAGGAAGCTGGAACTTTAGGGGTTTCCAAGAGGACCACCTTCTACAAGACCAGAACCTCGATGACATCAGGCAGCCAGGGGTCATTCCTGGGGGCGCAGATGGACAGGGTTTTCCTGAAGGAATGGGGTGAAGTGGGCAGCTTTGCAGCTCAGTGTTTTGTTTTTTTAAACTGAGCACTGGCTATTGTTTGCCGATGTGTCCCGCAGTCTCAGGCACACAGTAGGTGCTCAATAAACACGTGTGGGATGAATGAACATGCCAAGCCCAGCGTGGGCGTTTGGGCTACGGTAGTGAATGTGGCAGAGCGAGAGGTCACAGTCTAGGGGTGAGGCTAATCAGATGGGGCCCCTCCAGGAAGAGGGGTGGGCGGTACAGCTCTGTGCCCGTCTCCCCCAGCAGAGCGAGTGGGCAGCCAGGCCGGAGGCGACTGCGCCTGCGCCACGACCGTCTGCCAGATCTTCGAGCGGGGCTACTTCTACCTGTACCCCTTCAACATCGAGTACAGCCTCTTCGCTTCCACCATGCTCTACGTCATGTGGAAGAACGTGGGCAGGCTGCTGGCCTCCTCCACCCACGGCCACGGCCACGGCCACACCCATTCCCGGGGCAGCCTCTTCCGGGAGACATTCTTTGTGGGCCCCGTCCTGGGCCTGATGCTCCTCCTGGTGGGGCTGGCCGTCTTCATCATCTATGAGGTCCAAGTGAGTGGGGACGGGGACCACACCCAGCAGGCCCTGGTCATCTACTACAGCTTCAACATCGCCTGCCTGGGGCTCATGACCTTGGTCAGCCTGAGCGGCTCGGTCATCTACCGTTTTGACCACCGGGCCATGGACCACCATAAGAACCCCACACGCACCCTGGACGTGGCCCTGCTGATGGGCGCCGCCCTGGGCCAGTACGCCATCTCCTATTACTCTATCGTCGCTGTGGTGGTGGGGGTGCCCAGGGACACGCTGGGGGCGCTCAACCTCGCCCACGCATTGCTCATGATCGCCCAGCACACCTTCCAGAACGTGTTTATCATTGAGAGCCTCCACCGGGGCCCGCCGGGGGCTGAGCCCCACGACGCCCCTCCCAAGGAACCCTGCCTTACCTTCACCAACCCGGACGCCCTCCACGCTTTGCCAAGCTGCCCACCCACCCCCAGGTCGGTGAGCCCCGGCCTGGTGGGCCCTCAGGAAGCCACGGCCATCATCCTGGCTCCCCGGGCCCACTGGAGACGCCGATGCCTGAAGGACATTTCTCTGTTTCTTCTGCTCTGCAACATCATCGTGAGTACCTGAGGGTGAGGGGGGCAGGAAGGAGGTTCTTTCAGGGTTAGTCTCTTGGCCCCTCTGTCTTGGCCCCAGCCTACTCGAGAATCTATGTCTGTCTAGGGAAGGAGTAGGTTCCGAGAGGGTCAGGTGCAGCCGGGCAAACAGCATCTCAGCACCCAGAGGACCGAGTCGTGGCATTCCGGCACCAGGCAGCCACCACAGGAGCCGGAAGGGTCCCAGGGAATGCTGGGGAGGGAGGGGAGAGGGAGCAGGGCCGAGGGGAGAGGGAGCTGTGAGAACTGATGTGGGTAGCCTCACCCTCAGGTGGGAGGTGTGACTGCTCCTGGGAGCTCATGACCAGCCTGCTGCTTAGAATATCTAGGGCAGCGGCAGGAAGCAGCGGAGGGCAGTGTAAGTGTGAGCAGTCGATTAGCAGCAGCGGGCTGGCCCGGAAGGGGGGCACCCACAACAGCACCCCTTCCCCAGTGATTCAGCAAAGCCCCGGACTAAGAGAGACTCCTCTGGACCCCAACACAAATATGCGCCATGCATGGAAACCCTCCTCACAAGGCTGCACCCCACTAGAGGGGCCCCCCTAATGTAGCTACCACCCCACCGCACAGACCTAATCCCAGGGGAAACCTCTGACACAGAAACACGCGCCCATGTGAGTACTTCCCAGAGACACACCTAGAGAAATTTCACTCGCTATGAATATAGTCCTTCCAGCTCTATCACCTTCCATAGAAAACAATGCTCGTAATATAGAAATAGCCTTGATGTGGGTTTATCAACGTAAAACATCTCCAGAGAGATTCCACCCCATGAAAAACACCAACCATCCATCCTAACTGGGGTGTGTCTTAGTGAA
>NW_006286480.1:93267-96437 GCF_000327345.1 Myotis davidii | reverse complement strand
TGGGGGGCCCGCAGGAAGCCACGGCCATCATCCTGGCTCCCCGGGCCCACTGGAGACGCCGATGCCTGAAAGACATTTCTCTGTTTCTTCTGCTCTGCAACATCATCGTGAGTACCTGGGGGTGAGGGGGTAAGGAAGGAGGTTCTTTCAGGGTTAGTCTCTTGGCCCCTCTGTCTTGGCCCCAGCCTACTCGAGAATCTATGTCTGTCTAGGGAAGGAGTAGGTTCCGAGAGGGTCAGGTGCAGCCGGGCAAACAGCATCTCAGCACCCAGAGGACCGAGTCCTGGCATTCCGGCAGCTAGGCAGCCACCACAGGAGCCGGAAGGGTCCCAGGGAATGCTGGGGAGGGAGGGGAGAGGGAGCAGGGCCGAGGGGAGAGGGAGCTGTGAGAACTGATGTGGGTAGCCTCACCCTCAGGTGGGAGGTGTGACTGCTCCTGGGAGCTCATGACCAGCCTGCTGCTTAGAATAACTGGGGCAGCGGCAGGAAGCAGCGGAGGGCAGTGTAAGTGTGAGCAGTCGATTAGCAGCAGCGGGCTGGCCCGGAAGGGGGGCACCCACAACAGCACCCCTTCCCCAGTGATTCAGCAAAGCCCCGGACTAAGAGAGACTCCTCTGGACCCCAACACAAATATGCGCCATGCATGGAAACCCTCCTCACAAGGCTGCACCCCACTAGAGGGGCCCCCCTAATGTAGCTACCACCCCACCGCACAGACCTAATCCCAGGGGAAACCTCTGACACAGAAACACGCGCCCATGTGAGTACTTCCCAGAGACACACCTAGAGAAATTTCACTCGCTATGAATATAGTCCTTCCAGCTCTATCACCTTCCATAGAAAACAATGCTCGTAATATAGAAATAGCCTTGATGTGGGTTTATCAACGTAAAACATCTCCAGAGAGATTCCACCCCATGAAAAACACCAACCATCCATCCTAACTGGGGTGTGTTCTTAGTGAAGTCCCCACTGTACATATTGCCCTCCTACAGGTAGTCTATAGAAAAAGAGGGCAGGCATTCTCTCACCTACCAGTGGAATCTATCCTGAGCCGGCCCCAGCCCTGGCCCCGCCCCCACCTTCTGCTGGCCCCGCCCCCTGGCTGGGCGTCACCTTGGGAAAGGCTGTTTCCTCCAGGTACCTGAGCCTGGATCAACTCTGAGAGCAGCATTTTATAGGACAGAAGCAGGTTGAGAAAAGGGCTGCGATGTGCCCAATGGCACAGCTAATTGGGAATGGGGGTGGGGAGGGTGGGGTGAGCCCAGAAGCCCTTGTTGTTTGCCTCAGAGCCCACACCAGAACCTTCTGGCTGGATCCCGCCCCTCCTGCCTTGGCCCTGGCTGATTGGCCACACATCTCTTCAGCTCCTGATTTAGCCATTTCTAAATGTGTATCAAATTCTCACATCATCTAATGAAACTTCTTCTCCTCTCTCCATCCCACAAGTGGGGCCTCCTATGGGGGAGCTGTGATCACAGGGCGAGTCCTATGGGGTGGGCAAGCTAAGTCCGGCACGTTTCCTGAACTCCTTAGAGAGCACCAGTCCCTTCCGAGATGCGGGAGGTCCCCACTCAGCAACACCGAGCCCTTGCTGTCCACCCAACTGCAGGGCTGGGGCCCCCAGCGAAGCCCACGGACGTGGCCAGTCGGGCGGGGTCCTGACACACCGTCTCCCCCACAGCTGTGGATCATGCCCGCCTTCGGGGCCCGCCCTCACTTCAGCAACAAGGTGGAGGTGGACTTCTACGGCTACTCCCTCTGGGCCGCCATCGTCAACATCTGCCTGCCTTTCGGCATCTTCTACCGCATGCACGCCGTCTCCAGCCTGCTGGAGGTCTACGTGCTGGCCTGAGGCCCCCCGCAGACACGCCCACCCAGAGGCCCCCGGGAGTGAGCCCCAGGCTGGCACATGACCCCTCGTCCCCCCGCTGGCTCCAGAGTGGAATTTTCACAAAAGCTATTTTTTCAGGATGTTTTTAAATTGCAATCGGGACATGCCCAGCCACCTGGCATGACCCTGGTGCATGGGGCTACGGGGCGGGGACCCCTCTCCCTAAAGCGTTTCGAGGACCAGGTAAGATCCGGAAGTGTCCGTGGCTCCGGCTCCGCCTCTAATCCCAGCCCTGTGACCTGGCCAGTGCTGCTGCCCCCCCACCCCTCCGGAGCTGGGAACCAATAAACCTGCAGTCCGCGCCCTGTCCCCCACTTCTTGTGTCAGCCACCCCATAGGACATGATCACAGGAGAGGATCTTGGGGGTCTGAGCTGGAGATTTTCAGGTCTTCAGCTTTTCAGTGGTTGAACCACGTCTGAGTCACAAACCAGGCACAGACCATGAGCTGGTGGCGGGACAGAGTCCTCAAGCTGCCCCTTCTTCCCTGTGTCCTCAAGGGAACACATTTAGCACGTGCCCCGAAACACAGGAAAGGTGAGGAAGCACGGACCTCGTCCACCACCATTTTCCAAAGAACGAATCTAAGGCCCAGAGAGGTCAGGGGACTTGCCCAAGTCGCACAGCCAAAGGGGGCCAGAGCCTGTGTACTAAGAGTAATAATTTTCAAACAGCAGAGCATTCCCCCACAAGTAAACTATTTCAGGAACCCAAACCTCTAACATAGGCATGGATAGGGCTGTTCTGGTTTAACAGAAGTTGGGGATATAGACCTTCACCCCCTGGGCCTCCTCTCCCTCAGCACCCCACTCCCTGGGGGTCCCGGGGACTCCTCTACAAAAGGTAGAGAGATGGGCTCAGCAGGGAGAGGGACTGAGACCCAGGAGCTGGAAGAAGGGGAAGGATTGGTGGCCAACTGAGTCCGGCAGGGGCCACAGGCTAGGGTGGGTCTGGACACGGGGGACCCAGAGGAAAACGCCTGGCAGCAGAAGGAGGTGGGCGAGTCTCAGGAGCCACCGGAGACGTGAAGAGGCCTGGAGGGGCAACTTCTCACCTTACCGCCTCCTGCCCAGTCCGAATGGGGGCTCTTCGCCCCACCTTCCCCGCTGACTTGGGAGAGAGGGCTCAGAGGCAGGGGCGTGACAAGGTTGCTGCGAGGCTGCAGCCGCCTGGGGCTGACCGGAAAAGGCGACCCCAGACCCAGGGGTTCCACCCCCTGCTTGGAAGCCAGAGGACAGTGTGACCTGAACCCCCGCAAGACCAATCCTGCGACCAAA
>NW_006286480.1:92823-93110 GCF_000327345.1 Myotis davidii | reverse complement strand
GGGCAAGCCCACCTGGGCACTCAAACCTCCTCCTCCCCCGTCCCCCGGGGTTCAGACACCTGGGGCTGCAGGGACTGAGCCCGGAGGGCGAGGTGACTCGGGGGAGGCCAACCACTCGAGCACCGCCCCCTCTCGGTCCCCAACCCCAACCCCGGCTCCGCGCCCCACCTCCTCTCCGCGGATGGGTGCGCACAGCCGAAAGGGGGCGCAGGAAACAGGGAAAACCCGAAGGACGGCCAGAAAAGGGGGTGGGGGTGGGGGCTGCCTGGGCGCCGGGTGTAGCGGCT
>NW_006286480.1:84627-92696 GCF_000327345.1 Myotis davidii | reverse complement strand
CCGACGGCCGCGGCTTTCATCACCTGCTGACCGTGCCCCACAAACCAGTTACGCGGGCCCTCCCTGGGGCTGGCGTCGCGCCAAAGGGCGTGCCAGAGGGTGGCGGGTTCCTCCTTGTCGGTTCCGGGCGCCCTTGCCCTCTTCCCACGACCCCTTTGCGCGGACCGGTCGCCCTCACGCTGGGCGGACAGAATCCGCCACTTTGAGGGCTCCCTCTAGCGGCTGTCGGAGGGTTGAACCCGGCGGAGTAGTTGAGGACCCTGGAAGGAGAGGACCCCCGAACCTTGTCCTCCCGGGTCCCCTCTATGCTTGCAGGCCACTGACACTCACCAGTAATCCCGACCCTTCCAGCCGCCCCAGGATTTCGAAAGAACTGGAAGAAAATGCTCAAATCGCTAACACTGAGAGCTTTCTGTGTGCCAGACACGGATCTGCATTCATTTACATAAATTAAATCATTTAATTCTTATAAACTCCTGTGACCTAGGTATTATGCATTAATCCCTTCATTTATTCATTCAAGAAATCGTTATTGAACATCTACTAAACACCAGGGATAGTCCATAGTTCTATATCTGCTTTACAGATGGGGAAACCAAGGCACAGAGAGTCTAAGTAGCTTATCCAAGATCACACCGGCAGGAGGTGTCAGAATCTGGGCTCTTAGTCGTCAGGCCTTGGGAAGATGGGGGAGACTCGGAAAGGCAAGGTGGAGCGGGGAGGGCTGGGAGAAAAGAGCAGGGAGGTGTGTCCCCAGGAGCGTCAGGCTTGCTCAACCTGGGCGGAGGAGACTTAGGAGGAAAGATAAAGATCATCTGAAAAAATGTCTTTGTCTGGGCCAAGATGGAAAAAGTTTCATGGGAGGGGTCTCTCTCTGTCCATGACTCTAGTGCTGAAAGTTCCCTGAAAAATCCCAGAGTCATAAGCAAACACTGGTTGATTGCCATGCGGTGCCAAGTTTGGGGGCGTGATGGGGGGGGGGGTCTGGCTTAAGCAGGAGCTGGTCTCTGCCTGGAGGAGCTCCTGGCCTTGAGGGGAGCCAGCCACACCCACAGCAATGCCACCCACTCTTGGGCAGAGAGAGGAGGCTTCCCAGGAGAGGCCCCAAAGGTGGGTGGAGAGGATGGGTGAGAGCCACGTGGAGGGAAGCAGGGGAGGCAGAGAGCACCGTGGGCTCTGGGAGCGATGAGGGGGTGGGGGCAGGAGACCCCATGAGAAATGCGGCTCCCTCTGGCTGGGCCTGGAGGAACATGGGGGGCAGGTGTGGGGAGTGTGACGAGGGGGCTGGACAGGGAGAGGGCAGACGTGGAGCGAGGGTAACCAGAGGACTAGGTAAGGGGGAGAAAATCCTGTAGAACTTTTAAAATTGCTCTTAGATCCTTCTTGACCTCCACTACCCACCTTTGATTATTCTCTTTGCCCCGGAAGAGAAGAGCAGAGGTGTAACTATCAAGCAGGTTGTACATGGGAGAATGGGGCCACTTAGAGCCAAATGAGATGAGGGTGTTCTGGCGCTCAGAGTGGGAGAGTCTGAAGCTTCTGAAGCTCCAAGTTCAAAGGGACAGACAGAGCAAAGCACAGCCAATGACAGAGCGTGCGAGGTGAGGCTCCAGAAACAAGCCTGGGGCTCGTGGGGGCACCAAGAGGGGCACCTAAGCCAGTTTTGGCGGAAGGGGGGTTCAGGGGAGGCCGCTTACAGGAGGTGGGGCTCTTCTGAGTCCTGAAGGACAGGCTGCAGTCAGCTACAAAGCGAGAAGCGGGCATTATGAGCAAAGGGTGGGGGGTGGGCAGACAGGGAGGCGAGCAAAGGCAGGGCATTCTGGGAACAGTAGCAGGATGGCACGGCCCATGGGCCAGGGAGTCCGAGGGCAGTGCTGGAGATGGAAGTTGGGGCCAGACCAGGAAGTGGCAGCAGCTACCCTGCCTCGAGCTCTCTGCGCTACGAGTTCACACCGCACACACTCTGCCTCGTTTCGCTGTGAGAGGGCACGCTAGGCGGTGTGGACTGTGTGTGAAGGCACACGTGGCCTTGGCAGGGCTCACAGTAGGGGAGAGGCCTGGTGGACAGGGAGACCAGTCCAGGAGTGAGGGTAGGGGCCTGGGCTAGGGCAGTGGTTGAGGTCATGAAAGATCTAAGAGCAATTGGTGGGCTGGAATGGATAGGCTTGGGGCCTGAGAGGAGAACTGGTGAGGGGAGGGGCAAGGAGCATGCCCGTTTCTCTACTGAAATACGTGGGGATGGAGAGGCCATCATTTCATATACACTCATATCTATATATATAAAAGCCTAATATGCAAAGTGTCCCCTCCGGAATTTGACCAGCCGGGAGTTCAATCACTCGCTATGATGTGCGCTGACCACCAGGGGGTGGCGGGAACAAAGGGAGGCCCTGACCGGCAGCCGGTAGGGACCCTACCTGTGCATGAATTTTGTGCACGAGGCCTCTAGTCTAGTGTATCCATAATAGAGTACTGTTTCCGACCACACCATTCTTTCCCACCAAGCCCACACTCGGCCTCAAGAGCCCTCTCAACACAACACTCTAGGCACCCGTTACCTATGAATCAGAGTCCGAGCAAGAGAGGACGCCTACTTGCTCTGTCACTCAGGAGTGTACTTCCTCCCAGAAGTCAGCGGAGCTCAAGCTGCCTTTTGATGGCAAAAATGTCACAGCCCTGGAGACTGCCTGGGGGCCAGTCACCGTGCAGGTGCCCCTGGCTTCCTAGACAGACAGTATTACTCCATCTCAGGATCAGGTGCTGAGTCAGGCAGGGGAGACGGGGGTGGGGGAGGGGGTCCTCAAGCCCGTGGGAATCGTCTGTGTTAATGCGGAGCACAGAGGGTTCCATAGCCCCTGGTCTGTTTGGACCTCCAGGGTCCTGGAAGGTAGCTGGGCAGCTGCTGTTATTTCCAACGTTCTGACCAGAGAGGTTGCTTAATTTGCCTTACATCACACAGTACTTAGGGGCAGGGGTGGAACTGAACCCAGGACAGCCCGGCAGCCAACCAGGACCCTTTCTCCTTCCCCAGTGCCTGCTGAGGCTGCACCAGTGGCCTCCACAGGAGCACAGGAGACCGAAGCGGCCCCGGCCAAAGAGAACCTAGTGGACATGGAGGCCGAGGAGAGAGTGGTCCCCGCCTCGCCGGGCCAGAAGTCCTGGCTGGTGCGGCATTTCTCGCTGTTGCTGAGGCGGGACCGGCAGGCCCAGAAGGCCGGGCAGCTCTTCTCGGGGCTGCTGGCCCTCAACCTGGTGTTCCTGGGCGGCGCCTTCATCTGCAGCATGATCTTCAACAACGTGGCCGTCACGCTGGGTGACGTGTGGATCCTGCTGGCCGTGCTGAAGGCGCTGTCCCTGCTCTGGCTCCTCTGCTACGTGGCCGGCACCACCCGCCGGCCGCACGCCGTGCTCTACCGGGACCCTCACGCGGGACCCGTGTGGGTGCGGGGTGAGTATGGGGGCGCTGGGTAGATGGAGAGGGTGGGGGGGGCGGGCCGTTTCAGCGAGGTGCCAATGGCCACTGGTCCAGCCAGGCTCCCTGCTGCTCTTTGGCAACTGCACCATCTGCCTCAACGTCTTCCGCGTGGGCTACGACGTGAGCCACATCCACTGCAAGTCGCAGCTGGAGCTCCTCTTCCCTGCCCTGGAGATCATCTTCACGGGCCTCCAGGTAACAGGCCCGCCCGCCCCCAGGCCGCGCGCACATCCCAACCGATGCCTGGAAACAGCCTCCCGGGCAAATCCCTACGTGGCCTAGAGTATGTACACACGCCACGGCCCCCCGTAAACGCCTGCCTGCGTGTGCCCCCTCCGTGCACACCGACATAGACTGCACTAACACACCGTGTCCCTGAGCACAGACACCGGCAGATACATCCGCTGTGCTACGTGCTCGTACCTAAACCACAGCCTAAACCACGGCCCGCCCTTAATGATGAGTACCCGCTCCCTCCTGACTCCCTGTGCTGCGCCAGGCACTGTGTTTCGTTTGCACGATCTCTTTTATTTCCCCAATAAGCAGCCATTCCCCTGAGAGGTAGGCGTTTTAGTTTCCTCTTAGAGTTGAGGAGATGGAGGCTCAGAGACATCTGGCCACTGGCCCAAAGCCACACAGCAAGGAAACACTGGAGCCAGGATCCCAACCCAGGTTTCCCCACTGTGTCTTCCACTGAAAATACACACAAGCAGCTGGGGCACACACACACCCCCTGGCCCACCCCCACCGCCCCTGCTGCTGGGCTCAAGGCCCTGTCTCTTCCAGACCTGGGTCCTCTGGAAACACTGTAAAGACTGTATTCAGGTCCAGACCAACTTCACTAGGTAAGAGGGGGTGCCTTCTCTCCCTCCAGCAATTCCTGGGGCTCCCTGTCCCCAACTAGTGCATGCTCCCCCCAGCTTCCCGGACAGGGTGGCCCTGGGCTGCCGGTTGGTCTGGGAGTGGCCCCAGGTGCCCACCAGGACTGCGTCTGCTGAAGGCCCAGAGCAGACGGGATCTGGCTTTGGGGGAGAGGGGCCACCCCAGATGCAGCGGCGGTGAGGGCTGGGCACCCCAGGAACCGGCCAGGCTGTGTGGGCAGAGTGTGGCATCTCCCCCAGGTGTGGCCTGATGCTGACCCTGGCCACAAACCTGCTGATGTGGGTCTTGGCCGTCACCAATGACTCCTTGCACCGTGAGATCGAGGCGGAGCTCAATGCCCTCATGGAAAAGTTCTCAGGTATGAAGAGACCATGCCCCACCCCCACCGCTGGATGGTTCATGTGTGCGTGCACACACTCGCACCCCCACTCCCTCCATCGGGCGAGGGTCTCAGGGAGTCTGTAGAGTTTCGAGCAAAGTTAATCCATGACTAAACAGAACGCAGACATTTGCCAGTGGTACCCGTCCTGCCCCCTCTGTGCCTGCCCCATCGGGTGCTGGCACCCTGCACCCCTACTCCAGGCTCCCAGCTAGCTGTCAGCAAGCTGGCCACTAATCCCAGCTGAGCTACTCACTGATAAGGTCAGGTAAGCACCCCACCCCTGGTGTTTGCCTTTTACTTGCAACAAACTAAAAAGTCATGATTCCTGGACGTATCAGAAGGGCCGGCAAATTTCTGGAGAGAAAGAACCCCTCACATTGCTCCATGTGCCCAATCCCTACCTGTACGGTCTGCCTCTTAGAGGCTGTGTCCCATAAGCCTGAGTGGGTACATTTCTATCTGGGGGTTCAGCCACACCTGTGTGTATACACCACCCCCCCTCCCCGAGGGCATCGCCATCCTGACCTGTGTACAGCCAGGCCTTCCCAGCACACACCTGCCGCCTAAGTCACAGCACGCCTGCGCACTGTGTTAACGCTTTACCCCCTGCATAGGTTTCTCAGAGGGGCTGTGCAGAGAGAATTTTTTGCAAGTGCCACCATAGATTATTATTAAAAATTCAAACATAGAGGTGAGTAGAACAAGATATAGCCATCACCCAGGCATCACAGGCTTCTCAGAAGCTTGACACATGAAGGCTGGAAACCTTCGGTAAAGGAATGGCCTTCCTGTAACTTGTGATTTCCTAGTGTGCTCTCTGGGCCTCAGTTTCCACACCTGTGAAATGGGTGGCTTACTCCAGGGGGTGAAAGGGACTGATCTGTGCAGCTGGTTTCCTCAGAGCCAGGCTCGCCTGCCCCCTCCCCCCCAGGCAACGACACCAACACCTGCCTGTGCCTCAACGCCACGGTGTGCGAGGTCTTCCGGAAAGGCTACCTGATGCTCTACCCCTTCAGCACCGAGTACTGCCTCATCTGCTGCGCTGTGCTCTTCGTCATGTGGAAGAACGTGGGCCGCCGCCTGGCTCCCCACGCGAGCGCCCACCCAGGCGCCCCGTCCTTCCACCTGCACGGGGCCATCTTTGGGCCGCTGCTGGGCCTGCTGGCCCTGGTGGCCGGCGTGTGCGTCTTCGTGATCTTCCAGATTGAAGCAAGCGGCCCCTCCATCGCCCGCCAGTACTTCACCCTCTACTACGCCTTCTACGCAGCCGTGCTCCCCAGCATGAGCCTGGCCTGCCTGGCGGGCACGGCCATCCACGGGCTGGAGGAGCGAGAGCTGGACACGCTCAAGAATCCCACCCGCAGCGTGGACGTGGTGCTGCTCATGGGAGCCGCCCTGGGCCAGATGGGCATCTCCTACTTCTCCATCGTGGCCATCGTGGCCACGCGCCCCCACGAGCTGCTCAACCGCCTCATCCTGGCCTACTCGATCCTGCTCATCCTGGAGCACATCGCCCAGAACCTCTTCATCATCGAGGGCCTGCACCGGCGCCCGCTCTGGGAGGCGGCCCCCGGGGGCCTGGCGGAGAAGCCGGAGGCCGAGCCCCACCGCAGGGGCTCCCTGCTGGAGCTGGGCCAGGACCTGCGGAGGGCCTCGCGGGCCTACATCCACTCCTACAGCCACCTCAACTGGAAGCGGCGGGCGCTCAAGGAGATCTCACTCTTCCTCATCCTCTGCAATATCACAGTGAGTGGTACCCGGGAGGCCTCGGGGAGGAGCTGGCCCAGAGATCCCCATTCAGGAAGGGCTGGTTCAAGGCGCACTCATTGCACACTGACTGTCCCAAGGGTGATTGGCTTATCTATCCCTTTGATTGTCAAGGACACATGCCGCTTTCCAACCAGCTCTATGACACGTGAGAGCAGAGAGTGGCCCCCAGCTCCCTGCAGGGTCCTTGGCACGAACGAGCGTGCCACGGGCACAGCCAAGTGCACTTCATACAGCTCCCTGTCCAGCTGGGGAGACACCAGGGGAACAATTAGGGAACTGCCAAATAATGAACTCTCCGCTGAATTCAGTCCAAGGAAGAGAGCAGAAAGTGCCTGGTTCTCTAGAGAGCTCCTGGTAGGTGTTGAGGATGGTTGCTCCGTCCCATGTCCCCATCCCCAGGCAATAGCTCAGCATCTCGTGGGTCGTCACAGTCGCCATGCAGCAGGCACCACTGCCATCCTGGTTCACAGACGAGGAACCTGAGGCTTGGGTCGTTAGGTCCTGCTGCCTAAGTGGCAGTGCTGGGCCACTCAGGGCTGTTTGAGCTCCTGTTGGTAAGGACAACGCTGGAAACACACCTCCGGGGCTGAAACCCCTGGTCCAGGCAGACAATAGGCCTGACTGGGGCCTACAGAGCAGTCGGGCCTCCAGGCAGGACGTGTGGGCCCGAGTGGCCGAGGAGGCTTCCTGGAAGTCTGACCTGGGCCTTGAGAAATGGGTCAGAGGCAGAGCCAGGGTCGAGGGGCAGAGACCAGCTGAAGAATGAAGCAGGAGAAGAAGGTGGTTGGGATCAAGGCACAGGGGTACCAGCTGGGCAGAGCAGGTTGTACCACGGGGGGTGGCACCGGGGGTCTCGTGACCCATCGGAGTTCGGCTGAGGTGTGGGTGAGAGGGGTCAGGAGGGACAGGGCTGCTCTGAAGGCCAAGGATGAGGAGGTGCTGCAGGAGCTGTGGCGCCGGGCCTGCCTCCCCTGAGCCCAGTGCCTCCTCCCCTCCCCTCCCCTCCCAGCTGTGGATGATGCCTGCCTTCGGCATACACCCCGAGTTCGAGAACGGACTGGAGAAGGATTTCTATGGCTACCGCACCTGGTTCACCATCGTCAACTTCGGCCTGCCGCTGGGCGTCTTCTACCGCATGCACTCTGTGGGGGGTCTGGTGGAGGTCTACCTGGGAGCCTGAGGCTGCCCAAGGAACCCACCCCTGGCAGAACCCCAAAAGGCCAAGGCTGGGAGAATGAGCCCGGAGTCTGAGCAGAGGCCCCATTCCCGGGGGCGCTTAGTGTAGCCGGGGCTCCCCCAAAGCCTCCTTTTCCCCAGAGCCTTGCTAAGGGAGGGGGGGGCGGAGTGTGGGTTACTGTTCACAGCCCAAGACCAAGGGCAAAGCCTGGATACTTCTGATGCCCGCACTGAGGACAGGGCGCATACCTGCCCCTGCTCACTCCCCCCACTCCCACCCCCGCCCCCAGGAAGCCCCACAGCTACTCCGGGAGGGCCAGCCCTAAATGACTGAGTCTGGGGAGCTTGTTGGAGTGGGGCGCCCCTACCCAGCCAGGCTCTGGG
>NW_006286480.1:71327-84498 GCF_000327345.1 Myotis davidii | reverse complement strand
AGCTCACTAATTAGCTGCCAGGCAGGGCTCAACAGCCCTCTCCCGCTGCCATAAACTCTGCTTGCTTGATTGATTACGTTCGGGCTGCGTGGCATTTGTTCCCAGGGACAGGCTGCCACTGGGTATGGTGGGAAGGGACTGCCCTGGACAGGGCTGTGGGGCGGGACGGTCCTCTTTCTGGGCCAGCAGAGGTCGAAACCAGGTCTTGTCTGACCCATGGGAGGAGGTGGAGAGAGGGGCCAGAAGGCCTCCCCTCCCCCAAGCACACTCTCTCTGACACCGAGCCCCAGGTGACTTCCGGAGCTGGCTCCCCACAGGGCCGTGGCCGTGGCTGCGGGTCCCCAGGCCTGCTGGTCCTCTGAGCCATCAGGAAGGAAGGGCGGAGGTGACAGCCCATCCATCTCCCTGAGCCCAGTGCAAACACCAACCAACCGGGCCCAGGGCGAGGCGGGTGAGGCCCAGGGAGGGTGGCCCCAGGTCCCTCCCCGTGACGCTGGGTCCTGGCAGCACAGGGCCAAGGCCCCAGGACACCCCACCCCCTTTCAGTGGCTGCCTGTGGCCAGCAGAGCCCATGGGGGTCGTGCCCGAAGCTGGGAGATAGGCCCCTCCCCGCTCCTGTGGGTTCTCTCTGTGCGCGGCCACAGCCCAGGGGTCCAATTCTCCAGCCCCCTGACCCCCAAGAAAATGACCAACACTGGTTCCCAGCAGGCGCTTAGGCCCCCTGGGGATTGACTCTGGGAGGCAGAATCCTCAGCTCCCCCCTGAGCACAGAGAGCCAGGGCGCGGACAGCGGTTTATTGTGTAAAGTGGCCGATTGTACACAGCAGAGATTGTACTGACACAGGAGGGGTGAGGGAGGCCAGAGGCCAGAGCCTGGAGGCCGGAGGGGAGGCCGGAGGGGTGGCGTCCTGCCCCCCACAGGTCCTCCAGGCAGTGGGTGGGGGTGGGGAGGACTGAACAGCTGCCCCCTCCTTGTTCCCTTTGCCCCCATTACTGGACATAAGATGGGGCCAGGCTGTATCCACTGACCAGGAAGAATATAGCAGGATACCTCGACACCCCATGCCAAGCCCCTAAAATGCATGGGGTCCCCCAGCCTGGCTTTTGCAGCCAGCCAGCCAGCTCCCAGCCTCCTCAAGCCCCCAGGCCACACACCCTCCGCCCTCAGGCCCTGGCCGCGAGCCAGGCCGCACAGGTGGCTTCCAGTAGGAGGTAAGACACCTCACTGCCCAGGGGGCCCAAGAAACAGCCCACGGCTCCCTTTTAGGCAACGCAGAGGGCACAGGAGGCCTCAGTGAGCGGCAGGGAGCTGGGCGGGCACCAAGTCAGCTTAGAGACAGGCCTTGAAGGGGAGCAGAGGGAGGTGGGGCTCTGGCCAGGGAGACAGGATGCTCCAGGAGTGGGCGGGGGGAGTTCGGGGAAGGTCAGAGCCGATCCCCAACATCCCAGCCATAGGGGCCTCCGGGAGCTGCCACCCAGGGCTCCGTCACTCTGCCAGCCCCCCGCCCTGATCATAGTAAGTTAAAGCTCAGAACGGTCAGTGAGTCGAGGTGGGGGAGGAGGATGGGAGGACCGGGGCCCCCGACACTCTCCCGGCCCCTGTTCCTTGTAGATTTCCATCCTCACACCCGCTGGATCTCAAACAGCTTCACGTCAGTGTCATACCAGACAGGCGGGTCCACATTCCTGCGGAGGGAGTGGGCTGGCACTGGGCACTGGGAGGCCTCGCAGTGATACCGCCCAGACCCCTCCCGCCCCAATGCCCGTCCCAATGCCCACCCCATGCCCCACCCTGGACCCTGGGTACCCACCCTCAACCAGACAGGACCACCCCCGTTAACTGTCTTGACATTAACCATTAACCCCACTACGATGGGGGACCCAGTGCTGAGACCCCAATGAGCCCCACTGGGCAGACCCGCAGGGGGGGACGCCAGACCCACCCAGCCGGCAGCTGCCCCATCCTCCCGGCGCCCACCTCAGGTAGATGACGCCCCACATGTAGGTGCGGAACCACATGGCCGTGCCCGCGTTGGCCTGGTACTTCCGGATGAGGATGGGGTGGGGCACGGGCAGCAGCCCCACCAGGGTGCCATGCTGCAGGAACCGCAGGATCTCCGACTCGTCCGTCAGGCCCCTGCCAGGGATGGGGTGTCTCCAACACGCTCACGTGGGAAGCCCACCAGGCAGGTCAAGGGGAGCAGGGGGCTCACCCTGTCCCGCAGCCCCACCCTCACCCCCAGAGCCTCACTTGTCAATGCAGATCTTCTCCACCTGGGGCACCAGCACCTGCAGCAGCCGCATGATGGTCTGCAGCGGCAGCTTCGCCTTCCAGGAGAGGACCTGGGGGCGGGAGGGGACAGGGCTCCTGGGGCTGGGGAGCCTGACCCTGACCCTGACCCAGAACTGCAGGCGCCCCAAGGCCAGGCGTGTCCCAGGTCACACAGCCAGGCCTGGACGGGCCGCGCCCCTGAACAGTGACCGTCCTTCATGGTCAGCGTGAGCACCTACTACATGCTGACCCTGTCCCCTCGGACCCTCACAACGGCAGCTCACAGGAGTGTTTACACCCCCATCAGCGCCATGAGTGTGGCCTCAGGATGCACAGGGATGGGCAATCCAGGGGGGAGCTGGAAGCGCGACCCAGTAGGAAAATTAGTGCTGTGGGCAACGGAAGCTCCCCCCGAGGCAGAGGGAGGCAAGGACACCGGCCAGGAGGACTGGTCCCGAGTCGGAGACTTGGACACCTTCCCACCGAGGCTTTATTGAGCTGTGGCTAGTCCCAGGGCCCCTGACCCAGTCCCCACGTGGGTGCCACCAGCCCAAACCCTCACCCACTCCGACGTGGGGCTCCACTGCCCACTGGCTGACGCGCTGGACAGTCGCCGCTGCTCCCGCCACGTCTGACTGGGCTCCTGGTCCCAGGAAAGGGGTGGGAGTGAGGTGGGAGGCATGGGTACAGGGTGAGGGCAGAGGACAGAGGGCAGAGTAGCGGCCCCTCTTCCAGCCCATCCCACCGTTTGGAACCCGGGAGGGCAGTGGGATCTCCCCACTGGCCCGGGAGCATGGGGGACTCACTCCCACCTGAGGGCCAGCCCAGCCCCGCACCCTTTGCCCTGGGCCCTGGGCCCCGGGCCCTGCCCTACCCAGCCGAGCTGGTGACAGGTTTAGGGTAAAGGTCAGACGGTCTCAGATAAGGCTGATGGATGAGGAGTCTGAAGGCCAAGGGCTAAGCCCATGACCAATAAAAAAGGGAGGGTCTGGGAAAGCCCCCCCCCCCAGGGACTCAGCGGGGTGCCTGCCGCGCTGCTGCGGGTGACCCAGGCTGCCCAGGCCGGGCCCCACCTCTGAGGCCAGAGCCCCCTCGCCCACCTCCTCAGCTGGACTGCCGTCCGCAGAGCTCTCGGGGGGCACAGGCTCCAGGGACCGCAAGGTGCCATCCTCAGACACCTGGGACTTCTCCGTCAGCTTGTCAATGCCTGGGGGGCCAGGTGGGCGTGAGGACCCCTGCCCACTGCCCTCCCAGCAGCATCCCCACAGGGCCCCGCCCCCTCCCCTCGAGGCTCCCAGAGCCCACACCCAGGCGTAAGGTCCGTACCCCACTAAGGCAGTGCCCCTCTGGACTCCAGCATCTCTGCCCGCCCCGCCGCCTCAGCTGCCATCCACACCGATTCAGTTTCCCATGCCCTTTGCCAGAGATGGGGTGACACACCCCAAAGACCCTGTCCAGCCCCCACCCATGCCGGTGCCCACACCCTCCGCCACCCGCCAGCACCAGACCTGGGGTGGCCACCAGGCTGGTCTTGAGGGTGCCCGGCTCGGCGGGGGCGGCCGGGCGGGAGCCCTCCATGGAGGCGCCCTCCTGGGAGCTGGTGCGGGACAAGGGCTCGGGCGCTTTCCGGCGCCGCTGCAGGGCCTTGTGGATGGCGGGCGGGTCGGTGGGCAGGTTGGCCAGCTGGTGGAAGACGCTGCGCTTCCGGATGATGGCGTAGACCAGGTTGGAGTTGCCTGTGGGGAAGGAGCACCATCTCACAAGAGGAAACGGAGACTCAGAGAGGTTATGCCAAGGCCCTAATCTACACCAGGCAGCCCGGCACCTGTGACACCCATCCAGGTCCTGCCAGTCAGAACGTCCCTCTCCCCAGAGTAAGATGATCTGTCCGTGTGGCCATCTGTTTAGAGCCGCCCTCCCCCTCCATCCCAGCTGTGAACGCCACGGGGCAGGGAGCAATCTGCTTGGTTCTCCACCGCGTCCTCCGCACCCAGCACAGGGCTGGGTACACAGCAGGCGCTCAATAAATGCACGTTGGACAAACCGGGGGGGGGGCAGGGGACTGTTAACTCTTAGACAGGAAGGTATCCTCACCCACGGCCCACCCACCTCCTGCCCCCGAGGCCAGGGGGCAGGGGGGGCCTCACCGTCGAACTGGTACTGGATGATGTTGTTGAAGACCTCCAGCAGGAAGAAGACCAGGTGGTGGTTCTGGGCGGCCGAGAAGAGGAACCAGGTGGTGGAGAAGGCCTCCAGCAGGTGCAGCAGCTTATTGGCTGCCACCATGGACAGGCTCTTGAGGTAGGGGGACACTGCAGGAAGGGCTCCGCTTACCCCTGGGCCCCCCAGCCACCTGGGCACCTCCTGGGTCTGAGCAGGACAAGGTGCTCCTGCTCCCAAGCCCTCCCCGCCCCCCGCCTGCAAAGCCCCCGAAAAGCCAGGAAGAGGACACCCCCAGAGGCCCAGCCACCCTGGCCGTGACTTCTGCAGAGCCCCAGGGAGCAGTTTAGCTCCGCCCCTGTCCCTCCACCGTGTGGACAGCTGTCCTGTTTACAAAGCCACTCACACGCGCCCTCCCGCCCACTCCTCCCCACACCCCTGCGCGGGAGGCGGGACACAGACGAGACCATCCCCATTTTACAGATGGGGACACTGAGGCTCAGAGAGGTACGTAAACTTGCCGAAGTTCCCCAGCTGTAAAATGATTGGACAGGAATACAAACTAAGGACCGTAGGTCTTGCTAGCACATCAAAGTGATATTCTCCATAGAATTAAACACATATTTGTGGCATAGCCTGTGAGGGGGGCATCGGATGATAGAAAAGTCCTTGCATTTCTATCCAAGGGAGTGGCGGGCAAGTCAGCCTGTGGCCCAGCGCCACCTGGTGGTGAGCAGCGGGAAGGCGGGTTCCGGGGCCCCCTACCGTTCACCACGATGGTGAGCAGGCAATCGAAGAGGGGCTGCAGCCGCTGGTGCCCACTGGTGATGATCTTATGGAATACCTGTGCGGGGGAGCAGAAGGGCAGCCATGGGTGCCCTCTGCCTCCAAACTCAGCCCAGAGGACACCGCCCCCAGGCACCCAGGGGCCCACTCACCACAATGAGCAGGTCCGCATGGGTCCCCGTGAAGACCGGAATGTCCATGGGCACGCGCACTGAGTAGGGCTTATTCAGCCGCACCCCGAAGTTCCGCTCCCCGCTCAGGAGCAGCAAGATGAAGACACCAATGTGCATCAGGCCCACCCGAGCTGTGACAGGTGGCGTGGGAGGGGTCACCAACAGGGTGGGTAGGGGAGGAAGGGAGCCAAGGGGCGGGGACCATTCTGGGGGGGTCTGAGCTCCTGGGAGATGGACGGACTGGCCAGGCCACTCCTCTTCAAGGACCCCTCCCATACTGTGCCCCTCCCATCCTGTGCACACCCCTCCTTACACTGATCTGCTCGGGCATCGTTGAGGAAGTAGAGGATGGGGACCAGGATGTCCAGCACATCGCTGCTCTTCAGCACAAAGAAGAGGAATTTCTGGGGGGGCAGGGGACAGGCAGGCAGGGTCAGAGGGAGGGGCAGCTCCGCCCGCCCTTCCCCCTCCTGGGAGTCTCCCCATACACCGTGCCCATCCCTGGCCTGGCCGAGTAGCCGCTCCCCAGGAGGGCAGACGGCTGCCCGCAGGCGGGCCCTGCAGCCGGCCCACCTTGTTGAAGTCGCAGAGCTTCCAGAAGAGGACCAGCAGCTCCTGGTGGAACTGGATCTTCTTGGTGGAGTTGGGCAGGTAGGTCTGGAGCAGGGGGTTGGACAGCAGCCGGGCTATGCCCTTGAGGATGAACTGGAAGTCCTGGGAGGGAGAACAGGGGCCTGTCGAGTCCGGCTCCCTACAAAGGCCTCTCCCTCCCCCAGAGCCTGGCCCCACCCGAGAGCCCGAGGGGCCCAGATTCCGGCGTCGTCCATGGCTGTCCTGGGTGAGCCCCTCAGGAAGCCGAGTCCAAGGCTGGCCTGGAGGGGCCCTCCCTTCTGCCAAGAGGGGTCATTCACTGAGCACCTACTCCCCCCTGGGCTGGGCTGTGCTCTCGCTTAATCCTCACAAGGCCTGGGAACAGCTCCGGGCCCATGTTACAGCTGCAGAGGACAGGGCTTTGGGATCACATCAGACACAGGACCTTGGGTCTGCCTGGCCTTTAGGTCACTGCATTCCCCTCCCTTGACCTTTGAGAAACTTGCCATCACAGCCACCTCCTCCTGGAAGCCTTCCCAGTTACTCTCACCCGGTTGAGGCCATTGGCCCCTTTCTGCAAATTGAAACCCTCACAGTCCTACGGTCACTATTTCACTGCAGTGGCCAGAGACCATGGGGACTATGGTTCCTTTAGGTAGGGGTCAGGACTCCCCCAGCCCCATCTCACTGCGCCCCCAACCCCCTGCAAGGCCATGACCCTGTGTGGGGGGCATCGAAACCGCCCCGAGCAAGAGCAGCGCTAGACTCACCTCCTCGCGATGGATGCGGGACAGGTAGTTCACAAACAGGTTCTCGGGCCCTGGAGGCTGCTGAGGGTGGAGCTGGGGTGAACAGGTGCCCCCACCCTCTGCCCCGACCCCAGGCCTCGGCAGCTGGGCCCCCTCGACCCCCAGGCTCACCACAAGGTCCCCAGCTCAGCGAGGGGGGGTGCCACCTGGCCAGAGGCCCCGCCCTCCCTCTCCTGTTCTTACGTCGACGTCGTCCATGGCCGTGCCCGTGGTGGTGCCGTCCACGGTGGGGCTGGCACTGGAGGCGCTGTCGTGGTCCAAGGTGACGATGAGCACCTGGGCGGCCTCCTCCACCAGGGGCTCCCGGTAGTCGGAGAAGAGCAGGTGGTTGTAGGGGATCCCATAGCCCACAGGGTCATAGGCACACACGGTGTTGAGCAGGGAGGTGAAGAGGGGCAGGGCGTGTCTGCAGGGGGAGGAGCGAGGGGACTGCAGAGACCACCCCAGGCCCAGCCTCCTCCATCCCGACAGTCATCCCCTCCTCAACACGGCTTCAGTGCCCGCTCTGGGCAGGGCCAGGGGCCGGGAGCCGGGAGCGCGTCCCTTCCTGTAGAAGGAGCCCTCCTGGTCCTTCCTGCCTCTGGGGCCGGGACCCGCACTGGCTGGGCCGCGGCGGGAGGAATTTGCTCCCCAGAGTGGGCGGCCAGTCAGGCGGGGCTCTGGGTAGGAAACCATGTCCACGTCCCTCAGGCTCCTCGCGCCAGGGTGAAGCCTGGTCTATTTTTAATTATTATTATGTTTTATTTCAGAGAGGCAGGGAGAGGGGGAGATAGAAACATCAATGATGGGAGAGAATCACTGATCGGCCGCCTCCTGCACACCCCACACTGGGTATCGAGCCCCCAACCTGGGCATGTGCCCTGACCGGGAATTGAACTGGGACCTCCGGGTTCATAGGCCAAAGCTCAACCACTGAGCCGCGCCGGCCGGGCATGAAGCCTCTTCTTTTTTTAAATATATACTATTTTTTAGAGCCTCACAGCAAAACTGAAGAAGGCCCCGAGACGTGCCGCTCACCCCTGCCCCGCGTATGCAGCCTCCCCGCCTGGTGCCCCATCGAGGAGCCTGCACTGACGCATCGGAACCACCAAACCCATCGCTTCCATCAGGGTCCGTCTCGGTGCCGGACAGCCTCCAGGCCGGGGCCAGTGGATGATGCCTGCCCCTGGGGTTTTGAGGGGCAGGACCCTCCCTCGGGGCTCCGAGAGGGGCTGCTGGCCCACGGGAGGTGAGCCTCCCCTCAGGAAGCCGGGCACAGGCTCAGTCACCCAGTTCCCAGGCCCCAGGTGACGCCATTCAGAGATCCGTTTTATGTCAGGGTTCAAGCTCCTCATCTTACAGAGGAGACCCGGAGAGGTTAAGCGAGTGGCAGGCGCGGCCGTCTGCCTGATGAGGCTGCGGAGGAAGAAGACTGGCCAGCCCTGCGCTGTGGCTGGTGGAAGAGTCCCCTGGGCTCCCTTCTGGGGGGAGGGGGGGGTGGGCAGGAGGCCAGGAAAATCTGAAGGAGGAGGCGTGCCACGTGGGCACCAGAGTCTGGGAGTGAGGGGATGAACCAGGACCCTTGGGGACACAAACTCGGGTGCTGCCAGCACAGCCCTGGGCACAGTGGGAGCTGCACAGCCGAACGGCCTGTATCTGCTCCAAATGCTCGGTCCGCCACGTGACACCTCTGTACTCAGATGAGCCCCCATGGCCCGCGAGCGAGCGCCCCCCTCGGGCCGGGCTTCCCCATCCTTCAGGGTATATTCATGATGCCCCCTCCTCACCCATTGTCCAAATTGTGCTGATCCCTCCGCCATAAATAAATAAGTAAATAAATGGCACTGCCCAATAAAAGCCACATGTAGCTCCTAGGAGCTTAAAACGTGGCTGGTCCGAATTGGGAGGTGCTGTAAGTGTGAACTACACACCTGATCCTGAAAACTCAGCATGAGAAGGGCATGTTACACACCTCAATCACTGTGGATATTGATGACATGGGACATGCTAATATCTTGGCTAGGTTAGGTTAACTCAAACATACTATTAAAATTAACTTCACCTGTTTCGTGTTTACTTTTCAATGTTGCTGGTAGAAATGTTTAAATTGCATGTGTGGCCCTAACCGGTTTGGCTCAGTGGATAGTGTGTCAGCCTGCGGACTGCAGGGTCCCAGGTTAAATTCCGGTCAAGGGCATGTACCTTGGTTGTGGGCACATCCCCAGTAGGGGGTGTGCAGGAGGCAGCTGATCGATGTTTCTCTCTCATCGATGTTTCTAACTCTCTATCCCTCTCCCTTCCTCTCTGTAAAAAACCAATAACATATATTTTAAAAATTAAAAAATAAATTGCATGTGTGGCTCGCATAGTAACTAGATGGAGGATCCAGGCACCTGTCACCCAGGGACCCCAGTGGGACATTGGACAGCACGGGCACAGGTGTGGCTGTTACGTTACATATCATCACCACCAGGGGGCAGCACCTCCCGTCAAATAAGACTCCTAGGGCCGGAGCGAGGCCTCGGCTCCTCAGCTCTGCTGCCTGGAACAGGAGGAAGAGAAGGAAAGGAAGGCAGGCGGCCCTCACCTGTTCTCCGTGGAACAGAAGAACTGCACCCACGGGTTGGTGCTGCCACTGTCCGGAGCTGGAGGCAGGTACATGGCCTCAGAGAAGCACGTCAGCAGCAGCTTCAGCAGCTCAGTCCTTGGGGGGGGGGTGCAGTTCTGGGGATCCCGGTTCTCCTCTGGGAGGCTGCCCACCCTGCCCAGCCCAGCCCCAGCTCAAGTCCATGAAGAGAAATGGCCCATTTTCTCCCCCTGAGGCTGCGGCTGGGTCATGCATGGGCAGCGTCCCTTTGCGAGGCCACGGCTGGTTCCCTCCCCGAGCCGTGCAGGGGCCAGGCCTGGGGTCCAAGAAAGCTCACCGGTTCATGTCGTGGATATAGTTGGGCTGGGGCGAGTGAGCGAAGCCCACGCCCGCCTCCCAGATGTATTCACAACTGTCCAGGGAGTGCATGTCCTCCGCCAAGTCCTGGGGACAGGGTCGGGGAGCGATCGGGCTGGGGGTGGCCAACCTAAGCACCCCCGTCCCTCATGTCATCCCAAAGACAGATTCTCAAACGCCCCAGCGCTAACGCACAGGGAAGAAATCATGTTCTCAGCCTCTTGGAGGCTCACTCCCTCCAGTCTGGCTCTTTCACTTGCTCAGTCCAGTTTGAGATGCAGAGAGATAGGGAGGGAGGGGAATGGAATTGGGTGTGTCTGGTGGTGGGTGGGGATGGGGGGCAGAAAGCACTCAAGGTCAAGTCCATGGGCCGATGGAAAGTGAAAGGGCCAGACCTCCTGTGCCCAAGCCCCACACCCCGCCCACCGCCCAGGCAAAGACAATGGGAGCCTGTGCCCAGCTCCCGGATGCAAGGGGCATGGCCGGGCACCAGGTGGCTCCACTCCAGCTGTGCCAGCCACCGCCCCCTCCCTGGGACCATGCAGCCCTGTCCCCGAAGCGCCCTGCCCTAGAACTTCACTCAGCCCCAACCCAGAGCCAGAGCCCTCCCAGCCCAGGGGGTCGGGAGTGGGGGGGATCGGCTCTCACCACAGTGCTCCTCCGGTGGCTCTGGACGGTAAAATCTGGGCAGAAGAGCAAGTCGGCAATGGCCAGGAGTAGGGACTCGGCCAGGGGCCGGGCATTCTCGTCATCGTCTTCTCCCTGCTCAGGACACAGCGCCCAGGGCCACCTCAGTGGGAGCTGGCCAAGGAGAGGCGGCCCCAGGACTTGGGGGAAGGGAGCAGGATGGGATCTGGGCCCAGGCGTCACTGGGACAGAACCAGAGCAGACTGGGGCAGTGAGGGACCCTCCCGCTGACAGGAGGGGCCAGGCCACGCATGTCCCCTAGGCTCTGTGTCCCCTCAGCCCTACAGGTGCCTGGAGATAAACCCAGGCAGAGGGAAGATGGGAGACAGGGAGAGGCCCAGCTGCCCTGCGCCCAGCTGTGCCCAGCTGTATGGGCAGAGACCTGTGGGAGAGGAACTGAGGCTCAGGGAGAAGGAATCGAGCCCCACTCTCCCTCCTGCACTCCCCCAAGCCCGGGAAGGCCTGAAGGAGGGTGAGGAGCCCTGGTTCTTGCCCTGGAGCAGGTTCCCGCCTTGCCACAGCTCCACTGCCCACCCAGCCCCGCCCACCCAGGCGCTGCCCGGCACAGACCTCTCCTCGCCCTGCCCCGGGCACCGTGGACCAGAAGAAGCCCCTCCAGTCCGGGTCCTCAAAGATGTAGGGCAGCACGCGCGTGAGGAGCCGGCTGCAGTTCAGGACAATCTGCTTCTCCTTCTCTGAATGGCAGCCGCTCTCGGCTCCCTGCACCAGCTTCTCCACAGCCTGTGGGGTGGCAGAGGGGCACGCTGGGAGGGTGGGAGTGGGGCCCTGCACATGGCTCAGATGGGCACCCCAGGCTCAGAGGGGGAGGCCCAACCCCACAGGGCCACCCTCCAGATAGGGTCGGCCAGCCCAGGCGGACGGGACATGGGCCAGCCCACCACTCATTGGCTGAGATCTTGCTACGCGAGCCCCGACCTGAGCCTCAGTTTCCTTATCTGTAAAATGGCGACACCAACAGCGGCAACCGCACAGGGCGAGCTAACTGAGCTGACCCGTGGGAAGTGCTCAGCACGTCCTGGCCCGGTCACTTCCCCATGATGACTTCCCCAGCACCCAGAGCCCGCCAGACCTCTCGGACCACAGGGCTGGGCCAGCCTCAGTTTCCCCAAGCGGGTGGTGAATGGCCCAGCCAGGTGCCCTCACCTTGTAGCACAGAGTGGCCAGGTTGGAGGGGGACTCCTCCCGCACGGCCCGGATCTCCGCCGCCGGCACCAGCGCAAAGACATCCTGCACCGAGGTGGCCGTGTCCGCCCAGAACTGGTCCCAAAAGGCGTCATCGGTGGCTTCCACGGGCTGTGGGGGAACCCAGTGTCCACAGTTGCACAATCCTTTGCCAAAGAGTCCATAGTTTGCCCAACATGTAGCCAAGGATACCCCCAAGAGGTAAGCCATGGCCCCCCTACTCCACTCGTGCTGGTGCCCAGGAGCCTCCCACGTGGCCACCATGAGTCCCAGCCCGCACAGGCAGGCTGGGGCACTTGGCACAGGTGGTCAGGGGTCAGCTGGGCATTGAGTCCAGCAGCCGAAGCCTCACCGGCTCTGAGGGACTGTGTGACCATCCATCCACCTCTCTGGAGACCTTCTCCAACCCCACTGCCTGCAGGACTGAGCCCAGACCTCAGCCAGCCAGTCAGCTCAGACCTTACCTGAACACACCTACTCGCTGCACACCTGCGTACACACGTGTGCACACACACGCATACGCATGCACACACACCTGTATTTGCTGTCCCTCCAACACAGCCATGCCATCTTTTCTCCGAGCCTTCGCTCAGACTGCCCCCTCTTCCCGGCATGCCCACCCCTCCCGACACATTCCAAAGTCCCACCAGCCCTATTGAGGCAATGTGCCTTAAACACATGTATGCCTTTTGGATTATACAGGCAATCCATGTGAATGGTAATATTCCGGAAATATTTCCCAAGGAAATAGTTACGCGTGTACGAGGATGCCAACTGAAGGGTTATTGTTGACAACAGTAAAAAGTTGGGCTCAATTTAAATAACCAACAATGGGGGAGTGCTTTCAAAAGTGAAGGCACATTCAAACAAAGGGATATTATGCAGCCATCAGAATCACGTTTTCAACGAATATTAATGAATATTCACCGTGTCAGGGTGGGTGAAAAAAGGATTATAAAACGATCACAGTTTTGTGTTGAATTGTATAGTAACAAAAGCCTACACAAAAGTGACATGTTAGCAGCAAGGATCTCTCTGGGTGGTTTTGTTTCTTCGTTATGCTTTTCTGGAAGCGCAGGACTATTACCCTTTTCTTCCCTTTGAATGTTCCTCTGCGGAGGGCCAGGCTACCAGGCTCTCTTACTTTCTGAAGAGTGCTTCCTGCAAGAGACCATCCCCCTCGCCCCATTGCCCACGGCTCTCCCTTCTCTGCAAGGGCTGTCCAAGGGCCCGGCTAGCACCCTGGATCCACACATAGTGCTACGCATTACCCTTCTATCAAGAAAAAGAAATCTCTTGTTAAAAAAAAAATTCTAAAACTAAAAATGGAACTCTCATTTGACCCAGTGATCCCACTGCTAGGAATATATCCCAAGAAACTAGAAACACCAGTCAGAAAGGATATATGCACCCCTATGTTCACAGCAGCACAATTCACCATAGCTGAGATTTGGAAACAACCTAAGTGCCCATCAACAGATGAGTGGATTAAAAAAACTGTGGTACATCTACACAATGGAATACTATGCTGCTGTAAAAAAGAAAGAACTCTTACCCAAATATTTGA
>NW_006286480.1:67661-71246 GCF_000327345.1 Myotis davidii | reverse complement strand
AAAATAATAACAATTCTGGCCCTAGTTGGTTTGGCTCAGTGGATAGAGTGTCAGCCTGCAGACTGAAGGGTCCTGGGTTCGTCTCCGGTCAAGGGCATGTACCTAGGTTGCAGGCGCCTCCCAGCCTGGTCCCTCATTGGGGCACATGCAGGAGGCAACTGATTGGATGTGTTTCTCTCACGTCGATATTTCTCTGTCTTTCCCTCTCTCTTCCACTCTCTCTAAAAATCAATGGAAAAGTATCCTCGGGTGAGGATAAAAAAGAAAATAATAATAAAGAGCTCTGAAATTTGTTTAAATAATAACAACAACAACAACAATAATAGTGTTTTCTGAAGCCACTTCTTGCAAGAAGTCTCCCAGAGCTCTGGACAGATGGGCTTGCTCCCACCTGGGAAGCCCACTCCCGACCCACTCACCACAGTCCTGGCTCCACCAGTCGTGAGGCCCCTTTAGTCCACAGCCCCTCCTCCCTGACCTGCAGCTGAGGCATATGGCAGATGCCCCGGCAATATTTGTTCAGCTAAAGGCTCTAATTACTCCTCGAGATCCCTTCAGCCCAGTCACTAGGCAGGACCGAGGGCCAGTGGGGCAGTCCAAAGTTAGGGCTGGGGTCACAAGCCTCACCGAGGTCCAGGGGTACCCGGGCCACGCCCCAAGCAACACCCCCCACTGAGCTACAGGGCAGCGTGTGGCCTTGGCCCTCTGGACAGTCCTGGCACCCAGGCCTGCTCAGTCCCAGAACTGGTAGAGCGAGTTAGTGAGGGAAGGCGGATGGGGAGTGGGAAACAGAGGCCAAAGGAGGGGCCCAGCTGGCACCTGGCGCCCTCAGCCAGAACAGCCCTCTGACACTCAATGGGGTCCCCGGGGTACCACAGTGGCCAGGGTGGGGGTGGGAAAGGACATCCCAGAAATATGAAGAGCCCTCCCTCCCCAATCTGGGAGCACCTATGGGAAGCTCTCATCTCGACACCTTCCCCACCTCCCAGGTAACCACTACCCCCCTTCAAGGGGCAGAAACTCATCTCAACACCAAGTAGACTTGGCCTCTGACCTAGTTCATCACGAAGGTGTCCCCAGGGTAGCCCAGCCCCGAAACAGAGGAGCGTCCCAGTTGGGAGCTGGCCTTGAACTTCAAGAGTGGTGACTTTCACCCCCACCCGCCATCCCCAACTGATCCCACAGTGGCTTGGACACTTCAATTTGGCAACCATTGCCTGACCGTACCAGGCTAGCCTGGTGCTATAGGTATCGGCCAGGGTCACTGGGGCCCCTTCGGCTTCTAAGGGCAGGGACATGGCTTAGTTCCTGCCTCGGTTACCCCAGCCGGGTTCCACCCAACCCAAGAACGCTCTAAAATCCAAGCCAGCTGCTTTGGAAAAGAGGTAGCTGGCAGGTGCCCGCCACCAGGGGCACAGAGACGGAGCTACCTGGTGGGAAACCAGCTGTCCTCACCCCAGCTCTGCCAGGACCTGCTCAGGCCAGAACTCCCACTCTTGAGGGCCCAGCTGCATCTTTGGAAACCTTTCTGGGGGAGAAGGGGGGAAGGACCAGCCTACAAAGGGTGACCTGTGCTGGAGGACTGTGTCACCACGGCATGCACACGCAGTACATGTGCACACGTGTAAACATGGACCAACCAGATCCCATCTGCCCAACAGCAGAGAACTCAGAACATGTGGGATCGAGGAGAGGGTCCGGGTCCAGGGATGTCCCCCTCCAGGGCCCCACCCACCTGGGAAAGACGCAGGGAGCCCAGCCAAAGCTCCTGCCCTCAGAACCAGGGTCGGGCCCAGCCCAGGCAGGAAGGAAACAGGATGCAGCACAGGAAGGCCGAGCAGTGGGAAAGGCGCTGGGCCGGCTTGTCACTGCCCACAGCAACGCTGTGTCCACAGCACAGCTTCTGGGGGTCCAGGACCTGAGAGTACCCCGTGCCCAACCAGCCGGAATCTCCATGGAGGGGCAAGGACTGGAATGACTGACCACCTGGGATCTGGTCCTCACTCCCCAGCTGCCCAAGCCAGATCACTACACAGGACCTGAGGTGTCAGTCCCCGAGGGTCTCTCCCTCCAGGCGGCCCAGGCCCCTCCCACCTGCAGGGCCCCAGTGCTCCCCAGCGGGAGACCCAGGCTGGTCTCTGGCTGCAGTCCTGTCCCAAGTCAACACACTCTCCTCAGCTGGGAAATGGGACAGCAATGCCTCAGTCAGCCCCATCGCTGTATTGAGGGGGGTGGGGGTGGGGGGCTGGAGCAGGTAGGAATGTAGTCCACCCAGATCCCTTGGGACCTGGCTGAGCTAGTCCTGCTGGCCCAGCACTGGACCCCAGCAGCTGAGCCAACAGCCATAGTTCACTTCTCCAACAAGGTGTTTCCCTCGGCAGGTAGGTAAACACTGGAGCCTCCCTTCCTCTTCTCTCTGTGGCCCCACCTTGAGGGGCTGGCCCCCCTGCCACCCGCAGCCCTAGGCGCCCCATCGCTAGAGAGCCAAGGGCCAGACGAACCAGGCGCCTGGGGGAAGCGGCGAGGAGCAAGGTCTGGTTTCTATCACCCCCCTCAGCCGGCTGGACTCTCCAGAGGCGCCGGGCAGTGGCCAGCACGGGCAGTGGCCAGCACCTGGCCTTTCTCTCACGGGAGCAGGAGAGGGTGGGACCCGTGGTCTGGCCTCTGGAGCTGTGACCAGCTGGCTGTGGAAATGGCTCCCTCCCTCCCACCCTAACTGCCAAGAGCAAGAGAGAGCAGAGCGCTGAGGAGCAGTGCGGGGGTGGGGTGGAATTGGGGGTGAGAGGAAAACCCCAGATAGCAGCAGGTCCTGACTCCCTTGAAAGTGGGGGATCTGGGGAGTCAGGGCCGGCATCTCTGTGGCCAGAAGGGCCTGGTTCAAGGGGTGGGCAAGGAAGCCGCCTCGCTGGGCCAGGACCTGTTGGGGGCGGGGGGTACGCAGAGGGGGCGAGGAGGGGGCCTCTGTGTCACTTGTGGACTCGGAGGAGCATGGACTAGGCTGCAAGACACCCCCAGGCCCCACACCAGCAGGTCAAGGGCAACGTGCAGGTTTCTCAGCCCTGACCCAGGGAACAGAGGGAACCCCAAACACAGCCACCCCCACAGCTGGGCCTCAGAGGAGGAGCCCCCTTCGGGAGTGGTCCCAGCTGGGACACTGGATTCCAGGGGCCTGGGAACAGGTACTCTTGCCAGGCTGCTGGGCCTCTCCTGCCGTGGGCATCGACCTGGGCCCAGCAAGGCTGCCGCCGCCGCGCACCAGCTGTTTCCCCGACCAGGGCGGACGCCAGCCCGGCTTTGTTTGCATTGAGTCAGCCGGCTCTGTGTGTCCGGGACCCGCGGGCACCGAGGGGCAGGGAGGGGAGCAGGGAGGTGGATGGGTGGGAGGAGGCGGGGAGAGGCTGAAGATGTAAGACTGGAGGGACGGAGTGGAGGGGGGATGGGCAGGGGGTGGACAGCGGCGATGCCGGCTCGGGAAGTAGGCACACGTCAGCCTAAGGTGGCAGCAGCGGCTGCGGGGAGAGATGCTCCCGGGAGAGAAGGCTGGGGGTGGGGGACTGGGGCGAGGGGATGGAGCAGAGGGTACAG
>NW_006286480.1:62717-67513 GCF_000327345.1 Myotis davidii | reverse complement strand
GAGGCACTGTCCACTCCGGGGTCTGCCTCTCCGACTCAGCTGGGCACGATGCCTCCGCGCCCTTCCCTCTGGATCCGAGCCTTGTCCCCGCTCCATCGCCCGTTCCCGCCCCAGCCCCAGGGCCCGCGATCCTCCCAGGCCCCGTCCTCACCATTGGCCCCCACGCCATCACTGGGCCCACACTTTCTCAGCCAGCTCTCTCCCTTGAGTTTCTTCCTTGTCAATCCTGTCCTCCCCATTCTTCTTCTTATTATTATTATTGTTATTACTATTATTTAGCATCTGCTCTCGTGGTTCCCCTTTTTCTGGCCTGTGAAACCCACGTGTCCAGACAGCCCGGGCTCAGCCATCCATTCCGCGCAAGGAAGGCGGACTCAGTGGCCCCTCCAGGAAAGCAGCGCGGGGGTCTGATGGGAGCTGGAGTCCCCCTGGATCCCACAGCTCCTTTCTGGCCCCCTGCCTTCCCCGAAAATCCTTTTAAGTCAGTCCATTTCAACAAATGTGTTGAGGGACTGGTATTTAGCAACACTGTCCGGAATAGGAGCACAGGGCCTTAAGTCACAGGGCCTATTCTTTTTTCAATATATATTTTATTTTTCACAGAAAAGAAGGGAGAGGGATAGTTAGAAACATCGATCAGCTGCCTCCTGCACACCCCCAACTGGGGATGCGCCTGCAACCAAGGTACATGCCCTTGGCCGGAATCGACCCTGGGACCTTTCAGTCCGCAGGCCGACGCTCTATCCACAGGGCCTATTCTTAATGAGCAATTATCTAGGGAGAGAATCAAGAAAAGAATCAGCCGTGATTCAACCAGTGAGCCTTTGATAGAGGCAAAGTAGTAGAAGTGGAAGTAATTAATAATAACAATGTGACAACAATGTCGCTAACAACAGAATCCCACCTCTGAGGTAAGTATTATCCACATTACCCATTTGGGGAAACTGAGGTTCAAAACATTTAAGTTACTTGCCCCAAATCACACAACTAGTAAGGAGCAAAGCAAAAAAAAAAAAAGGAAATTCAACTCACCCCAAAAGAGGTTGCACTTTTCTGTAACATCATCTTGCATGCTATATCTGGAAGCTTCTGAAAACCCCAGATGCTTCGAAAGGAGGTGAAATTCAGCCTCAATAGGAATTCCACAGCTGAAAAATGAGGGACGCACCATTGAGGCAGCAAAGGGGTGGCAAAGGCAGAGTAGGACAGGTGTGGAGGCGGGCAGGAGGGGACAGGGTGTCAGCATGTCACTGGGTGAGCGGACTGGACAGAGCAGGTCTGTCCTTGCTCCAGGGGTGTGCTTTCCCTGCCCTGGATGAAATCCTGGACAGGCTCCATGGCTTTTCTGATCGCTCTGAGATAACGAGTGAATGGCACCTTTATTTGGCATTAAAAAAACAAATTCAGTCCACTCTACAAAGCACCCAACTCTAGTCCAGCCCAGAGCAACATTAAAAACTCTGAATCTGCCCATCCGCAGCGGCTCAGTAGTTGAGCATCAACCTATGAACCAGGAGGTCATGGTTCAGATCCTGGTCAGGGCACATGCCCAGGGTTTCAGGCTTGATTTCCAGTAGGGGGCGTGCAGGAGGCAGCCAATTAATGATTCTCTCCCATCATTGATATTTGTATCTCTCCCTCTCCCTTCCTCTCTGAAATCAATTAAAAAATAAAAATAAAACTCTACCCTGGCTGGTTTGGCTCAGTGGATAGAGTGCTGGCCTGGGGACTGAAGGGTCCCGGATTCAATTCCAGTCAGGGGTACATGCCTGGGTTGTGGGCTCGGGAGGCAGCCGATCAATGATTCTCATCATTGATGTTTAAATCTTTCTCTCCCTATTCCTTCCTCTCTGAAATCAATAAAAAAAATTTTTTTTAATAATAAAACTCTGAATTTTAGTCATTAAAAAGATGCAAATTGAAATCACAATATGATAACCATTATATACCTACTAGAGGTGGGGTCCCTCGGCCTGGCCTGTGAGGATCTGGCAGAAACTGGCTCTTTGACATCCCCCAAGAGGTCCTGGATTGTGAGAGGGCAGTTCTCGGGTGATGCACCCCAGAATCGGGTTCCTTCCTCTCTGGTTCCCCCACCTTCACTCTTCTCCCCCTCCATTTCCTGCTGGTGTTCCCCACCAGTGGACCCACAACAAGAGAGCAAATGACCCACAGGTGCAGCCCATAAAGGCTTCAGCCCCCGGGCATGGAGCAGATGGAGACAATGGAAAGAGGTTGGAAAGGGAAAATGGAGCCAAAGCCGGTTTGGCTCAGTGGATGGAGCGTCGGCCTGCGGACTGAGGGGTCCCAGGTTCGATTCCGGTCAAGGGCATGTGCCTGGGTTGCGGGCACATCCCCACTGGGAGGTGTGCAGGAGGAGGCTGACCGATGTTTCTCTCTCATTGATGTTTCTGACTCTCTATCCCTCTCCCTTCCTCTCTGTGAAAAATCAATAAAATATATTTTAAAAAAAAAGAAAGAACAAATGGAGCCTGTCCCACATCCAGGCAGGTGGAGAGAGCAGGAGCAGAAGGAATGCCCAGAAGCGCAGAGAGCCTGGGACCACCAGATGGGGCGAATGCTGAGTGACTAGAGATACAGGCCAGGGCCAGCGCATCCTGTTAGGGAGCTTTTATCTCATTCTCTGAGCAACAGGAGCCTTCGAAGCAGGGGAATAATGTCATTATGTCTTAGCAAAGTCATTCTGGCCGCTGCAGGAAAGACAGTGGCTGAACACAGCGAGTCCAGCTGGGAGGCGAGAGAGGATGAGGGTTGACCGTAGGCCAGTGATGGCGAACCTATGACTCATTTTTTTGGTTGATTTTTCTTTGTTAAACGGCATTTTAAATATATAAAATAAATCTCAAAAATATAAGTCTTGGTTTTACTATGGTTGCAAATATCAAAAAATTTCTATATGTGACACGGCACCAGAGTTAAGTTAGGGTTTTTCAAAATGCTGACACGCCGAGTTCAAAAGGTTCGCCATCACTGGCCTAGGCAGTCACCTGCGATATGGTGACTAAGGATGCAGGTGGTGATGGGGATGTGGAGTCTTGGTTGTCAGTTGGATGCATATTCCAGGTACTATTGCTACTTCCCCACCAAACTCGGCGTAAAGCCATAAACTTGGTTATAAATGGAGCAGTCAGTAATTTGGCTGAGGGGGCTTGTGCCTCTCCACAGCCGGGGCCTCAGCGGGGAGACTAGCATGGCCAGGGGAGGGTTAACTCAGCACAGCTGGGTGCTGGAACCACCTGGAGGCTTCTTCACTCACACCGGGCATGTCGGAGATGGGGCTCAGCCGGGGCTGAATCTGGAATCATCAGCATGGGACCCCCTGTGTGGCTGGGCCTCGCACAGCAAGGCCCGTTTCTGAGAGTGAGGGTCCCAAAGGGTGCACAACAGAAAAGGTGTCTGAGCCCCAGCCAGGGTGGCTCAGTTGGTTGAGTGTAGGCCTGTGCACTGAAAGGTCGCCGGTTCGATTCCTGGTCAGGGCACATACCCAGGTTGCGGCAACCCATCATCAATGTTTCTCCCTCTCTCTCTCCCTCCCTTCCTCCCTCTCTAAAATCAATAAACACATCCTCAGGAAACATACCCTCGTATCCTCGGGTGAGGATTTTTAAAATGTAAAGAAAACAAGCTGCCACATTGTGGGTGATTCTCTTCTCCACATTTCGTCCCCCCACACCCCATCCTTCTCTCTCCTGACTTTTGTCTCTAAGTCTCATCTCAGTAAAGGGCACTTCCCCCAAAATCAGTGTCACCCTTGACACCTCTCTTCTTGCCACCCCAAGTCCAATCCATCACTGCATCCTGATGCTATTCCCCAAACATGTATCATCTCCACTGCCCCCCTCGCCAGAGCCCCATTGTCCCCATCCACAGCGGCCTCTGCTCCTGCCCCCTCTAATCTCTTCTCTTCAGAACAGCGGGCAGCTGTAAAGTGCAGCTCACAACACTCCCCCTCTGAAAGCACCTCGGAGTGCTTTGCTGGGAACAACTTCTTCAGGCTGCATGGTGACCTCCCAGCCCCTGTGCTCCCCTCCCCTGGAGTGGCTCCACTCACTGATCTTCCCACATGTCCTCAAACCCCCTGAGCTTGCTGCCCCAGATCTCTGCACAGGTTGTTCCTTCCGCCTGGGACAGCCCTCCTCCTCCTCTTCGTGTGCCTGTCCCCTTCTCATCCTTGGGGTCTTATCTTTTTTTTTTTTATACTGTTTTATTGATTTCAGAGAGAGGAAGGGAGAGAGAGATAGAAACATGAATGATGAGAGAGAACCATTTCTTCTCACCCCCTACTGGGGATCGAGCCCACAACCCAGGCATGTGCCCTGCCCAGGAATTGAACCCTGACCTCCTGGTTGACACTCAACCACTGAGCAACACCGGCCAGGCAGGGGTCTTATCTTTAAAGCTTCTTTTCCTGACAGATTTCCCATCCCCAGCGGTTGTTATTTCAGCCCCTGGTGTTCCCTAAAACTGTACCACCATTTTAAATATGTTTGTCTCTTTATTTGGTTTACTAGAGGTCCGGTGCACAAAAATTTGTGCACTGGGGGGAGGGTCCCTCAGCCCAGCCTGTGCCCTCTCACAGTCTGGGACCCTTCAGGGGATGACCACCTGCTGGCTTAGGCCTGCTCCCCAGGGGATTGGGCCTAAGCTGGCAATCAGACATTCCTTTGGCAGGCCGGGAGCCCTCGGGGGATGTCCACTTGCCAACGGAGAGCAGGCCTAAGCTGCAGTCTGACATCCTTAGTGCTGCTGAGGAGGCAGGAGAGGCTCCCCCCAAC
>NW_006286480.1:58864-62671 GCF_000327345.1 Myotis davidii | reverse complement strand
ACAGCCCCTGCAGGGTGGGGGGGTTCCCGTTGGGGTGCCTGGCCAGCCTGGTTGAGGGGCTGAGGGCCATTTTCAGGCTGGCCATACCCCCTTCACGGTGGGGGTCCCTATTGGGGTGCCTGGAGAGCCTGGGTGAGTGGCTGAGGGCCGTTTTCAGGCTGACCAAGCCCCCCAGGGACGGAAGCTCCCAGCCTCTTTTTTTCTTTTTCTTTTTTTATTCTGAGATTTATTTACCTTCTATAATTGAAACTTTGTTGCCTTCAGTGGAGCTCAGAGCCGGCCACAGCAGGTGGGAAGCTTGGCTTCCTCCATCACTGGAGCAACCAAGCCTCCTGCTTGCTCCAGCTTCGTGGCTGTCTTCGGCCATCTTGGTTGGGTTAATTTGCATATAGTTGCTCTGATTGGCTGGTGGGTGCAGCTTAAAGCACAGCAAAGGTATGGTCAATTTGCATGTTTGTCTTTCATTAGATTAGATGTCTGTCTCTCCTAGTGAAATGCAAGCTTCATGGGAGCAGAGAATGGGTCTGTCTTGCTCCCTGCAACTCCAGCACCTAACACTGGCCTAGACACAGAAATTACCTCTCGGGCAGTGAGTGAAGATAACTCCTGGGTGATCATAGAGGATGGAGCCACTTTGGCTGTCCAGGTCAGCAAGCAGGAATAATACATTCACTGGCTGTTCCTCAGATTCATTGTTTAGTACTTTGAGGAGTTTTGCAAGTAGGGCAGGTGGATCTGAGCTGGGACAGTGAAGGATGAAGGACCAAGGACCCGGCTACACCACTGGTTCTAGAGCATTCATTTGTTTACTCGCTGGGCCTGCTCCGTGCCTCCCTTAAGGAGCTCCCAGTCTGATAGGTGGACCCCGTGCAATGGGAGCCCAGGCATCTGGCAGTGCCTGGAGCTTCGCTACAGGTCTCTTAGGTACATGGCTCTGTCCTTGACTGAGAGCCTCGCCGCCCCCTCAGCCCCTGCTCCCTACCAGGAAGGGAAGGTCCCAGGACAGGACTCCCAGGAGCCCTGCCAGAAGAGGGGTAGTGGTCGGTGAGGAGCAATCCTCCAGGTAAAAGTAGTTACAGTAACAATGGCCCTAAAGGCAAACACTGCCTGCTGCTCACATGGCTCAGGTCCTGCTCTCAGCACTAGGCCTGTGTTAACTCGGGGAATCCTCCCAACAACCCCATGTCTTGGTACTGAAAGAGTAGGGTGAGCCCTAGCCGGTTTGGCTCAGTGGATAGAGCATCGGCCTGCGGACTGAAGAATCCCAGGTTCAATTTCAGTCAAGTGCATGTGCCTCGGTTGCAGGCTCCTCCCCAGTCCCTTGAAGATTAAAAATAAAGAGTAGGGTGAGGCCGCAGAGGACACTCAGCATAGGCATCCTAAATGACAGGCCTGGGAGGTTTAACTGCGGGGATTCAAGGTAGACATAAGGAAGCACCTCCCGACCACAGGGACAGACTCAGATGGTTGATGGGGGGAGGGAGGGGCACCGGATGACCTCACTCATTCAAATACATCCAGCGCCTTACCCAGCCAGGCACTGACCTCAGACTGGTGGGAGGTCGGGACAGATGGGGCAAGAGTATTCAGTGCAGCCGGTGCCCAGCGCGGCAATGTCTGAGGACAGCTAGGCCTGCAGGGGTGGGGGCACCGGAGGAAGGTGTCCCGGCGCCGCGATCCCTTGACCTCAATCCAAGATGAGCGGGAGGGGAGCGGAGAGGAGTGGCGGGTGGCGGGGACCCAGAGGCTCCGGCTGGGAGTGACCGAGACCCTCAACGTCAGCACTGCCTGCGCCGTCATTTCCGGTGGGCTGGGCTGGGGGTAGGCAATGGGCCCGCAGGCGGTGGCGTCAGAGTCCCTAGCCCACCCACCGGGAGGGCGTTCGCCTGGTTGCATCTGGCTCTGAGCTCCCACGGGTCCCTGTCTGGGCTCTAGGACCCGGAGCTCCTCGGATGGGGCCTGGGGAAGTGCTCCCGGCCCCCGGCATGTGAAATCGGCCGCAGGGGAATCAATGCCCAAGGCTTGGGGGACGTTGAGTCGGTCAACGTGGCGTCTGGACGCTCCTGACAAGGAACACGGTGCAATAGGTCTGTGTGACCCACAGAGGAGGCACCGACTGTCCCGGGGGGCTCCCAAGATCAGCTGATTTATAACTCCCAGCCGTCCGTGGCTCTGTGCTCTGCGGAGAGGAAAAGGCCTGAAACGGATCCCAGGGCTTGTTGGCTGGGAGCTCAGGAAGACAAAGGAATTTCCTGCTTCAAAGGCAGATCTCATCTTCCTCCTCATGCAATAGTTTAGAAAATATGACTATATCAGCCCGGAAGGCACAAGAGTGATCCCACTGGCCAAGGAGTCGGGGTTCCGATGAACCGAACTGGGCAAAGGGCCCAGCAGGGGCCTGGTGTGCAGCAGGAACCCCATCCCTCAGCATCCGCAGCTCTGAGTCACCTGGGCCTCCATCCTCCATCCTCTGTCCCCTTGGGAAGCTCCACAAACCTGGCAGAGTTGGTTGCCCAGCTTCAGCCCACCCCCACCCACCCTGGCTGGGACCTAGGGGCGTCCAGCCTGAATGACCCTGCCTAGTGCTCAGGCAGCAAGGAGAATCCAGCCTTGGTGACATGCTCTCCCCTACCAGGCACTGCTCCTGGGACTGGGCACAGGGAGGATGGCTGGTATTTCAACAGCAGTGCCAGCATATAGTGCAGTGATGGCGAACCTATGACATGCATGTCAGAGGTAACATGCGAACTCATTTTTTTTGGTTAACTTTTCTTTGTTAAATGGCATTTAAATATATAAAATAAACATCAAAAATATAAATTTTGTTTTACTATGGTTGCAAATATCAAAAAAATTCTCTATGTAACACGGCACCAGAGTTAAGTTAGGGTTTTAAAATGCTGACACGCTGAGCCCAAAAGGTTCGCCATCACTGATATAGTGGGTCCTAATAAAAATGAGTTCGATGGCCCTTGCTGGTTTTCTCAGTGGTTAGAGCATCGGCGCAGACTGAAGGGTCGAAGGTTTAATTCTGGTCAGGGGCAGGTGCACCGGTTGCAGGCTCGATCCCCATCCCAACCAATCGATGTGTCTCTCTCACATTGATGTTTCTCGCTCTGTGTCTTTCCCTTTCCCTTCCACTCTCTCTAAAAATCAATGGAAAAATATCCTCAGGTGAGGATTAACCAAAAATAAAACAAAAATGAGTTACATGAATGCTGGAGTCTGAAAACTCCTTTAAGGAAAGAATGCTTGGGTAGGTGAGACTTTTTTATCTGAATGGGTATAATTGGATATAGGATATAGGATCTGGATCCCAAGGAGAGGGCAATGGAACCTTAAAGAGGGGGGCCCAGAATGCAAGTAACACACCCTCGAACCTCGCCTCTTCTGGCCTGAGGTTTCTAGCCACAGGCATTGAAACATTCCTCGTCTTACAGGTACTATAATTGTCCATGAACATTCACTCATGGAAGGCATCAATAAGCCAGCCTGTTCTCGGCACTGAGCAGCCAGCTGTAAACAAAAGATAGTTCCTTGCTGTCAGGAGATCCAGAGCCAGAGAAACACAACAGGTAAATAAAATAAAATAATTTCAGACAGTGAGACCTAAACTAACAGGAGCCCAGCCTGGAGGGAAGGGGCGGGTTCACACATTCTAGTGGCAGCCAGACCAGGGCACCAGGGAGATCCCGCCCCAGGCTCCGCCTCCATCTTTGCATACGCCTTATGATTGGCTGGCGGTGGCAGGCCCCACCCCGTGGAGCGGGCGGTTGGGGAAGCTCTAGTCTAATCGGTTGGGGAAAC
>NW_006286480.1:50045-58710 GCF_000327345.1 Myotis davidii | reverse complement strand
CCCGCAGGGCCATGCGGAGGGCCGCCGGGATGGAGGACTTCTCCGCAGAGGAAGAGGAGCCCTGGTACGACCAGCAGGACCTGGAGCAGGGTGAGCACGGAGGAGGGGGCAGGAGAGTGAGGTGCGCCCCGGGACCTCTGTCCGCTTCTCCATTGTTGGGCGGTGTCACCCCCGGGAGGGCTGAGCTGCACCCCGCGGCCCGGACTCCGATGGGTAATGCATCGGAGAATGCGTGCACACGGGTAATGCGTGCGGAGAATGGGGACGTGGAGAGAAGGGGCGCGCTGCCCTGGAAGACCGGCCCGGGCCCGCGAAGACCTGCAAAAGTCGGGGGAACGGTCTTCCTCTTCCCCGAAGGACGGGGGCATACCTCACCCAGCTCGCCCACCCCAACTTCGAGGCAGGCACTGCCCAGGGCCCCTGATATGGCCGGGGCCTGAGTACTGGCTGGAATTCTTTGGAGGCCGGGAGGTGGCTCCTTGGTTGTTTTGCTGGGAGGGGTGGAGTGTGTGGGGGGAGGGGGAGAATGATCTTATCCCAAATCCAGCGACACCCTTCCCTGCCAGAATTCCTGAGCTCTAAGACTCCCAGAAAGTTTCCCCAACTCCCTTCCCCTGACCCCGGGAAGGGGATGGGGTGCGGGCACCCAGCGGGGGAGAGGTGAAGATTTGGAGTCCCCTGGTCCTCCCCCCAAAAAACCCGCCCCCTCCCGAACTGCTCATGGTTTGGGGGTCAGGTTTGGCAATTCTGAGCAAGAGCCCAGATTAGAGGGAGCCACCTCCCCCCTCCATCTGAGAGCTGCGAGGGCGACTGGAAGTGGGTTAGAAGCTGGTGATGAGGTGGCCGAAGTGACATCACTAAGAGTAGGGGACGGGCTGTTAGACCGGAAGGAGGAGTAGGCTGAAGGGTCAGAGCCAAGGCCTGCTAGACTGGAGTCAAATCCACCCTCTCCCGGCCAAGAGCGTCTCATTCTTGGAGATCAGGGCTGGAGGGGTGTCCAGGAGAAGTGACCACAGCCCCCGGGTGGGCAGGTGTGGACACAAGTCTGATGGAGTGTGTGCTGACACCCCGGCTCTGGGGCTCCACCCACGGCCCCCAAGGCCTGGCTTTGCCCTCAGGGAGACATCTACCCAGACCCTGGAGCCTTTGTTACTGGCCCTGACCCACATCCTCCCGTGGCCAGATTTGCTAGTAGATGAGGCTCAGTCCTGGTGCTTAGGAAGGTGGGTAACCAGAGCCTCTGAGGCCTAGTGTGGGACTGCGCGTGCTGGGCTGCACCCTGCTGTACTCTGTGCCCGAGTCTCCCCTCAGCTTCCCTGCCTAGAGTGAGATGCCCAGTACTGGCTGTGACAACCCCTTCGCAGCCCTGGCCCACTAAGTGGACCAGGTGGAGTTGGGCTTGTCATTGAGTGTAGGTGACAGGATGCAATGAGAGGGCTTCATGGAAGAGGTGGCCCAGAAGGAAAGGTTGGAAGATGGCCTCCCCCTCCCGGGAGGCAGATGCTAATATTACTGCTGTCTCATTTCTTTCCTGCTCCCTTACGGAAGTCTCTGGCACCATGCCCAGCCCAGATGTGGGGGGAAGGAGCCAGGGAGTAAGGGTGGGAGATGTGTTGCTCCCAGAGAGGGAGAGGTGCCCAGATTCCCACTGGGCTGGGTGCCTGCTCTGGGACAAGGTGGGGGGTGGTCACAGCTGGCCCCCTGCTCTGGCCTTGCTGGCCTGCAGCACTCAGCCCCCCCTCCTAGCCTCAGTAGTGCCCAGAGCCCTGGAACCAGGAGGGAAACCAGAAATGGGGCAGTCTCAGAAGACATCCGAGCTTTTGACCAAACACCAATGAGTGCTGAGCCTGGGGAGTGCTCTCTGCCCTGGGGGGACTCCACATTCCAGCAGAGGAGGCAGAAAGGAGATCAAACTAGCAACCTCTGTAGCCTAGTGGTGTGGCAGGCAGACGCCTGAAGGCCCCTCTGAGCTGAGGGTGCAAGGCGCTCCCTGGGCCGAGGGAGGAGGGCAGGCATTCTAGGTGGAGGGGACACCTGCACAAGGCATGGAGCAACGTGGAAAGATCATGCATGACTGGAAGTGGGACTTAGAGTGCAAGGGTGGGGTTGGAGGAAGTCCCGGGCACAAGTACTGGGCACTACCCCCGTGGGCCAGCATGGAGAGCTGGAGGGTGGCATGAGTGTTTGCCAAAAGCCGTCCCCCACTGGGGATCAGATGCCTGTTGTGCCCCCCATCTCTACACCCAGTTCCCCAGTTCTCTGCCAGCTGCTCCCTAGGTGCCCCTTAGGGAAGTAGTTTGCCCAGCCAGCCTGGTTCTGGAGCAGCACCACCTTAGGGCAGGTCCTAGCCCCACTTCCCAGAGCTTGGCCACCAAGATCCTGTCTGACTTTGATGCTGTTGTTCCCAATAGCAAGGTCCTCGCTCTCCCTGCCCCCTGCCCACGGCCAGCACGTGTAAAAATAGAAAACGCCATGAATTAGTAAGCACCGGCACTCCTCCTCCCCATCGCAGACCTGTGGGGCCTCTTTCCACTGAGACGGGGCTGCTGACTCACAGATTTGATGTCCTGGGCGCCTGACCTTGGGACTCAGCCTCCGGCGAGAGCTCTGGTGTGACACTGAGATCGGGTGCCTGGACCCCGATTCTGTGGACACAGAGTTCCTGACACTCAGGCCCTGGAGCCTGTAAGCAGGATACCCGCAGCCCTGCCAGGTGGTAGATGGCCTCCCCCCCATCCCCCCTTCATCTTGGTCTCTCCTTCCCTGTGCCTGTCCCCTGTCCCTCTCCTGCTCCGGAGTCTGTGGGGCCCCACCAGACCCCAATCAGTGAGCACAGTGGGATTTCAGCATTTCCTTTCAGATACCCCCGTCTCATGGCCATGACCTCTAGGGCTTCCGGGGCGTTGCTCCTGGGCAGCACCTCAGCTGATTTGGGGGAAACCGCTGAAGCCGCTGCAGGAGACCCAGAAACCGGGGTCCAGGCCGGGGAAGTGCCAGGCGGCTCTGTACCGTCCCTGGCTTGGTCCAATGGTCTGGTTGTGACTGGCTGCTCATTCCTCTGGCTTAGCCAGCTCCCCCTTTCTCCCACTCCCAGGCCTCCCTCCCTGGAGCCCTCCGTTAGCTGTTGCCCTTCCCTGGCACTGGCTCCACTCAGTCCGTGGCCCTGCACCTTCTAGACCAGCGGTTCTCAACCTTCCTAATGCCGTGACCCTTTAATACAGTTCCTCATGCTGTGGTGACCCCCAACCGTAAAATTATATTCGTGGCTACTTCATAACTGTAATGTTGCTACTGCTATGAATCATAATGTAAATATCTCATATGCTATGTGTTTTCTGATGGTCGCAACCCACAGGTTGAGAACCGCTGTTCTAGACCTTTCTCAAGATCCCTCCTGGCAGCTGGGACCAGCTGAGCTTGCATTATGATTCTGTTTCCCTGTGATAGTCCCTGAGGTTCTCCCCACCCCCACGAGCTCCTATTGTTCCCTCTTCCCCATTCGTGAGTCACTAGGGCCCAGGTCACAGTCACTGCCTTCCAGGGCCAGTCCCTGGTCGACAGTGTGACTTTAGGTGCTCACCTGGGAGGATGAGCAGAGAGGACCGAGTTCATGACCATTCCTCACCCCCTCTGGGCCCTGGGACTCTGCAGGGGTCTACGCAGGCCGCCCGCAGAACCTGTCCCCCCACACCGGGCGACAGCAGCAGCAATGGCCTCTTTACAGACTACCCAAGGGAGGACCGGTTGCAGAGTGTGGCCCTGGGGGTGGTCTTGCTGGGCTCCCGACTTCCCACTGAGCACTCATAGGGCAGGGCTGCAGTTTCACAGCCCTAACATCTAGCCTCTCGCTTTGTAGACTTGCCCAACTTACAGCTGATACATTCCTACCACAAGTGTCCTCACTGCCCACTGGGTTCCTGTCAGGCAGCTAGTGTTTCCTGGCATCATCGTCAGGAGGTTAATGAATGGCTCAAGGCTGATGGTGCTGCGCTGAGATTTGTCTGAGCGAGTATTTTGTCTAAAGGCGGGGAAGGTGTTTAGGAGAGCGGCTTGTTTGTCCAGGCTGAGCCGTTGTCATTGCAGCCTTGCTCCAGGATCGCGGCTTTGCATTCCTCAACCAGGGACTCCTCTGGGTGACATCTGGGCACAGCCGCCACCCCCCTCACCTGGCCTAGGTCCAGCCTGGGGGCTGCCTGATGCCTGTTTTAAACCTGTCTTAAAATCTCACTGTCCGCGTTTGTTCCTAGTGGACGGCTAGGACTTTGGTCCAGGCCTGGTGGCTGGTCAGAGTCCCCTCTGGCTTTCTGAGGTGAGGTCAGTCCTCCCCCAGCGGCTGAAAGCCCAGGCTCTGCTCTCAAATGCCCACCTGGAGTCACTGCTCTCTGGGGCTCTCTGAGAGGGAACCACCCCACCCCCGCCCTGGCTTGTTGGGTGTAAGGGAGTAGCCCGCTGAACCCACTGTATTTCTTTATTATTTTAAATATATTTTTAATTAATTTCAGAGAGGAAGAGATAGAAACATCAATGATAAGAGGGAATCATTGATTGGCTGCCTCTTGCACGTCCCCTACTGGGGATCGAGCCCACAACCCAGGTATATGCCCTTGACCGGAATCGAACCCAGGACCCTCCAGGCCGCAGGCCAATGCTCTATCCACTGAGCCAAACCGGCCAGGGCATCCACTGTATTTCTTAAACTTGCCAGGAGGGAGTATAGAGGCCTTCCATCCTCTAGCAGTGGTTCTCAACCTTCTGGCCCTTTAAATATAGTTCCTCATGTTGTGACCCAACCATAAAATTATTTTCGTTGCTACTTCATAACTGTCATGTTGCTACTGTTATGAATCGTCATGTAAATATCTGATATGCAGGATGGTCTTAGGCAACCCCTGTGAAAGGGTCGTTTGACTGCCAAAGGGGTCGCGACCCACAGGTTGAGAACCGCTGCTCTAGGGGTCCTAGAACCACCACTGTCTGGAAAGTACCCAGCTTGATCCCAGGACCAAATCCCTTCGCCCTGTCAGAGCTGCCTTCACGCCTCTGGTTGGGATTTATACCATTGGCCTAGACCCGTGGTCGGCAAACTGCGGCTCACGAGCCACATGCGGCTCTTTGGCCCTTGAGTGTGGCTCTTCCACAAAATACCAACTTCTGCTCATGGGCCACGAAGTTTCAATCGCACTGTATGTGTGCGCCCGCACAGGATCCAGCTTTCCTGGATGGCATTTTGGCAGAACAGATCAAATAGGCTCCTTCCCTTCCCCACACAGCCCCCTAAAACCAGGCCAGGTCCCCTCCCAGCTTCTGACAGGTGTTCCTGTACCTCGGGCTGGGATGGGGAGGGGAGGTTCCAGTCCTGCAGACACAAGGATCAGCGCTGTGGGGGAAACAGGGCGGCTTGTTTCCCAGGGAAAGGAGGTTTCAGAGAGGGACACGCGCCACTAGGACCACATGCTACCGACTAGGACCAGGAGACCTGAGTTCTGCTTTCACCGTGACTACAACCCAGCTGGGGACCTTGGGCAAGTCCTTCTTCCCTCTCTGGCCTGTCATCCATAGAATAAGGATGTTACACCAAAGAGCTCTGAAGCCTCAGCCAGATGCTAAAACGCAGCGAGCCCCTCTGCCCCGCCACAGCGGGCAGCCCATCCATGGGCTCCCAGTCCCCCGCAAGCCCAACTCCAAGACTGCCCATTGCCAGCCGCCCGCCTGCCCCAGACGAGCTCTCCCTTATTAACGTCCAAGTCACTTTGCCCCTGGGTCTCATCACACTCTCCACTTGCTCTTTCAAGCAAGACTAATACACCTGCTCGGTGCCAGGTACTGATCTAGGTCCTGGGGATATCCTGCCCTGTGAGCTGATAGTCAGGAGAGGCAAACAAGGTAAGTGAGCAAGCTGTGTGGTGCGTTAGGTGGTGATCTGTGCTCAGGAGAGAAAGCTAAGTGGGAGGGAGTGCGGGAAGGGGAGGGTGCCGTTTAAAATCAATCGTCGGGAGAAGTCCCCTGGAGAAGGTGACACTGAAGCACACACTTGAAGGCAGACGGGGCTGAGCCCTGAGGGGTGTGGGGCGAGGACCTTCTAGGCAGAAGCAACAGCCAGTGCGAAGGCTCCGCTCCTGGCCTGCATCCCCTCCCAAGTGGGGGGTCCCCCAGTCAGCCCCTGTGTCCTGGTCACCTTGGGGTCCCCGAGGCCCAGCTCAGAATGAATGCTCAGCACATGAATGGGAGTCCTCTGGCTTCTTTCTCACACTGCTCGCCCCTTCTCCCACCCTCTGCCCCTCCCTCCAGACTTGCACTTGGCCGCTGAGCTGGGGAAGACGCTGCTGGAGAGGAACAAGGAGCTGGAGGCGTCGCTGCAGCACATGTACGCCACCAACGAGGAGCAGGTGCAGGAGATCGAGGTGAGGCCCGCCCTGCGGAGCACCCGGGCAGCCCTCTTGCACCGTCTCCACCCCCAAAGCACACCTGTTCCTAGAAGTGGGAGGAGAGCCCAGGCGGAGACTTCTCCCGAACCCTGTCCTGAAAGGTCACTCACCCACCACCCCCTGCCGATCCCCAGTACCTGACCAAACAGCTGGACACACTGCGGCACGTGAATGAGCAGCACGCCAAGGTGTACGAGCAGCTGGACCTGACTGCCCGAGACCTGGAGCTGACCAACCAGAAGCTGGTGCTGGAGAGTAAGGCTGCGCAGCAGAAGATCCACGGGTGAGGGCCGGGTGGGGGGTCACGGGGAGGAGGGGCGCGAGGACTGGAGTGCTGTGGGCATATGGACCCACGGGTGTGACACCTGCTCCTTCTCCCAGAAGCCCGGGCTGTGAGTTTGCCTGAGGAGGGCTGGCCCCACCCCTTAAAGTTCTCCCCTGCCTGTCTCCCCCCGCCCCCCCTCCCCCCCAGGCTGACAGAGACGGTTGAGCGCCTGCAGGCCCAGGTGGAGGAGCTGCAGGCCCAGGTGGAGCAGCTTCGGGGCCTGGAGCAGCTGAGAGTGCGCAGGGAGAAGCGGGAGCGCAGGCGCACCATCCACACCTTCCCCTGCCTCAAGGAGCTGTGCACCAGCAGCCCCCGGTAGGTGAGGGCGCCACTCGTGTCTGAGCGCCCAGGATGCCAGCCAACAGGAGAGCAGGGAGAGGGTGGGCAAGGAGAGCTGGTGCATCGTCCGGGCTGTTGGCGAGACTGGTCCCGTTGCTGACAACAGTCAGCAGCTGGCGTTCACTGAGCCCTGGCATGAGCCCATGACCCCGCTAAGCAGCTTAATGGTCATGGCAGTACCAGGAGGTGTTTTATCATCCTCGCTGCTCAGATGAGGAAACTGAACCCAGAGGTTAGGTGTCCTTCCCAGGTCACCTGTTAGTAAGCCAGGAGGGGTAACCACTACACCTCAGTTCCCATTAACCTCAAGGAGGTGACTGGTTAATGTAATACATGCGCAGTATTTAGAGGGCGTTTCAATAAGGGTCCTGGCCAACGACAGTGCCTCTCACAGAGTAACTGAGGGGCGACTGCTAAAGCGGTGGAGCAGGCATAGGAGCCAGGGAGGGGGCGGACACTGCAGGCCTGGGGGTTGCCATAGTGAGAAGCCCTTACCCTAGGGCCTAGGCCGAAAGGGGCCAGGGCAGGGAGGTTCCTGGAACCTGGAAGGCATGGAGGGTGCTGCCTGGCCTGCACTGACCAGGAAGGAGCCTAGGGAAGACATTCCCACCACCTCGGCCGCTCCCACTCCTGCCCTCAGCCCGCCCATCCGTCCCATGGCTGAGCTCAGGAGAGCCAGGTAAGCTGGCTGAAGCAGCCCCTTGAGGTCAGAGGGAGAAGGGCCAGAGCGGATCTAGAGGGACCAGCAGAATATGCAGCTCAGGGGACCAGAAAGATGGAAGTGTCCGGGGCTGGGCTCCCTGCCCTTGCCCATGACCCAGGCCCCCGCCCACCTGCCCCCCTCTCTCTCCCAGGTGCAACGATGCCTTCCGCCTGCACAGCTCCTCTCTGGAGCTGGGCCCCCGGCCCCTGGAGCAAGAGAATGAGAACCTGCAGACGCTGGTGGGAGTGCTGCGCTCCCAGGTGAGCCAGGAGCGGCAGCGCAAGGAGCGGGCGGAGCGCGAGTTCGCCTCGGTGCTGCAGGAGTACGCGGAGCTGGAGCAGCAGCTGAGCGCCATGGAGGGCTGCCGCCTCCGCGTGCAGGAGCTGGAGGCCGAGCTGCTGGAGCTGCAGCAGATGAAACAGGCCAAGACCTACCTGCTGGGCCGGGAGGACCACCTGGTTAAACTTCCTAAAGTACTGATGTGATCTTCAGATTCAGTTTTGCCCTATGTTCTGTTTCTCAGTGCTGTTTATCTTGTGTATTCTTCTATCTTTCCTACTTGTCAGTCTTCCTGGTCACTTTCTGCTTTGCCCATCTTCAATGAATGCTTTCCTATCCGCCAGCCGGCACGCGGGCAACCTCACGCTGCACGCCAACAGCGTGCGCAAGCGGGGCATGTCCATCCTGCGCGAGGTGGACGAGCAGTACCACGCGCTGCTGGAGAAGTACGAGGAGCTGCTGAGCAAGTGCCGGCAGCACCGCGCGGGCGTGCGGCACACGGCCGTGCAGACCTCGCGGCCCATCTCCCGGGACAGCTCGTGGAGGGACCTGGGGGGCAGCGAGGAGGGCCAGGGCGAGGCCCGGGCGGGCGAG
>NW_006286480.1:40188-40441 GCF_000327345.1 Myotis davidii | reverse complement strand
GTGCAGGGCTGCAGCCTCGCCCTGCAGGAGCTGGAGGCCGAGCTGCTGGAGCTGCAGCAGATGAAACAGGCCAAGACCTACCTGCTGGGCCGGGAGGACCACCTGGCCGAGGCCCTGCTGGCCCCCCTCACCCAGGCCCCGGAGGCCGATGACCCCCAGCCCGGCAGCGGGGACGAGTTCGGGGCCCAGGACGGCGGCTCCTCCCCGGGCCCCTCCCCCAGCCACGCCGTGCGCAAGAGCTGCAGCGACACGG
>NW_006286480.1:37494-39876 GCF_000327345.1 Myotis davidii | reverse complement strand
AGGCGAGCTCGCGGGGCGGGGAGCACCGCTGCTGCCCGCGGGTGTGGGGCAATCCGCAAGTCGGCATGCCTGGCCTCCCAGAGCCCCCCACTGGCCTGTGTCAGCCCAGGGCACAGCTCCGAGTTTCAAAGCCAAACGTCCCCCCTTCCCTGGGGGTTCCCAGCCCCCCAGCTTTCTGACCCTAGATTCGTGGCCAGGCTTCTAAGCCATCTGGACCAGTTGTTATTTTGTTTTGCCCCAAAGTTTGGGGTTTTTTGAGAGATTTGCAATGTAAGGTCCCCCTGACCCCTTGCCACAACTGGAAACACTTGAAGGGGGACCCCAGAGCCAGCTGTGGCCGGTTCCTGGGGTCTCCTTGACCACCCACTGCTTCTCCCCAGCTGTGACACTGTCATTCCCTTAGCACCAGCTGTCCCACCCCTAGGGTCCTACCCAGGTCAGAGATGGCCCTGCCATGCAGAGCAGCGAGCCTCAGCCTGCCCCCGCCCCCCTCCAGCCCTAGTGAGGTGGCCTTCTCCCTGGAGACCCTCAGCCCCCTGCAGATCTGTAGCCAATCAGCAGAGGGGAACAGGACCCCTCGCAGCCATACACGAGCGGTGCACCGTTTCCCTCAGGGCCAGCCTCCTGGGGTTCCAGCCCCGGAAATGCCTCTGGGCATTAAGCCTTGCAGGGGTCTGGGCGGTGGGGAGCCCCCCATCTCTGCACCCCACCTGCAACTCCTTGAGTTTGGCCTCCGCCTGCCCCACCTCAGGGACCATAACGTGTCTCATTCACTCCCATGCTCCCTAGAGCTGACCCCACAGCAGTCACACCTGCTCCCCCAGAATGTCCTGGGCACGTGCAACAGCCAGTGGTCCCAGCGTCCACCCCTGCACCCCTTCACCCAAGACTCACCCTACAGTGACCGGTTTTGAAATGCGACCCGGATGGAGAACAGGTCTCCTTCCCATAGAAAGCCTGCTCTTAGCCTCCTGCCCATGTGGGGGCCTTGAGGACCCAGGGGTCAGAGGTTAATCATCTTTGGTTAGGGCTTTAGAAAGTCCAGCTGCAACTAAGAGACGCCAAGGTCCCCAGCTTGACCTGAGTCCCTCTTCAGGGCTTCCCGTCTCTGCCGTCCAACCTGAGACCCAAGAACTCGGAGGAGCCAGACAGCCCAGTGAAGGCGGTGGCCGGCCTCATGCCTTACTTGTTTCTAGGGGTACAGGGGTCTGACACCCGCCCGACCTCCTCCGAGGCACCACCTGCTCTCTGGGCCCCGCTGTGCTGAGCTGTCGGCCATCCTCTGGCCACACACCTTGGAGCCCTTTGTCCTCTGGAGCTGGGCAGCTCCCAGCCCTCCACGTGTAGGTCATCTAGGGGGGAGGGGTGGGGTGCCCGGGGGTGGGGGAAGGGCTCCTGCCTGTTTGTTCCCCAGTTCTGTAGCAGCCCACCAGCATCACCTTTGAAGTATACATGAGAGAAATATATTTGCAAATGCTTTATTCTCTTCTTTAATAAAAAATGCACCAGTATTCTAAAAGCAGAAATGGCCCGACCCCTGTGCTGTCTGTGCGTCTCACACACCCGCCTCCATCACTTAGCTTTGGGGAGAGAGGGCTTCCTGAACCCCATCCCCGCAGACTGGCAGCCAGGGAGCTCTGATAGGCGGCCTCGGAAGCTGCGTGTTCACTGAGTGCCAGCTCTGCGGGCCACGTTGCCGGGCAGGGCACCCCATGCTGGGTGCACCTTCCCTGTTGGGCAGATTTTGCAGCTCCCAACCCACACCCGCCAACAGCTTCGACTTCAGAAACCACAGCAAAGGCTCCTGGATCTTTGGGGGCTCAGTTTCTCGCTGCCTTCGCCACATTTCAGTTCCACATAGAAAATTCTGCGGGCTCTGTGGGTCCCAATCCCACGGGGAAACGCTCCCATAACCGTCCCCCGGAGGTCAGCTCGGGGAGCTCCCCACTGCACCCCTTTCCTTCCTGAAGGGGCCAGGGGCACCCTCCCTTGGGCCCTGGAGGTGAGGACGGTGTGGTGTGGGGAGTCCACAATTGGCCCCAAATTGGTGTGACTGCTTTTTAACCCAACTGCCCAGCATGCAAAGGCTGTGGCTTTTCCTGACTCTGTGACCTGCCCCCAGGGGGGTGAGAGCACCTTGTGGGTGAGACACCAGAGCAGGAGCAAAGGAAGCGGTGACTTCTACCCAGCCACCCGTCCCTCGCCTTCAAATTCCCCTCTGGAAATATTTCTCCTGCCTCTTCTTCCTTCTGTCACCATTTGATCCTTACTGGGCCGCCTCCCATGGGTCTCCCTCCTCCCAGACTGACAACCTTCCCTGAGACCAAACCCTGTGGTAAAAGGAACTGGTCCCCCTTCCCATGATCCCAGGAAACAGACCTT
>NW_006286480.1:14870-19189 GCF_000327345.1 Myotis davidii | reverse complement strand
CATCTCTGCCCCCCCCCTGCAACTCCTTGAGTTTGGCCTCCGCCTGCCCCACCTCAGGGACCATAACGTGTCTCATTCACTCCCATGCTCCCTAGAGCTGACCCCACAGCAGTCACACCTGCTCCCCCAGAATGTCCTGGGCACGTGCAACAGCCAGTGGTCCCAGCGTCCACCCCTGCACCCCTTCACCCAAGACTCACCCTACAGTGACCGGTTTTGAAATGCGACCCGGATGGAGAACAGGTCTCCTTCCCATAGAAAGCCTGCTCTTAGCCTCCTGCCCATGTGGGGGCCTTGAGGACCCAGGGGTCAGAGGTTAATCATCTTTGGTTAGGGCTTTAGAAAGTCCAGCTGCAACTAAGAGACGCCAAGGTCCCCAGCTTGACCTGAGTCCCTCTTCAGGGCTTCCCGTCTCTGCCGTCCAACCTGAGACCCAAGAACTCGGAGGAGCCAGACAGCCCAGTGAAGGCGGTGGCCGGCCTCATGCCTTACTTGTTTCTAGGGGTACAGGGGTCTGACACCCGCCCGACCTCCCCCGAGGCGCCACCTGCTCTCTGGGCCCCGCTGTGCTGAGCTGTCGGCCATCCTCTAGCCACACACCTTGGAGCCCTTTGTCCTCTGGAGCTGGGCAGCTCCCAGCCCTCCACGTGTAGGTCATCTAGGGGGGAGGGGTGGGGTGCGCGGGGGTGGGGGAAGGGCTCCTGCCTGTTTGTTCCCCAGTTCTGTAGCAGCCCACCAGCATCACCTTTGAAGTATACATGAGAGAAATATATTTGCAAATGCTTTATTCTCTTCTTTAATAAAAAATGCACCAGTATTCTAAAAGCAGAAATGGCCCGACCCCTGTGCTGTCTGTGCGTCTCACACACCCGCCTCCATCACTTAGCTTTGGGGAGAGAGGGCTTCCTGAACCCCATCCCCGCAGTCTGGCAGCCAGGGAGCTCTGATAGGCGGCCTGGGAAGCTGCGTGTTCACTGAGTGCCAGCTCTGCGGGCCACGTTGCCGGGCAGGGCACCCCATGCTGGGTGCACCTTCCCTGTTGGGCAGATTTTGCAGCTCCCAACCCACACCTGCCAACAGCTTCGACTTCAGAAACCACAGCAAAGGCTCCTGGATCTTTGGGGGCTCAGTTTCTCGCTGCCTTCGCCACATTTCAGTTCCACATAGAAAATTCTGCGGGCTCTGTGGGTCCCAATCCCACGGGGAAACGCTCCCATAACCGTCCCCCGGAGGTCAGCTCGGGGAGCTCCCCACTGCACCCCTTCCCTTCCTGAAGGGGCCAGGGGCAACCTCCCTTGGGCCCTGGAGGTGAGGACGGTGTGGTGTGGGGAGTCCACAATTGGCCCCAAATTGGTGTGACTGCTTTTTAACCCAACTGCCCAGCATGCAAAGGCTGTGGCTTTTCCTGACTCTGTGACCTGCCCCCAGGGGGGTGAGAGCACCTTGTGGGTGAGACACCAGAGCAGGAGCAAAGGAAGCGGTGACTTCTACCCAGCCACCCGTCCCTCGCCTTCAAATTCCCCTCTGGAAATATTTCTCCTGCCTCTTCTTCCTTCTGTCACCATTTGATCCTTACTGGGCCGCCTCCCATGGGTCTCCCTCCTCCCAGACTGACAACCTTCCCTGAGACCAAACCCTGTGGTAAAAGGAACTGGTCCCCCTTCCCATGATCCCAGGAAACAGACCTGCCTGCCCGCCCTGCACACTGAGCTGAAAGCCTCGCGGTGTTCGCAGGCAACTGGGCAGAGAAGGAAGCGGCTTCCAGGAAGGGGCAGCGTTGCCCACCATGCCAGGCGCATGCTCAGTGCTGCCTGCCCAGCCCCTCGGGGGAGAAGGGAAGGTGTGGAATACAGCTAGTAAGGCTGGACTTCCCACCCCAGTGCTGCAGGGAAAACAGATAAAAGCCATCAGCTCTCCGAAAGTAAAAGGAAGTTCCTTCAAAAAAACCTGTACACACTTAGCATGCCTTAGTAGCAGCTCATTCTTGTTGCCTGCTGACAGGCAGCTATAAAATCTCTATTTTTATTGAAGGGGATCCTGAGGCTTAGAATTTAAGTTAGTAGTTCAAAGTCACATAGAAATATTTGAACCCAGAACTGACCCAATCCCACTATGTGATACTGAGCATTCCCTACTTCCATGTAATGTCGAGGGGTTTAAATATATATATATATATATATTGATTTCAGCCGTAACCGGTTTGGCTCAGCGGATAGAGCGTCGGCCTGCGGACTGAAGGGTCCCAGGTTTGATTCCGGTCAAGGGCATGTACCTTGGTTGTGGGCACATTCCCAGTGGGGGTTGTGCAGAAGGCAGCTGATCGATGTTTCTCTCTCATCGATGTTTCTAACTCTCTATCCCTCTCCCTTCCTCTCTGTAAAAAATCAATAAAATATATTTTATTGATTTTTTACAGAGAGGAAGGGAGAGGGATAGAGAGTTAGAAACATCGATGAGAGAGAAACATCGATAAGAGAGAAACATTGATCGGCTGCCTCCTGCACGCCCCCGAACTGGGGATCCAGCCCGCAACCACTTGGGCTAATGTTGAGTTTAAGAGCCAATTTGGGTGATACCCCAACTCACAGGCCATAGAGAAGGGCGGGTGCCTGAAGCAGTCTCAGCCTCTGGAGGACCAAGGAGGGAAGGCTGGCTGGCTCCGCCTTCAGTGCCCACCTTTTAGAGAACAGGTGGCACCTCTCACCTGCTCTTCCCAGAAGGGCCTCTGTTCTGGATGGTTCGCCGCAGCACCACGGGAAAGGAGCCTGGCAGCTGCTCCATCCCAGGGTAACGTCTCATTGTCTCCCCGCCTCCTCTGCCAGAATCCAGGGCACCAGATGGCCCGGGCAGGCTGTTTATTTGGGGCTGTGGAAATCTGCAGCTTCCTTTTCCTATCCTTCTGGGTCAGGCACAGGGCTGGAGTCCAGCCGCAAAGCAATGCCACAGAACGGTGCTGACTCTGTTATTCATAATCCCAGAGCCTGGACCTGACTCTGCTCCCCTGAGAAGCTTATTGCAGTCACCATGGAGACGCCTCGGTTCCCTCTGAGGTCTTGGGACTAAGACAGGGAGGGATCCAGGAGACTCCCCTTCCAACCTGGAGCCCAAAAGGCACATGCGATTGCCATCCTCTTCCTCGTTTGGGTTGACAAAGCAAGTGCTTGGGGGAGGGGGGGGGGTCAGTTTATTCCCTCCTAAAGACTTGGCCTGTATCAGTAAAGCTAAGATGGTAAAACCTTGATTTGATGACGATCTCCTGTTTGAAACAGCCAACATCCCCAGGGACATATTTTTCTAGGTAATTATGCTTTTCCTAAAAATAGCACTCATTAAGAAACAACCACTAATATGACTAATAATCACAAACATTCATTCGGCTCTGTTTTCACTGACCACACTGCCTCTCAACAAAGTAACTCTGCCAACATTTAGCTGTTTCCAAACACTGCTTGCTCCAATTTGAACCTTTCTTGGAATTAGAACTCAATATTGGAGTCCATGCTTTAACAGCCCCGTAAAAGGGTCCTGCTTAGCCTGCCTGGCTGTCTGAGTCTCTACCTACCTCCTCAGCCTCCCTTTATCCCCTGGCTGGGAGAAACTGCCACCACACTCCACAAAACTGCTGGTTCCCCGACAAAGGCCGTGGGGCGGGCGTGGTCCACTTTTTACAGCACTTCCTTCTCCACCTGCCTGCCTCTCCCCATCTGGTATTTGTGCTTCCAGCTTTCACACGTGCTCCGCGGGTTCCTGCTTCCAGGCTGCCTGGGAACCAGCCTGGCGTTACTAAAACTCAGCTCCAGCGGCAATCAGCTCACACACACATTCCCGAGGAACCCGTCCTCGCAATGCCTACTGAGCGCCTGGCAGGTGCCGGGCGCCGGGTGCCGGAGCTCCAGCAGTGAGCCAGTGCTCCCTGGAGCTTATTGCATTCCGGCTGGGAGACAGGCAGTAAACTAGAAAAAGAAATAAGGCAGGGTAAAAGGGGATGGAGATGAAGTAGGTCAGACAGGGCAGGCTTCAAGGTGCGGGGAGAGCGGCCCAGGAGGGGACAGACTCTGAAAGGGAGAGAGGTGGTGTTTCTGGGGAACACGGATCTGGGGCTTCTTTCGCCACGAGGCTCCCCTTAAAAGCTCTGTCTGGCCAACGTCTTCCCTACCGCCAAGCCCCCGGAGGCAGCTCTAACAGGCGCCGCGGGACAGCCATGCCAGGAGCCCTGCTCGCCGCCTCCCACCCCCGAGGGCGCTAAAAGTCGCGCGGAACCAAAGTCCAGCGGGAAATACGATCTAGCGGACCGCGGAGGGGAGCGCCCACCGGAAGCA
>NW_006286480.1:0-14751 GCF_000327345.1 Myotis davidii | reverse complement strand
GTTCCAGAGCATCTACAGCCTGGACAAGCTCTACCCGGAGTCGCGGGGCTCGGACACCGCGTGGAGGGTCCCGGTGAGCCGGGTGGGCCAGACGGAAGGGGCGTGTCCGCCGCTGCTGGGTGACGTCAGAAAGCCGGGGCCCTATTGGCCGTGCGCACCGTTGATCGAAGGGGCCGCAGCGGAAGGGAGCTGGTTGCCCGGGCAACCGATAGGGGCCCCGGGGAGGTCGTCGTGTGGGGGTGCGGGGAGAGCGCACAGGATGTGCTACTTACAAGACCACCCGCTTTTCCTCGTTAGTTCCCCCACCTTCAGGCCCAGATTCTTGTCCCAGGGAAACTGGGCGATCTGGCCCTGCAGCGTGGACAGTAAAGGCAGGAGGCTGACCAGGTGTTTGCTCCCTTCTGGGGTCTTTTGGGAAGTTACACTGTCCTTAGCCTCTAGCAACCCCAGCACCCCTAGGAAACGGGATGCATGTCGCAGCAGCCCGCTGTGCGCAGGCTCCGGACCGGCCCGGGCCGAGAGAGAGGACCCCGCCAATTCTGTTGGGTTTCCACCTACAGGACAGGAAGAGAACGTTCGCTGATTCATTCACTCATTCAGCCGACTTCTGCTGAGAGCAAGCTTCGTGCACTGCGCCAGGCACGGGGGTAGAGTAGTAAACAAAACCCAAAGACCCCAATGTTTGTGGGGCTTGAATTCTAACGGAGGGAGACCTCAGTAGGTGAGATAAGTACAGAGTATGTGAGGTGGTGCTTTCCTTTGGAGAAACTAAAGCCTGGAAGAGGAGTGCTCAGGTAGGGGGCGGTGTTGCAGTTGTAAGTAGGATGGTCTGGGAAGGCCCTTGAGAAGGTGACATCTGAGTAAGGACCTGGAAGAGGCAAGGCAGTGACCCAGAGAATAGAGGGGAGACGGGCATCCCTGTGGAGCAAACAGCAGGGGTAGCCACCTTAAAGCAGTCAGCATGCCCTGCTTGTTCAAGGAACAGCACGCAGGCCAGCATGGGGACCTATTGGAGGATTTGAGGCAGAGGAGTGGGGTGATCCCTCCGAGGAGCGAGGCCTCCGACGGTGCCCGACACTAGCTGAGGTCCGGGGCAGGGAAGGCCGGAGACAGTCAGCTCCATTTTCCTGGAGGAGAGTTTCTGAGGCGGTGCCTCCTGTGCCTGAGGAAGCTGCTCTGTCCTCTGCTGTGATTTGCCTGGGAACCTGAAAGTAGTTGTATTCCATGCGTGTTGTGGCTTTCCATCATTTCTTTGGTTGCCCTGGACCAGTTAGGAGGCACCCAGCAGGTGATGTGTATTTGACACGGTGTGCATTACATTACAGGATGACGCGAAGCAAGCCAACAGTGACATTCCTCTAGGTGAGTAATTTGGTTTTATAAATAAAATCAGCCCGGCTGGTGTGGCTCAGTGGTTGAGTGTCGACCCATGAACCAGGAGGCAGCCGATCACTGATTCTTTCTCATCCTTGATGTTTCTGTCTCTCTATCCCTCTCCTTTCCTCTCTCAAATCAATAATACATATATATTTTTTAAGTAAGTAAATTAAATCAGCCATTTCCCACCCCTTAGACATTCCTTCCAGACCTCTCCAGCATCGTTTAGAATAGCAAAGAGAAGAGAGCTGTGTGGTGCGCAGCACGAACAGAGAGCTCTTGATGTTCTTGTGACATGGAATAATCTTTACAATAGATGAGTTGGTCATCATTTGAAGAAGGTCAGATGCAGAAGAATATGTATAATAAGCTACGTTTGCATCTTACATATAGGGTGCCCCCCAAAACGATACACATACGTTTTTTGATAGTTCAATTGATATTTCTTTTCAGATTTAACCCATTGGAATTAATAATTATTCAAAGTGTGTATACATTTTGGGGGATACCCTATATATCTGAGATATATATATTTCTATTATGAACTTAGATCTGAAAGGATGTACAAGGAATTGGGCAGGAGGGCTGCCTTGGGGAGTGGAGAGGAAAGGACAACCCCATGGGCCCTTCTCCCTTGAACCATTTGCCCATCAAACATCAGAACTGTGCACCCATCAAGCATAAGGCCTGCCAGCGTGGCCTGGGAAGAAACCACCAGCGCTTTTCCGGTTCAGAGAGTGTGCCGTCCTGAATGTTAGGTTTATATAGATGAGCTTTTGAGAGAGAAGTGTGAGGGTTTGCCAGGAGGTAATCAGTTCTTTGGTGTGTGTTGTTTCATAGATCGCTTGACAATATCGTATTGTCGGAGCAGCGGACCTGGAGGCCAGAACGTTAACAAAGGTACCGGGAGCCTTGTTGTGTTCTTTCACTGTAAAACTTAGAAGACGGACTTGAGGATTCTGTGTTTACGTTCATGGGGAATAAAGGGCATTTTTTTAGCCGAAGCTTAAACACCGCCAGTTTAGAATAATCCTCTTTATTCTTTTGAATGCAGTCCGATTCTCAGCCTCTCAGCTGTGGGTTGTAGGACTAGGATCGGCTTGTGAGTTAAACAAAGGAAACCAGTGTGAGTTGGCAGCCAGCTCCCAGCACAGGTTCCCTTCATTCTTGTGAAGCCCATCCCCCACTCAGAGCCCGAGAAACTGTAAGAAAAGCAGTGGGCGTTTCGTGCCTGGAAGTTACTTTTGTCCCAGAGTGCCTTGCTGTCTTTGCGGGCTCACTCCATGGCAGCGTGGGATCCCCACGTTGGCGCAGGATGGGACACCCCTGGTTGTGTTTCTCGCCTCCCTTTGTTTCAGGAGGGTCACCAGGCGTCACCCAGGTGCCGAGCCAACCTGGGGCCTCAGTGACCTGTGCTCCCTGTCCCTTTCCTCCCAGTGAATTCGAAGGCTGAAGTCAGGTTCCATTTGGCTACCGCCGACTGGATCGCAGAGCCGGTGCGCCAGAAGATGGCCATCATGGTAACACCGGCCCCTTCCTTTTTCTTCATGCCTCAGCCGCTTCTAAACCTTCACTCGGTAGAACTCGGGTTTTGCCTTTGCTTCTTGCAGTATAAAAACAAGATCAACAAGCTGGGAGAGCTGATACTCACCTCTGAATGCAGCCGCTACCAGCTCCGAAATCTGGCAGATTGCCTGCAGAAAATTCGAGACATGATCGCCGAAGCCAGCCAGACGCCCAAGGAGCCATCCAAAGAAGATGCTGTACTCCAGAGAATCAGGTACCAGGAAACGCCCCAAACTTCTTCCCACGGAGTCCTGAGGGGCGGCACCGGGAAAGAAGGGGGGCAGGGCCAAGCCCCAGACCTCCCAGCAAATATGTGGAAAAGGCGGGGGATGGGAGCTTTCCTGACCCCGGGTTGGGGCTTGGAGCTGGTGCCTGCTGCTTTAGCTGCTCTGCTCCCCTCTGAGCTGCCAGCTCCTCTCACCGCTGTGAGAGGCACTGATTGGGCATCTGGACCTAATTGGGGTCTTTTTGTTCGTTTTGTTTACAGGATAGAAAACATGAATCGGGAAAGGCTGAGAAAGAAGAGAATAAATTCTGCCACAAAGGCAAGCAGGAGGGTAGATATGGACTGAAATCACCCTCCAGAGCTGGCAGAGACCCTCCGCAGGACGCCAGGCAGCCGGCGGGAGCTCGAGTGCTGCCAGGAGACGGCCTTGCTGTTTGCGGTGTTAATGCCTGTCTCTAACATTGGAGCCATCGGATTGTTCGTTCAGAATGAGGGTGGCAGGCGCTGGTGTCAAAGGTCTTTACACCATGTTGTCACACCTCACTTATCCACTTCCTGTATCAGCTGCAATAAAATTCTAAATGCAGGGGCTTCCCTTCCTCGGTGCCTCCGGACAGAGTCCCTACCCTCCCTGGGTTGAAATCTGCCTACAGGTTCCTGATGCGCTGACTGCAGTCACAGCCCAGGGGACAGAGTGAGCTTGGTGTCTGCCCTCCAGGAACACACGTCAGGCAGAGGCTGAGACGGTGTGGCCCTCTGAGCTGGGCCGTGGGAAAGGGGGCAAATTTAATCAGTAGAAAGGCGCACAGCTCATGCCCATTGAAGGGAACAGGATGGATAAAACCACAGAAAAGGCTGGGGTGAGGAGACAGGGCGGGAGCCATGTGAGTGGCGCATCTGTGCAGGGGGATCAGGGAGGTAAGTCTGGAGAGGGAGACAGGCCCACTGTGGAGATTCTCAAATCAGGTTAAGTGGTTTCGAGTTTAAGAAACGTGTGTAAGGGAACCACTTGAGTGGGAAGGAATGTTGTGTGTCAGGTGCTGTCACGGGAAAAGTGAACTGGAACTAGACGAAGGGTTTTGCGGTCCTGTGGGTGTGGGAGCACCAAGGCCAGCCTGACAGGAGCAGGTCACTGTGGCATGGATGAGTTCCATAGACTGTTCTGTTATTTTGACCTAATTCCCCCATTGGACAAATACCGCATTGCGATGCCCTCAGTGCAAGGTGATGAACAGAGCACTGTATACACCTTATGTGAGCAGGGACCCCATTCATGTGAGTGTAAACAAAGCGGGGGAAATCTTCAATACGTGACTTAAAAATACAAAAGATGTGGGAGACATGGTCCCAGCCCTCAAGGGATGGAGAGCCTCGTGGGGAGCAAGGACGGGCAACATTCCTGAGTTCATGAGGCTCTGTGAGGGCCCAGGGAATCGGCAATGAACAAAGTCTTTCTCAGAGAATGGACATTCCATCGGTTGAAAAGAAAAGTGGAATCCTGTACGGTAACACGGCCTAAAGCGTGATAAGTAACATGAGAAAGGTCTAAGCACACTGTGGGCGGCAGAGGAACAATGAGTTCTGGCTGGAAGGTCAGAGAAGTATTTGCCTGAAGGATGGGAGGGGCTGGCCTTGCCAGCAAGCGAAGAGCTTGGCACCTGGAGGCTACAGTGTGCCCAGCGGCCCTGCCATAGCCGGGACAGGGAACTAGCTCACTGAGAGGTTGGGCTCTGAGGCCAGCCTCCCCCACTCAGTCCCTGCCCTCCGCCCTCCACCCCCCACCCCCCGGCTGTGGGCTGTGTTTCTCCGTCTGGAAACGGGATGATGTTATCACTGCCCACCTCCTCGGGTTGTTGTGGGACTTCAGTGAATAAATAAGTGGTTAATGGCACTGAGGATGTACTGGGGGAACCGTGATTAATGGCCCAGCTTGGCTGGGGCCCAGGGGGTGAGGAGCTGTGGGAGACACATCTGCCACATTGAGTGGGAGCCAGGTCTAGAAAGTCCTTCCATGTGACAGTTAAGACATTTAGACTCTACCCCACAGAGGCTGTCGGGATGATGAATCTGACCGTGAATGGAGGAGGAAAGACTGCAGGGAAGTGAGCCCAGGTGGGTGGACTGACCCACGTGAGCAGTCAGGGACTCATCCTGGAACTAGGGCAGTGACGACAGGAGGGAGAGAGAATAGATGCAGAAGGATTATGGGGACAGAAAAGTCCACAGGGAATGGGAGCAGGTGCGTGACGGGTGCTGCTGCGCATTGAAACAGGAACGTCACTAGGGGAGCAGGCGTGGGAGGATGGGTGGTGAGGCCAGCTGTGGGGCTGAGGAGGAATGCCAGGTAGTGATGCCCAGAGAGGGGGTGGCGCCCTGGAGCTGGGGAGTGAGGCTGCAGCTGGGAGGTGCAGGATGGAGGGGGACAAGTAGAGTGGGAAATGGCTGGGAGCGGTTGAGGATGAAGCAAGGCAAACCCCAGGGAGGCTGGTCAGATGGTGGCAGGGGGAAGCCAGAGGAGGCATCCTGTGGGTTGCCCCTGAGCAAAGGGCTGGACCCCTGAGGACCTCCGCCATTGGTGGTGTGAAAGGCCCTGGACAAGCCTTCAAGATGAGGCGGGAAGGACGGGGACAGAGAAACAGAACAGGCTGGGGACGCAGAGTAGAGCACAGGGTTAGGACCCACTCTTTTAAAAAGTTGAGGGCAAAAGAATGAAGGTGGGTGAATTTCATAGACACAATGTTGAGCAAACGAGGCCAGGCTACCAGAGTACGATTCCATGTACATGTAGTTCAAAACAAGGCGAAACTGCTTTATGGTGATGAAAGCCGAGAAAGTACTGGGGGGAGACGGTGATTGAGTGGGGGGGCGGGGGGGGGCTTTCTGGGACGCTGGGAATGTTCTGTATCTCATCAGGCTGTGGCCTGTGAGCTGTACACTTTGCCACATGCATGTTACACCTCAACAAACAGACAAATGGATGGACTTACATGAGGGCAGGAGCCTGGACCGGGTGCGTTAAACCCTTCTTGCTGATGTGGAAGGAAGGAGGTCGGTTTCCGCAGACTCCGCCCCTTGGAGAGAGAAACAAGAACGTGTCCAAGTTCTCTGTGCCCTCAACTGCGGAGGAAGGGGAGGCAGGTGGCAGCCAGGCATGACGAACGCATGGCCCTTGGCTGAAGCTTCTGCGTGGCCCCTTTCAGATGCGCACGGGTTCTAACCGGATTGTCAACGTTTGTAAGATTTAACACTGCGCCCCTTCTTTATTTGTACTACTTTCTGGCTAACAGCTTGAAAGGAATAAAATATTAGGGCGAAGTGTCTACTTGGCCGATATATTTGTCTTCTGTACAGTATGCCTTTGTAGATCACATGTACATTGTGAATATATACCCATATTTCTATTTACGTGGAAGGACTTGTTCCTCCTGGTCGTTCCTGCCTCGTGATGGTGAAGACGTCCAGTGTTTGTTTCATGATTGAGGCTATTCTGCTCTCGTGAACTTCCTACACCTCTTTTCCCTAAAATCCCTGGGTTTTCTGTCGGTTCCGTAGAGGGGCGGACATACTAGCTCGACCTTAGTCTTCACCGGCCATGCTCTGGGTGTTCCTGCAGCTCCAGCCCCACGTGCTGCCCCGCGCGGTGGCTGGAGGTTGGTCAGCTCAGCTCCCAGGGGAGCGTCTCACTGGTCCATTGTGAGCTCCGGAAGCCTATCCAAGCGCCTCCCCGACTTGGGGTCCCTCAGTAAACGTGTGCCCCATTCATTTTTGCCTGAAATACCCGCAGTCCGATTTACTACTAAAGGGAGAAATACGGAGACCGTAACCTACAGGCCCCAGTGGCCTAATGGATAAGGCACTGGCCTCCTAAGCCAGGGATTGTGGGTTCGAGTCCCACCTGGGGTACAGCTACATTTTTGACACTGAAAAATTCCCTCCACTGCAGCTCGATCTTATTTAAAAAAACCCGAGTGCACGGGACTGGAACACCGAAAGGTTCCCCAAAGCGAAGCACCGAACAGCGACACTCTCCACCCCCTCTACTTTTCTACACGTCGCAGCCGACGCTAGAGAGCAGGACTTGTCCTGTAGGTGCAGCGTGTTCCCAGGACCCGCCAAGACCGCGAGGGGATGAAGGGGGCGAAGGCAACAATGAACTGGGGGTGGGGAGCGGCGTAGACACACCCTGATCGAAAAAGCGAGGGGGCTGAGAGCGGGCAGGGCTCCAGGGGCCGCGCGGCCCCAACCACGTGGAATGGAGCCCCTGGTTGCCCGTGTGCAGCACCGCAGGGTCCGCACGTTCGCGCATCAAAAATTACCTGTAGCAGGTGGCCACGTGCACCACCCCAGGTGGGACTCGAACCCACAATCCCTGGCTTAGGAGGCCAGTGCCTTATCCATTAGGCCACTGGGGCGAGACAAAACATCTCCTCCACGTGGTCCGTGGTAAAGCTTAACAGCACGTGCACAAACTGTACATTTTTGTCGGGCCGGCGGCCGGAGAGCGTATCCCTAGACCCGAACTTAGTACAAGTAGCAGAAAGCCAACTAGAAAACCAGAGGGTACACCCGCCGGGCTACGCGGAAAGCTAAAGAGTAAGACGAAAAGATTGGGAGGTACCAGCTGAGACCTCAGGGCGCCCGGCGGCGCGCAGGTTCAAGGAAATGAGCGAGATCCCCGGAAGGCGAGTGTCTGCGGGCCAAGGGACTAGGAGAGGGGAGAGGAGGGAGGCCAGTACGATGCCCATCGGGATTGCTATGCCTCCAGCCACGAGCCACCTCCCCCTCTGCAAAAAACAAAAAACCAAAAGCACAGCCGACCACGAAGGGACTCGAACCCTCAATCTTCTGATCCGAAGTCAGACGCCTTATCCGTTAGGCCACGCGGTCCTCGGGCTGTGCAGGAAGCAATGTGATATTCAGGTGTAACTTCCTTGTAGGTGGCAGCGGCAGCGGCAGCGGCAGCTCAAGCGGCTAGTTCCCGGGAAGATTGCCGGTGCTGGGGTACAGGGTGCATGAAAGGCGGGGCCAGGATGCAGTCTATGCAGCCAACGTCTGTGCGGTGCGTCCTTATATCCCTCAAGAAGCATCGCCATAGAACTCAACCTTTACAGGGCATGTGTGGTGCAAAGAGTAAAATGTCTGACCCTGGCTCAGGAGGTGGAAGGTTCTAGTCTTCTCCTAAGGAGAGGTCAGCACACTGTGTTACACTTCAAACCTTAACCTTTTCCCGTGGACCTCTGCAATCTTCCAACCCACTCTCGGTTCTGGACTGCTATCCCACTGAGCGATAACCTTGATTTTTTGCAACGCGGAGCTTCCGGGATGACGTCATTACGCAGCTTAACCCCGTCACAGTCAAAAGGCAAATAATCGCGCGCCGCCTGCGTAGTGCCCCAGTGGCCTAATGGATAAGGCACTGGCCTCCTAAGCCAGGGATTGTGGGTTCGAGTCCCATCTGGGGTGAGGTAATTAACCACTGACCAAATTTTTTCTAGACCCCAGGTAAGGTAAAAACAAACAAAACAAAACCTTGCCGTCCATTTTGTCTTTTTTTATAGCCTTTTCTGTATGTGTTGCACAGAGGAGCCTCGGTAGCAACTATCTTACTCTTTTTAAAAAGTGTGTATTTTTTTTATTGATTTCAGAAAGGGAGAGATAGAAACACCAATGATGAGAATCATTGATGGGCTGCCTCCTGCACGCCCCACACTGGGGATCGAGCTGGCAAGCCTGGCATGTGCCCTGACCGGGAGTCAAACCATGACCTGGTTCATAGGTGGTCCACACCACGCCTGCTGGGCTTACCCTTTCTTTTTGATCAAGCGGTACTGTGCACTTTGAAAGGTATGATCAAGCTGTACTGCGCTCTGGGGCCCTACTTCCTGATGCCTCTGAGTTGGTATCCACTCATCTGGTGTGTTCTGAAAGGAGTGTGTTCTGTGAGAGACCATCACAGATCGTAAAGTTAATAGGCAAAACCTTAGCCCAGTGGTGGCGAACCTATGACACACGTGTCAGAGGTGACACGCGAACTCATTTTATTGGTTGATTTTTCTGTTAAATGGCATTTAAATATATAAAATAAATATCAAAAATATAAGTCTTTGTTTTACTATGGTTGCAAATATCAAAAAATTTCTATGTGACACAGCACCAGAGTTAAGTTAGGGTTTTTCAAAATGCTGACACCCCAAACTCAAAAGGTTTGCCATCACGCCTTAGCCCCTAGTCTCTCCCTGCCTCCCATTGGGGTGAAAATGCTGCCCAATTCAATGCCAAAGATTTTGCTGTGGGCTGTTCTCATGGAGAAGGCACCCACAGTTCTGTGCAGGAAAAAAGATGGCACTCAAATCCTGATTCCAGGAGTGTTTAAAAAGGGGCTATAGCTGCTTTGGCTCAGTGGATAATGTTGGCCTGTGGACTGAAGGGTCCTGGGTTCCACCCTGGTTGAGGACACATGCCCAGGTTGTGGGCTTGATCCTCAGCTGATCAATGATTCACATCATTGATGTTTCTCTCTCCCCCTCCCTTCCTTTCTGAAATCAATAAAATAAATTTAAAAATACATTAATAAAAAGGGACTATTGAATATGTACATTTATGATTTTCATACTTTCCTGTATACGTGTGTATCCTTTAGAAAAAAATTTTTTTAAACTACAAGTTTGGCCAGAGATGATTTTCTTTTTTAAACCTTGAGGCCCATAGCACCTGAGGAGTATAGCTGGGCTTTCAAGGTTGAATATCTCACGTTATGTGCTGTGTTGTTTGAGATTTTCAAAAGTCCTTGACTCAAAAAAGTTTAAAAACCAGTTTCTTGTACCTTTGTAAAAGAAACAACACACACCAGACCGGTTTGGCTCAGTGAAGAGCTTCGGCCTGCGGACTCAAGGGTCCCAGGTTTGATTCCGGTCAAGGGCGTGTACCTTGGTTGCGGGCACATCCCCAGTAGGAGGTGTGCAGGTGGCGATTGGTCGATGTTTCTCTAACATTGATGTTTCTAACTCTCTATTCCCTCTCCCTTCCTCTCTGTAAAAAAATCAATAAAATATATTTTTAAAAAAACAACCACACACAAAACAAAGAATTAGAAATCCAGAATTCTCCTCTCTCTTCTCCAGGGTCATTCAGAATTCTTGTCTCTACTCCAAACCAGTCACCAAGTGTCATGGATGCTACGTTAAAGCATCCCTCTGGCTCCCAAGCCTTGCCACAGAACTGCAGCACCGTGGGCTCCTCTGCACTATGAGAGACACCGATTCTTTTCCTGTTTCAAGCTTCAGTTCTCCCTGAAACCATCCTCTACTGCCTCCAAGAAGCTTACATTCTAGTGAGAGAGAGGACAGAAGACAATTCAAAATAGAGAATAGCAAACTTATCATTGACAATGTTGTCACCTTCAAAGGACTTTATATATATATTTGTTTTTATTGATTTTACAGAGCGAGGGAGAGAGAAACTTCCATGTGAGAAACATCGATCAGCTCTTGCAAGCCCCATCCTGGGGATGGAACCTGCAACCCCAGCATGTGCCAATCCAGCCACGACTTCAAAGGCCTTATTGAATGTCTTGGCTGATACACTACCTACCTCATGGGGTTGTTCTGAGGAGAAATGAGATATTTATCTAAAGTGATTAGAACAATTCTTAGAACATAGTATATGCTTTGTAAGTCATGATCATTTACTAATATACTAGTTGTCCCTATTATCCGAGGTTCATGTGATAACCTCCTAGGCTAGATGCGAACCCCTGAAGCAGGAGTCCTCAAACTACGGCCCGCGGGCCACATGCAAATACAAATATTGTATTTGTTCCCGTTTTGTTTTTTTACTTCAAAATAAGATATGTGCAGTGTGCATAGGAATTTGTTCAGTTTTTTTTTAAACTATAGTCCGGCCCTCCACCGGTCTGAGGGACAGTGAACTGGCCCCCTGTTTAAAAAGTTTGAGGACCCCTGCCCTGAAGGCTCATATTTCTTCTCTTTCATTTACAATGAATTCATATTAAGGCTCCTCTAAATCCCAAGCACAGTGCTAAGCCCTGGGGAATAGAAATGTGACTAAGGTATAGTGCTGGCACTCAACAAAGAGTCTTCTGGAATCCTCTAGATCTTTATCTTCTGGGATTAAGAGCATATCCTGACCATCAGACAACTGAACCCACGTACACCTATAGGCTCACCTTTCCATGTTAACACAAAGCCCACTTCCAGTGAGGTCACCTCAGAGTTGTAACTATCTCAACTGCAAAGGAGCAGACACACTCAGCACCATCTGATTATTTTTAATGTCCAGAGTTTAAAATACAAGGAGCAGAGCTTCCTCTCAGACTTAAGTTTATAAACTGTCAATTGGCTTGTGAGGCCAGTAGGGATAGTTCTTTTTGTCTAATTTGGTTTCCGGGAAGACTTCATTCAAATCCTCGATGGTCATCTGGTCAAACGGAATTATGTTCCGTATCTTCTCCAGCTGAAAGGAGGGGAAACGTGTTAAGGTCAGCAGGGTTGCAGAGATGCAGAAAAGGAACCCAAGGCAGGTTTCGGTGGAAGAGAGGAAACTTATCCCAAAGGCCAAAGGTCATCCTTACCTCTTTCTCGTATTGCTCAATCCTGGTCTTTGAGAGAGACACAAACTCAGCACAACTTTTCGCCTTTAAAAGAAGGGAGACATTCTGTTTTGGATCCAAGTTAAAGTGTCCTGACCCTGAGGCTCCCAAGGTCTCAGAAGTCCTGGAGCCAGACCACGGCTGCTTTCTCACTCTCTACGGAGAACCTGTAGCTGCCATGACAACTGGGGGAGCTGGCTTTGGGAGGCAGCTTATGATGGCGGGACAGGGTTCTTCAGCAAGTGACGTGTCTAGGCAACCTGCAAAATGCCCATGTTTCATAGGTGCTGGGTGCGGAAGGGTCAGGACAAGCTGCCTGACCACCTAGCCAGACTTCTCCTTTGCGGAGCCACCTGCACTCCAACTTTTGGCCTTCGGTACTTTCAAGCACACTGGGTAATTTTCCCACCCAATTCCAACTCCTTAACTGTTTGTAACAGCTTTTTAAAAAATTATTATTGTAACAGCTTTGTTGAGGTATAACTGACATACAATAAAATGCACATATTTAAAGAACCCACTTGATCAGTTATGACATATGTATCCACCTGTGACACCATCGCCACAATCAAGAGAGAGAACAAACTGATCAGCCCCTTCTCTCCAATTACCAGGCAACTTCCGAGGTTGCATGTTCTAGAGTTTTATTTTATTCCGCCTTTTAGTTCACTCTACTTCAACCTAATGACTAAGAAGTCATCAGGAGTTAAGAGCATTTTGGAATAAAAGAGTCTCAACTACTTACATCTTCTTTTTCTTCAGCATCCACCAGGGCACTGTACTTATCCTCTGGCACGGGAACCTTCAGGGCACTAAACTATAAACACAGGCACGGGGAGCTGTTGTTAATATACCCAGGAGCTCCAAGCTGCTAAACCTTAGAGATCACATAAGAACACATTCTCCATTCCAAGAAAAAGCCAGTATGAATCTAGGGTGTTGGAGTGGAAAGAACATTAGACAGGGAAAGGGATCGCAAGTTCTTCTCCATCCTGTCACTAACTAAGCGGAGATCTCGGACAATTCTTTACTACGATGACCTTTAGTTTCTTCATCTGAAAAGGACAGTTGAACTGGATGACCTCAAAAATGGCCTCTTATCCCTGGCCCGGTAATAGCTCAGTTGGTTAAAGCATCATCCTAATATGCCAAGGTTGTGGGTTCAACCCCTGGTCAGGGCACATACAAGAATTAGCCAATGAATGCAGAAATAAGTGAAACAACAAATCAATGGCGTTCTCCCTCTACAAAAAAAAAAAGGGCGGGAAGGGGGAATCTCTTAGAAGCTTATAGCTCTAAAGAAATTCTGATTTCTCTTTTAAGTGAAACCCAATCGGACTTGGTGGAACTAATGTTTGCATAATGGAGATGGTCTCCCTAGAATGGTGGTTCTCAACCTTGGCTGCACATTAGAATCACCTGGGAATCTTTTTAAAATCCTGATTTCTGGGCCTCATCCTCCAGAAATTCTGTTTCTTAGTTATGGAGTGGGACCACAACATTAGTAACAAAGAAACAGAATTTCCGGAGGATGAGGCCCAGAAATCAGGATTTTAAAAGATTCCCAGGTGATTCTAATGTGCAGCCAAAGTTGAGAACCACTGCCCTAGAAGATGGCCCCCCACACTCAGCATTGCACCTGGCACAGAGTAGGCCCTTGACAAGTTAACAAGAAATTACAACTTGTAAATTACAGTAAAAAAATAAAAATAATAAAAGCAGAGTAGAGAAAGGAGGAAAACAGGGGAAGGGTAGAAAAGATATCAGTTTATTCCAAAGGACACAGGTGGAGGACCAAGAAATAACTGAGGAGGAGAGGAGTGGAAATGTGTAAGTTGACAGCCCTCTGGCTCCTTGAAGAAGGCTACCCTGTACTGTTTCTTTGGACAAAAACCATTCGAATAAACAGACCCCGAATTATCTGCATGCATTTACCATTTAACTCTACTAACGTGAGCCCTCTGGCCACACCCACCTCACCTGAGCTTCCTTGAGGATCTGAGTGCTACCACCACCCCTCTTTCCTTGCTGTCACCCCGAGTATGTACTTATCTGCCGTCCCCCCTCTTCCCACAGCCCCGTTACCAGACCAGCGCTTTAGTTGCCTGACGTCTCACCTTCTTCTCAAAGTCATCGACTAAGCCGGCCTTCGCCACGTTGGCCTTGTAGTAAGCCCAGTCGATAGCAGGTGGTTTCTCAGGTAGAGTAGCCAACCTGCTCACACGGAAAAACAAAAGTTATGGTTGTTCTGTGAACAACAGAAAAGTCACACAGTAATTTCCCTGCTCCTTTTTCCTATGGCCTGGATGTACCATCACACCTTTCTCTAGGTGGGAAAGCATAGGAATGCACAAAAAGTTACTTTTATTTGGAAAATACATGGATTTCTTTATACTTTCAGAAGAGCACCAGAAAGTCATATGTAGCTCCAAATCACTGCTTCGTTTCCACATTCAATGGCAAGTCAAAAAACTCCCTCTCAGAAAGGGACTGGCCTGGAGAGAACCAAGATGAAGGCGTAGGTAACTGCCTGTGCTTGCTGCCTCCCAAAACCGTATCAAAATCACAAGTAAAATACAGAACAACCGCCGAAACCGGCTTGGCTCAGTGGATAGAGCGTCAGCCTGCGGACTGAAAGGTCCCAGGTTCGATTCTGGTCAAGGGCATGTACCTGGGTTGCGGGCACATCCCCAGTAGGAGATGTGCAGGAGGCAGCTGATCGATGTTCCTCTCTCATCGATGTTTCTAACTATCTCTCTCCCTTCCTCTCTGTAAAAAAAAATAAAATATATTTTTTTAAAAAAATTCAGAACCGCCCGAAAACTGGCTGAATGGAAGTCCTACAACTAGAGAAGTGAAGAAGGTGGCACACAGAGGCGGGCTCGCTGTGTACCCTCCAGGTAAGCAACAAAACCAGCCTCAGGCCCAGCTGCATCGAGTAGACCCTGTGCCCTGGTGCCCGCCAGTCAATCAG
>NW_006286479.1:0-220 GCF_000327345.1 Myotis davidii | reverse complement strand
ATCCTCTAGTCTACTATTGAATCTCTGTATATTGTTTTTTATTTCAGACAGTAAATGCTTAATTTCTGATTGGTCCTTTTCCATTGGGGGGGGGGGCATTCTCACTAAGATCCTTGAAATTCTCACTAAGTTCCTCAGAGGTTTCTAGAAGATCCTTGAGTAGCCTTATAACTGGTTATGAATTCTTTATCCAGTATTTTTCTTTCTTCCATTTCTTTCA
>NW_006286478.1:585827-608562 GCF_000327345.1 Myotis davidii | reverse complement strand
TGCACAAATTTTTGTGCACCAGGCCTCTAATCTGAAATAACAGCCTTCAGATTAAGACTATCCTAGTTAAGATTCCAGTTCTGTTACTCCCTAGCTGAATGATCGTAGGCATGTTAAGATGAATAATCTTAAGCACGTTATTTACCTCCCTGAACCTCATTTCTTCATCTCAAAAATGGGAGCAATGACATATTAATAGGGTGGTTGTGGGGCATTGTGTAAGATTTATGAAAACATCTGTCATAGGCACTGACACATACAGGGTGGGGCAAAAGTAGATTTGTGTTGTGAGTACGGGGAAAACAAGAGTTAACAAAGCTATTGCAATAATCATAACCTGCATGTCTTTTTCTGTTCGAACAACTGTAAATCTACTTTTGCCCCACCCTGTATCGGATGTCAACTGTGAGCATTATTTCTATTGGTAGTCTTTGTAGTCTCCCCTGAAGCTGCCTGACACTTTTCTCTGGAGGCTGAGAATGGAGATACCTGAGGTTAGAACTGACCTGCACAAAACCAGGACTGTAAAGAACTAAAAGCTGCACTTAGGACCCAATTATAGACTTCAAAAGAGAACAAAGGAGGTTTGAGGCCTAGAGAGGGACAGCATTTGCCAAAGGTCACACAGCAGATGTCAGCAGGTGGAACAGCAGGCAAGCAGAGAGAGGGGCAACTGAGGGTGTGGAGAGAGAGGTCAGGGCTGAGGTATTGAGCTGAGTCCAAAGACAAGCAGCCTAGCAAGAGGCTCTCCAGCTGACAGTGCCCCATTTCCCATGCCCAGCAGGGGCTGGCATCTGCCTCTCTCTGGAGCTGCTCCTTCTGGGTTCCTGAGGTTGCAGTAGTTTCCCAAAAATGAGAGGTAAATAGCCCTGTTGTTTCCTGAGGAACCAACGCCATAATCAGACAAAGTGCTGCCTCACAGTTGGCTACTTCTATAAGGATGCTCCACTCACGGCACCACCCAGACAGGTGCCCTCCACCAGGGTCCTTCCCAAGACCTTTCTGGAGACTCTGAACACCACCCACCCCAGGGTGGCCTGGTGCATACCATGTTGCTCAAGGCTCAGCATCCTGTTTTGAGCGAGTCTGCTCCTCCCAGCAACCCCAAGAAAAGAGTGGCATAAGGACTCTTTTCTGTTTTGTATCTTTTTCTTTCCCCAAAAAGCCAGACATGGGTTGTCATTAAAATGTGATGAGGAGTCTTACTAACCTTTGAAAATGTCCTGGGCTGATGTTAACTCCCATCACAGGCAAGCTGAAGGCATTGGGCCAGTGTATTGTGCTACTTGATTTTTTTCTTTAGGTTATGTTGTCTTTATTTATATAGTTCCCCTCTCTCTATCCCCACCTGCCACCCGACTGCCCTCATCCTCAGGAACCAGGACTGGGTCTTCATGGAGGAGATCTGTCTTCTTTCTGCTTAATTACAGATTTGTTACCTCACCCAAAGCTCATGTGTCCTGGCTCTCCACCTCCTCCTTAGTGTTCATGTATGAACTCCTTTGCCCAGCACCAATGGGAATCCTCTGGTTTAGACATCCGCCTAAAGATAAAGGCTTCGCTAATTGGATTCAGGACTCTAGGACTCAGTGATGTCAGAATTCTATATTTCTAAGATTCTGTAACTGAGATTCACAGTGCTAGAATTCTGTGATGCTAAGATTCCATGACTAGATTCTATGCATCTAGAATTTATGATTTTTGTGTTTCATGACTTTGTCATTGACATAGCAACAATAGCCAGTACCCACTTGGCTGGGGGTTTTGTGATTGCTTTCCAGAAGAGGCAAGTCTTAGCTCTGGACTTACTTCTCTGAATTCACTGAGAACAAAGAAAGGAGATGGCTGGATAGGTGAAGAGTAGCACTCCCATGGATATCCATCAGTGTGTTATGCCCAGGCAGCCCAGTCCTAGGCCCCAACACTCAGTCCATTCCCCCCAGCCCCTCATTAGGGCTCCAGTATCTGAAGGTAGCAGGAAAAGCAGGCTCCTTTGAGGCCCTTCCACTTTTGAGGCCCTTCCACCCAACTGCCTTTCCTTCCTGGCCTGTCCCATGCGCCAGAGAACGTTTACTGAGAGTCTGGCCTGAGGGGGAGATAGGATTAAGCCCTGGGCAGGGAGCCAGTGGAGGAGATATGGGAGATTCCCTAGGGAGCTTTGCAGCTTTCCCTGAAGGCGAGGAAGGAACAGAGGCCGGAAGTGGGGGGTTTGGGTGAGGGCACTGGTGAGGGTGGGGTGACCGGTACTGCATTGTGGGGCTGGAGCTGGGCTTCCGGCCATTGACTGATTGGTGACAAGTGACCTCCAGCCTGGCGCCCTGGGGCTGGTCTGGTTGTTGAACCCTTGTCCTTTGACTCAGGTTCCTGTGCCGAGTCAGACTCCCAGGAAAACCCGGAGTGCGGGAGTCAGGGGTGGGAAACCTGATCCTCCAGGGGCTCCTTCCTGGGAGGTCAAGAAAGGGGGCAGGCCCTAACCCAGGGGTGGGCAAACTTTTTGACTCAAGGGCCACAATGGGTTCTTAAACTGGACCAGGAGGGCCGGAACAAAAGCATGGATGGAGTGTTTGTGTGAACTAATATAAATTCAAAGTAAACATCATTACATAAAAGGGTACGGTCTTTTTTTTCAATAGTTTTATTCATTTCCAGCCCACGAGCTGTAGTTTGCCCAGGGCAGCCCTGACTGGTTTGGCTCAGTGGATAGAGCGTTGGCCTGTGGACTGAAAGGTCCCAGGTTTGATTCCGGTCGAAGGCATGTACCTTGGTTGCGGGCACATCCCCAGTAAGAGGTGTGCAGGAGGCAGCTGATCGATGTTTCTCTCCCATTGATGTTTCTAACTCTCTATCCCTCTCCCTTCCTCTCTGTAAAAAATCAATAAAATATATTTTAAAAAAAGAAAGAAAGAAAGGGGGCAGGACTTTCCAAGGATCACATCTGGGATTTGGGGCAGAACAAGGACTGGCATTCGGGATTCCTGCCTCCAGTCCTGAGCTGTTCCCCCCAAATTCCAAAGGGTCCCAGGATTACATACTGCTACCCCAAAGGTTTGGCCAGACTCTGGGCTAGAGAAGGGGCCTGCCTCCAAGTCACCTCCCCAGAGCTGTCTGGACACACACACACACACACACACCCTCCAGCTCTGAGGGCTTGCTTGAAGCTGCCAAACCCGATTTTCCCCGTTGGCTGCCTAGACTGGCTGGAGCAGGAAACCCTTCTCAGGGCATGGACCCCGCAGGCCACCGTCCTCCTCCCCCTCCTCGTCTCCTCTCACACCCTGCCCTTCCCACACACCTGTGCCACCTTCACTTCCTCCTCCACTTGCCTTCCATCTCCGCTTGGCTGCTCACAGGTGCTCGGAGGTGTGGTCCAGTGCAGGCCCTCTTGGGCCTTAGTTTTTTTGTTTTGTTTTCAATCCAGCTTTGTGTGTGTGTGTGTGTGTGTGTGTGTGTGTGTGTGTGTGATGAAATATACATGACACAAATTATGCCATTTTAACCATGTTTTAAGTGTACAGTTCAGTGACATTAAGTATATTGTGCAACCACCACCACCATCCAACTCCAAACCCAAACTCTGTACCCATTCAGTAATAACCCTCCATTCTTGCCTCCCCCTCAAGCCCTGCAACCACCATTTTAGTTTATGTCTATGACTTTGACTATTCGAGTGGGCCTCAGTGTTCTCATCTACAGATCAACTGTGAGGAGGTTCCCAAGAAAAGGGGGGTGTGAATAGGAGTGGGCCACCACTTAGATAGTGGGTTGGTGCGATGTTGGGGGCACAGCCTGGGTTGTGGGAAGGAAGCCCTGCTCTGTGGAATGCTGGAGGTTTGATTGTCAGGGTGAAAGATGCAAGGAAAGGCAGTATGCCCTCCTGGTTTCAGGTGATCTCTCTGGGAGACTGAAAAAGACAGAGAACATCATCCAGAGCATGTTTCCAGTGTTCAGTGCCCTCCCCACAATGTAGGGCAGGGCCTTGTGTGATCCGTTTAATGTCTGTCTCCCATGGAGCTGCGACTCCCACCAGGAAGAACTCCCACTGTCTTGCTCACTGCTTTATCTCCAGAACTTGGCACCCTCCCTGGCACATAGCAGGCACTACTGACTGAGACAGAGTTTCAGATTGAAAAGCAGAAGCAGAGGCACTCCAGGGGCTGGAGACCAGCCAGGTCAGCTCACCTAACCAAGGCCCCTGATCCAAGCTGCCACACAGCCCAAGCCCTTCTCCTCTGGCCTGGGAGCTCCCCAGTATTCTCAGCCTCTGGGGAGCTCTGGCAGGGTGGGAGAGAGTGAGCCTTATCCCAGTCATCCACGGGGTCACCTAGACTGGGGTGGTGGGTGCCCTCTGGCTGCTGTTGCCTCTGGAGTCTGGAAGGGGAGGAGAGGTGGGAGCCTGGAGGGGGAAGGGCAGTGGAGGAGCCAGCATTGCAGAGGGAGCTAAAAATAGCCAGAAGAGATGATGTCATCGGGTTCCCACAGCTCAGCACCCCCTCACTCACACACATACAGACTTACTCTCACAGACACAGATACACACAGACACAGTGTTGGGCATGCATACACACACGCACACTCACACTGATGTAGGGGAGGGAGGCTTCTGGGTCCCAGGGCTGCAGGGGCAGGGAAGTCTGGTGAGTGTGTCTGCATGTATGTGTGTGTGTCTGTGTGTCTAGGTTGGCATGAGTTTGATTGCATGTGTCTATATGCTTGTGTCTGAGTGCATGCATGTTTGTGTGTGTGTTCATTTGTAGGCATGTGGATGTGTTACATGTGTCATGTGAGGAGGTCTATGTGTCTTAGTGTCTGTGCATATCTCTGTTTATAGGCATGAACTTGCAAGCATGTGTATTTGATACATTGTGCATCTGTGAGTCCACTTATATTTACATATCTGCACGGATTGTGTCATATGTCTTTATATGTGTGAGCCCCCCTTGGGGACTAGCCCAGCCACCTTCCATCTCTGATTGAAGTTCAGTGAGCCCCCAGTACCATAAGGAATCTCATCCCCCACCCAATACTGTCTGGCCACGGTATGTCAGGGATTCTCTGTCCCTCCCCTCCTCTCAGGGTCCCATTCTCTGGCAGGCTTTGGAATAGATGGACACAGACACAATTCATTTTCTCCCCACAGGTTTCCTGAACCCCAGGGGCCAGGCCAAAGGTCTCAACCCTCAGGGAAGGGAGCCCTGGAACTAGAGCCAGATTTGGGGACCTTGAGACACACACTAACCCATTCATAAAGTGACACGTTAGAGACAAGGCCCCTCACAACGTTTCCTGTCACTGACACAATGCCATGGCGACACATCCCACAGAAACCCAGTTACACCCAGTGGCACATGGGCGCACACTCAGAAATTCAAATGGAAAATCCCCAGGCCAGAATGCTTAGCACCCTCCCTCTTCTGGACTCAAGCTGTCTTGCCCCACCCCCAGAGGCCTGGCTCAGCTGTTTTCCTGTCCTGGAAAATACTGACCTCAGAGACTGGGGGCTGAAGGTGGTACACCCTCTCAGAAGCAACCATTTCCTTGTTCAGGCTGCCCCCTCCCCCTCTTGACCTTCATTCCTCTTAGCAGAGCTGATGCCTCTCCCTGGTATGCCCATACCCTCACAAACACACCTTAACGCTCACAGCTGGCCACAGAAGCACATTCGATTGCAAAGGCTTACTCGGTCACATGTCCACTTACACTCCCATTGTTCTGGTCTCCCACATGCTCTCAGACACACACACCAGCAACCACACCTACACACTGACCATCCCAGGCACACAGAGCCACATACACCGCACTGAATCATTCACAGGGTTACAGGCAAGCAGTGAAATCTCTTTCCTCCTATCCTTTCCTGATCTGTTCCTCTGTCTTCCTCCCCAAGGACCTGGCTCCCTATAGGTTCCAAGTTGTCTATGCAGACCCTTTTCCCTGTGCAGATGGGAGTGCAAGGCAGGAAGGCCCCGACCTCATAGGGTATATCAAAAGCTGAAGCCAAAGGTGGGGAGTTGGTGCGTGTTGCTGACCTTGTCCTGTCCTCCCACTATCTAACTGTGATCCCTGCTGCTGTCACTGAAACCTATCCCAGCCCTCATACCCTGCAGTCAGCTGCAAATACCTCAGAGTGGAGTAGGCAGAAATGATTGTATTAGGCTGCTATTCACCACCCATGGCCCCCAGAAGATACAGGTCCGGAGCCAGCCAAGCTTCTGGACTAGTTTCTGGGCATTTCTAGAGGATCAGAAAGCTGCCAGGTTGACAGAGGCGTCTGAGAACTGAGGAGAGGAAGGGGAGGGAAGAGTGTAAGGAAGGCAGCAAGCAGTCCTGGAAACTCCACTGTTCTTAGATTCATTCACTTCCCCAAGCCCTCCACTTCCAGCCAATATGTCTTCCATTAAGGCTCTCCGCCTTTTCGGAAGACCGCCATCAAGACCCCTCCATACCTTTGGGGTAATATTTCACAGAGCATGTGTCCCCTTAAGTGCCTATGCAGGGCTAAGGTGGGGGAAACTTCAGTGACCCTGTTTTTCCAACCCCAAATCCTGGCTCGGGGCCCTTGGCTAACCTTGCAGTGGAAGGATCCACACACTGGTGGTGACATTGTGGGTGTTGTTGATATCTCTGGCCATGGTGACAAGGTTGGTGGCTGCAGGGGTGGCAGTAGGGCTTTGGGGTTTCTGCCGGTACCTTCTGCGGCTACACTTGAACATCTTGGGAAACCTGGGCCGAGGCCAGCCCATACCTGGCCTGCGGTAAGGGGAACGTAAGCCCTGGGGCCGAGGGGCACGGACAAGCTGAGAAGGCCCCATGGGCACAGAAAGCTTCTGTGAGTGTGCCCAAGGGTGCTGCTGGCCAGGGCAGCTGAGGTCTTTATGACATACAGAGTGTATATGGGTGGGGCTCTTTATTACAGGTCCTGGTCCCCGGCCCCTCCCCATAGGTCAGTTTCTCTCCATGGGTCAGCCCAACCAGAAAACCTCAGCTCGGCCCCTTGGGAAAAAGGAACTCTGAGGAGGGGAAAATCAGTTCTTTATTTTCTCACTCATCCACATGAACACTATTAACACTTTTATTGAGCACTTACTCTGTGCCAAGTTTGATACCAAGTACCTTACAAACAACAACCCTACAAGGAAATTCTATAATTATTCCCATTTCACTCGACTCTTGTTATTGATGGTAGTTATGTTCTAATAAAGCTACCACTATGAACAGTGAATTAGCAAATATTGAACCAATGCTCCTAGGAGAAGTACAAGGTTAGATTCCTACCAGGTCATAACATTTCATCAAGTGATTGATCAGTACATCACCTAGTTTTATGTGTTTCTCTGTTTAAAGATACCTAATTTAAAAATTAATGTTGACTCGTTAACATTGAACTCGCAGCCAGTAGCACTATAACTTACACCTGAATGAAGTTCATATAACACACATGTGTCCTTTGGAAGGCACATCACAACCTTCTAGCGCTTAGCAATATTCGATAGCACTTCAGCATGACATTGGGGCCATTTAAACAGCAAAATCACCAACAAAAAGCCCCTAAATGCAAAACACATGACACTAAAAAGACCACATTATGTTACATTATAATAGCTGAAATGAGAAGGCAGGGTGTTCTCCTGTTCAACCTCAGCTGAGAACATGCAAGTTGGGCAACTGAAATCTTTTGCGGCTGTACACATGTCCATGAATAACCTCAAAAGTACCATGCATATTGGTTTGGAGTTACAGATAAATTTTAATGAGCAGGTAATTCACAATATGTAATCTGTGAATGATGAAGATTGATCGTATAAGGAAATTGAGGTTCAGGTGAAGTCACACAATCAGGGTCAGGCAGGGATTCAGATCCATCATGGCCAAGGTCCAAAGCCCCGACATTTAACTCTTGTTATTATTCTGCACTCACTCATTCAGTCATTCAGGAAATGTTCACTAACAAACTCATATGTGCAGGACACTGGGGACATAGACTAATGTGACCTGGTTCCAGTTCTTCCCGAGACAAAAGAGAAAGCCATGTGGACAATCAGTGCAGGAAGAGAAATGGCTAGATCACCAGGGGATGTAAGAGGTTCCAACCCTGGGTTTATCTCCTTTCTTGCAGCAGACAGAAACATCAATGGCTCTGCTAGGCCTTGTACTGAGTTCTTGTGGAACTTTGGGCTTGCTCCTTTCCCTCTAAGTCTTAGCCCTCTCTTCCTTTCCCTCGTATTCCACCTATACAGGCCCCCATCCCCCCTTCCCCGCCCGCCTCTACCTTGTCTCTTTTCCCTCAGGAGACAGCTGGGAGACTGAGAAGCCCTCCACACCACACTCAAAGTCCCTACACCTCCTGCCCTTCCAGCTTCCATTCTTGCCATCCTCAGTCTTAGAAACCAACCCAGCCCCCATCCACTTCTAGCCACTATACCTACAAACCCACCTGCCCTTGGCCGACTTCTTACTCAAGTCCCAAACCAAGGCCTCTTTGCCTGCTCTTTCTGGAAGCCAGCCCTTCCTGCCTTTTTCAAGATTCCATCAATGTAGACAGCCTGTTTGATGGGGGGTAAGACGTAGGCTCTGGCACCAGACTGGGCTGAATAAGCTCTGTGATCATGGCAAGAACTTAACCTTTCTGTACCTCTGTTCCCCATATTTAAAAGGGAGATAAGAGCCCTGGCTCGTTTTGCTCAGTGGATAGTGTGTCGGACCTCAGACTGAAGAGTCCCGATTTGATTCAGGTCAAGGCCATGTACCTCTAGGCTCAATGTGTCTCTCTCACAGTGATGTTTCTGTCTCTCCCCCTCCCTTCAACTTTCTCTGGAAATGAATGGAAAAATATCCTCAGGTGAGGATTAAAAATAAAAAGGAGAGAAGAGAATCTATCTCATAGGATTGTTGTGAAGGAAAAATGATTTACCATATATGTATTGCATTTAAAACATGATCCGTAAAAATATTGTGTTGTCAGTTTCCCCTCTCTTGTCTCTTCAGCTGCCTCCTCCCATTACAAAAACACAACAAAATTTAAAATCCACTTTGTCCATGCCATACCCCCTCTGGCTGGGACTTTCCGCACTTGGACCTTTTTACACTAAGGTTGCTTATGTCCCAGATTGGGGAGAAAAATCTCTTCTTAAAGACCTATAACAATTCTGTGATACCTACTAGACATTGAAACCAAGTCTGAGAAATGCCCCTAAGGTCACACAGCTAATAAGCAACAGAACCAGGATTTGAGCACCTGGTCTGAGGGACTGAAAAGCCAGGACTGCCCCAGCATGGCAGCCTCCATGGTGGGCATTGCAGGGCCTTACAGCTGGCAGTGATGCTTTCTTGAGACCATGGTGCCACCTGCTGGCAGAAAGGGAAGGGATGTACACAGAGTGCTAAGGGAAGAAGGGAAAAACGGAAGTTTGGGGGGAAAACGGTGGAGAGGGAGAAGAGTGAGGAGGAGAGATGAAGGGAGGAAGAAGATGGGGAATTTGATCTTTTTGTGAAAGGAAAAGGACTAGGAGCTTTTTATTATTCCAAGGAGGGAGCAGAAGCTGCCAAACCTTGGTCACCGCATTGAAAGTGCATGCGTGTGTGTGTATGTGTGTGTGTGTGTGTGTGTGTGTGTGTGTGTGTACTCGTGAGCATCAGTCGTTGTTTTTGTTTGTGTGTGAATATATAGATGGCAACTTGGGTAGATGTGTATGCCTGTGAGCACAGCATGTAGGGTGTATGAATGTATCTGTGGATACAGGGTAAGAAACATATGTGCACTGTAGTGGCGGGGGGGGGTACTCAGAAGTTCTGGGGCCCTGCCCATCCCCAGATTTCTCTCCCTTCTCAGATCAGGCGGGGTATTGCCCGTGCTTGGTATTGGCAGGTGGAGTCCCACTGCTCTTGTGGCTGTGGGAACGGATCTCCAGGCAGCAGGGGGCAGCAGGGGCAAGAGAAGGCCTAAGGGCTGGGGTGGAGCAGGCAGGCGGGCGGGCAGAGGAAGCCTTTAAAATACCTGCCCCGCCTGCAGGTGAGCAGTGGCGTGTGAGAGCCCGCTCCCTGTCTGCCCACTCAGTGGCAGTGCCCTGGAGCTGTCTGTCCCCGCTGGAGCCTGAGCAGAACCTTCTTTCTGAAATCACTACCAAGAGTCCTGAACAGGTGGGTGATGGCATAGGGCAGAGATTGTCTTATGAAGGGAACTCAATCTGAAAGCAGGTTCGCGGAGCTGGGAGGACCCTGGGGAGGGCCCTGGGGGAGTCTACTCTTGGTTTGGGGAGGGGTCACAACATATCTAGGTGCCAGGGAAGGGCATGGAGTGACCTACAGTGTGGACATTGGGCTTGGGTGCTGGGGGATGAGCCTGGAGTGTTAGGATCTGAGTGTCAGGTGCTGGTTGAGGGTCTGGGCAGTACAGAGAGGTAGGAGTGTCAGGATGGGAATTGGGAAAAAGTCCTGAGGTGTCAGAGTCCAGATGCAGGGGAAATCTAGGTGCCAGGGAAGGGCATGGAGTGACCTACAGTGTGGACATTGGGCTTGGGTGCTGGGGGATGAGCCTGGAGTGTTAGGATCTGAGTGTCAGGTGCTGGTTGAGGGTCTGGGCAGTACAGAGAGGTAGGAGGGTCAGGATGGGAATTGGGAAAAGTCCTGAGGTGTCAGAGTCCAGATGCAGGGGAAACTTGGTAACATATGGGTTCTGGAGTCTGGAGTCTGATTTGTCAGGGTTCAATGTCAGGGCCAGGGCCAGCCTGGGGGTTGCAGGGGGAGGTTCTAACTCATACATGTCTGCCTCCCAGGAGCCACCATGCAGTGCTACAGCTTCATTAAGACCATGATGATCTTATTCAATTTTCTCATCTTTGTAAGTATGGGGGTTGTGAGCTCTTTGGGGCTCCCTACAGGAGTGGGTCGCAACCTGAGCAGAGCTCAAGCTGGGGAATTGGAGGCACTGTGCCCAGAGTCTCCTGCCAGTGTCCCTTTGTGATCCAGAAGTCTCCCCAAATGCTGAGTTCACTCCGCAGCATGGATGACACATGAGTTGGAGTAGAGAAACTTGGGGATCCCCTCCCTTCCAGGAAGCTTTAGTCCAGACTTAGGGCAGGGCAGGTTAATGGGAACAATTCTCCCTTTTCATAGCATTGAGACCCAGAGGGGGGAAGGGGTTTGCCCTAAGTCACCTCCCGTGGGAGGAAATTTGGTGGCCTCTGTATGACGGGGAGCTGAAAGAAGACAAGACCCAGACCCTCACAGCAGAAGGTCTGCCTCAAGCAGCCCTACTCATTAAACACGGGTTTATAGCCTCAGATTCAGTGCTGAATGCTGGGTAACAGGTGAGCAAGCTCTTTCTCTGCCCTGGAGGACCTCAGGTCCAGCAGGCCAGATAGGCAGACAGTTACAGCGTAGTATTTCTGGCATTAACACGGGGGCTAAGGGAGACCATAGGAGGGGGATGAACTCCACCTGGTCAGAAAAGACTTCCTGGAGGAAGTAGCTGAGGCGGGGGATTTGCCCTGTGTGAGGGAACTGTAAAGCATGCAGAAAGGCCCAGAGGCAGTAATATCAGACATTGCTCAGAAAACCAGGAACAGATTATGTGGGGCATGTTTGAGGAAGCTGAGCAATGAGGCATAAACCCCGGAGATGGTGGTGGAGATGGGGAGAAATGTACAAAGTAGACACAGGAGAAAGCCTCAGATGGTGGCTGAGGGATGCAAGAGGAGGCAGGGGAGACAGAGGTCGTGGAGATGATGCCCATGTGTGTGGCGGGAGCAACCTGGGGGCACATCATAGGCAGCTCCGAGTTACAGCTCAGGTGGGAACTGGACATGGATATGTGAAAGTCATGTGCCTGTAGGTGGTCATGGAAGCCACTCAGTGGGTGAGAGCACTCAGGGAGAGGGAACTCCAAGAAGCCCAGCTTATAAGGAATAAGCGAAGAAATGGCCACCGGGAAGCAGATGGAGAAAGAGCAAGGGAGGAAACAGGGAGAGCGAGATAGAGAGGCCAAGGAGGATATCGTATCGAGCATCTCCCAGATTTGGCATAGGATGTCACCGGAGACCTGGGAGCCACGTAGAGTGGGTTAGAGTGAGTAAGTGGAGACATGGAGTGTAGATGAATTTGGAGAAATTGGTCTCGGGTAAGGAAAACGCTCTGACTCCAGTGTGGGCCCGTGTCTCAGGCTCCCTTTGGCTTTGGAGAACCAGCCGTTATTCATGTATGTAGAGAAGACAACAGGATCCCATCCATTTGGACAGTAAAGACTCTGGCCGGAGGGGGTTAAAGGCAAATCCGGTTTGGTTTCTGGCCTCTGTTGCCCAGGCATTGCCAGGCTGGGCAGGGCAGGGCAGGCCTCAGACTCCTTGAAATTTGACCCTGCAGGCTGAAAGTCCAGCTTTTTGTCCTTGGGCAAACATGCCTGGAACGCAGCCATGGTCTGCCACTTCGCTCCTGGTTCTAGCCTCAGCTCCTAAAGCTGGAAAGTGGGGACTAGGCACCAAGGTTGTGTCAGGATGTTTCATCCCCTGAAGCTCTGGATCCTAAAGGCTTTGCTGTAAGAGGTTTGGGAACTGGGCAGTGCCCTCCTCCCCATTCTGGGCCTCAGGACTCCCTCTGAGGTTTGGAGCTGAGCGAGGGAGCCTCCAGGCGCTCTGACTGTACTCGCCCTCAGTCTCTACGAGGAGAGGTCTAGGCTGGATAAAGGGCAGGCCTGGAGTTAAACTTGGAAGGGAGCCAAATGGGCCCCAGGGTAGGTGTCCCTTCTCACCACCTTCCTCTCCAAGGTTGGGAGTAGGTGTAAACCTCAACCCCGCCTTCGTTACCAGGGTTACTGTTGAGCCTGCTCAATGCTACCACCCCCGTGTTTCCACCTATCAGAGGACATAGGTGTTCCAGACACCCATAGCCTGGGGAGGAAATAGGGTGGGGTAGGTGCTCACCTGCTTGTTTTCACTCCTAGCTATGTGGCAGGACCCTGGCATCGGTGAGGGAAAGTCTGGGCACCCCATGTCCCGTCCACCACCCCACCCCCCAGGGATATTTTAGGAACCTCTGATCCCATTTATATCTGCCTAGGTGTGCAGCCCGGTGTGGCTGTGGGTATCCCAGCTCCCATCCTTCTGGTTTTACAGGATGTTTTCCCTCCCTACTGGATGAGTTTTTAGACTTCTTAGCCAATAAAGGGGGAAATTTCTCATCTCCCATTTTCCTGACTCAATTGTGTGGTAGGGAACTGCTTGCCAGCACTGTTTCAAGGTCTGCTTCTCTGTCTCCAGCTATGTGGTGTGGCCCTGTTGGCAGTGGGGATCTGGGTGTCGGTCGATGGGCCATCCTTCCTGAAGATCTTCGGGCCGCTGTCGTCCAGTGCCATGCAGTTTGTCAACGTGGGCTACTTCCTCATCGCAGCTGGCGCCGTGCTCTTTGCTCTGGGTTTCCTGGGCTGCTACGGTGCTCACACTGAGAACAAGTGTGCCCTCATGATGGTGTGTCAAACCCAGTTCCACAGGCCCATCACCAAGGCTTGGGGTCCCCTCACCTTTGACACCAGGCCCTAGGGATCCCCAAACCCTATCTGGACTCCAAGGGCCTCAGCGAAGGGGCCCCTGCCTCCTTTTTATGGGGGGGTGGGTTACGGCAAGGGATTCACGAGGGACTGTCTCTCCCTAAAACTCAGACCCCTGTTTCCTCTTCAGTTCTTCTTCATCCTCCTCATCATCTTCATTGCTGAGGTTGCAGCTGCTGTGGTTGCCTTGGTGTATACCCCAGTGGTGAGGATTGGGGATGGGGCAAGGGAGTAAGATGGGGCAAAGCCCTGGAAGTGGGTTGTGGCCTGTGAAGGGCCACCCTGCCTATCAGGCCCTAAACACTGTCCTGCTCTACCCAGGCTGAGCACTACCTGACATTGCTGGCAGTGCAAACCATCAAGAAGGACTATGGCTCCCAGAAAGACTTCACACAAGTGTGGAACAGCACCATGGAAGGGGTAAGGTGGGCTGGGGAGGCTTTGGAGTGGGGAGAGAGAGGCAGGCCCCAGTGACACCCTCCCCTCCTTGTCTCCAGCTCAAGTGCTGTGGCTTCAACAACTACACGGATTTTGAGGAGTCTCCCTACTTCACAGATAACAAGGTCTTCCCCCCATTCTGTTGCTTTGATGATGTCAATGGCACGGAACCCTGCACCAAGAAGAGGGCCGAGGACAAACCTGTACAGGTGTGGGCTGGCATGGAAGTTTGGGGCTGTTTTAATGGCCTCAGAGTGCTGAAAGGGGGGCGGGGGCAGGAGCTGACTATAGATGCTCTTTTCCCTTCTCCAAGGGTTGCTTCAAGCAGCTTCTGAGTGACATCCGAACCAATGCCATCACTGTGGGTGGTGTGGCAGCCGGAATTGGAGGCTTGGAGGTAAGGGGGTGAGACGGTTGGAGCCGGATATCCCCACTGGAACAGGGGTGCTTGTCCCATCTCTAAGGCCTCTCTAGAGGACACAGACTTCTAACCGTTTCATGTAGGGAGTTTGGGGGGCAGGAGACTAAAGCTCAAGGACCATGATCATGTCTCCTCACCTCTCCCTATTCCTTCCCCACCAGCTGGCTGCCATGATTGTGTCCATGTACCTGTACTGCAATCTGAAATAAGTCTGCCTCTGCCTCCGCCACTGCTCCTGCCACACAGGAACTGGGAAGAGCACCCCGGCACTGCCAAAAGGCCGTGATCAGGGTGGCGACAGGATCTAACAGTGTCATTTGGGCCAGAGTGGGGCCACATAGGGACCACCCCTTCAGGCTGTGCCTGACTTTGCCTTCCATTGGTGCGGGAGGGGCCCACCTGTTCCAGAGCCAGTTCTAGGGTAGCCAGTTCTCCTGCCCATTCCTCCAGTCTGTCTCTCAAACCCTTGCTACCCCTTCAGGACAACAGGAGCTCTTGGTGACCCCAGTACTCCACTGGGGAATAAGGCACCCTATATCCTGAGCACATGCAAAATAAGCAGTAACCGGGCGGATGTGTAGAAGGCATTCCAGAATTCATAAACCAATTAAATTGTTTCCACTGGGACTCTTTTCATGCGTATCATTGGGGAGAGGGACCCATCTTGCCTAAACTGGCCTCAGATTCTTGTGGGGCTAGAGACACAGAAGGCCCCTGGAAAGGTGGCAGAAGAGGAATGGAGTGGAGGTGGGTGGCTATTTTTTCTCTCCATGTGAACTCCAGGCCTGGGAGGGAGCATGACAGGGATGGCCGAGAGGGCACTGAGGGAGGCGGTGGGGGCTGGGTCAGCCTGCCTTCCTATAATGTGGGAGGACTTTGGACTGAAACTACTCATTCCTGAGTAGGGGCACTGGACCAGAAAGCTATGAAAATAACAAGCTTGTGCCCAAGTGGGGGCAGGGGAGATGAAAAATATTGCCAGGGCAATGGGAGGGAGTCACTCCTTAGACTCTGAGAAGCCCTCTGGCAGCCCCATTGGAGGATCTAAGCTGCCTACCCCTCCCACTCAGGCAAAGCCCCACACCGCTCCCTGCTTTGGGGACTTCAGAAAGAACGTGTTCTTGGTCGTGGCCTGCCTGGTGCTCTTCAGATCTGATCTCCATTTTGTCTTAACCACCCCCATCCTCAAGAAACTGGGCCTAGAAACGCATGTGACTAGTTTCAGGCCCACGCTATCTGATATGGCGACAGAGTTACCAGAAGGCCAGAATGTCCCCCACACAGATCTGATTGCTGCTGATCCAGGAGGCAGCTATGGCTGGAGAACATGGTGTCTGCTACCAAGCAAAGCCCAGCCTGGCTAACCAGTCCTCCCCTTGTTTCCCTTTGACCCCTGGACCCCTCTTCCCAGATTTTCCCAAGGGAGCCAGGAACTACCACCTGTTGCTGGGCCCAGAGAGGAAGGGACCTGGCCAGAGCCATACAGTGCCTGAGAGCTAGTTTGAGGCCAAAATTCGGAGCCTGCTGGGGGGTGGGCAATGAGCCCCCTTCCCCACTTTACTATGCCCTGCACACACAACTCCTGAGATGGGTCAAGGCTTTCTCGATGGTGGGTACTACCAGCAACATCAGGAAGTGCTCAGCCTGGGTGGGGCAGGCCAGTGTTTAGGGCCTGACAAGGAAGGTTGGTGATCTGTTTGCCCAGGGTGGGCCTCCGCCTCATAGTGAGCTAATTGCTCCTCAATCTGGCTGTTATGGCACCTCAAACACTATCTCTAGCTACAGCAAACACTGAAATCAGCAGGGTGGCAAGAAACGTCCTAGCCACACACTACCCGTGCCATCGCCGACCTGAGCTCCAGGCACCTGTGGGGGAGGCAGGGGGGCAGAGAGCTGGCGAAAGGGCGGGAGTTCCTGCCTTCCTGGCCAAGGCTCTACAGGTGCTCACCAGGCTCGCCGCACAGGGGCTCTGCAGGCAGGCCAGACTGTTGCTCTAGAAGTGTTCTGTACTCTCCTGATCCTAAGTCCTTCACAGCTCCCTTAAATGTATGTCATACTTCCCCTGCTTGGGGTATCTCATCCATTCCCTATAGACAATCCATTCATTTTCTGGTACCTTTATGACTTAGATCTTCTTAACCTCTCTGGATCACTGACTAGGTGAGAATCTGATGAAAACAATGGCTTTTCTTCAGAAAAAAATGCCCAGCTATGAAATCTGCATACAGTGCACTAATGGCCACAGAAATCCCTGTTCCTATGTCTCCATCTGCAGCCCAGTCCTAGCCTCCTGAATGATGCCCAACCCGGTTCTGTCTCACCCACTTTCTTCCCGCCCGTGCCTCACTATACTCACCTGTGCTCCCATTGCCTTCCCACATCTAAGTATCCCTTTTTGCTTTTTTTTTTTTGCTCCATATCTGGGGACAAGTGCCTGGCCCTGACAAGCTGGCAGGAAACAGGTTGGTGGTTAAACAGTGGGAAAGGGTGTGGGGTGGCTACTCCAAGCTCAGCCCAACAGGTCAGGCTCTAGGGTGGAGCCTAGGGAAAAACCTTGAAGTTTGAGACTTGGGCATCCCCTGGTGGCCAAATGGCCCCAAATGTAAGATAAACCCTATATGGAAGGCAGTAAGGAAAACTCACCACCCATCATGAGCATTCTCTCTCTCATACACGCACACGCACACATACACACACACACACACAATCACGAGACACATCCATAGAGGTTTTCTCCTTTTTTAATCAATGACCACCTTATCCAGCTTTGGAAACCTGGACAAAGATGAGGCCGAGAAGAGGCCTGGTTCAGGGTGAGGGTCTCTGAGTGCGTCTGCATCAGTGGGCGGGCCCCTGCTGGGCCTGTCCAGGAGTTGGGAACAGCAGTTTCCTGAGTAAGAGCCAGCCACACCCTCAGGGCAGCACCCCAGTCCATAAAACTATCAAGTTCCTTCAGGCTTCACCCTGTTTCCAAGGCCCTCAGGACAGTAAATAAATACGTTAAATTCTGAGCCAGGCCTGGGAGGAGGGAGTATACAAAGGGCAGGATCGGCTGCTCAGGGATTCCAGCAACTATCCTGCCCTTTCCCAAAAAGGAAGTAAATAAATAGACCTCCAACTCAGAAATAGGGGCATTGGAACAGGGGAACCCTCCCCTTGAAGTTAGTAATTAAGTCTCATGTTAAAAACAAACCAGCCCCAACCCCTGCCAGTGTCTATAAAATCCTACATGATGGGGTGAAGGGCTAGCCTGCCTGGGGGTACACAGTACCCAGCCCTGCAGGGTCCCGGAGGAGGTCTCATGTCTGTTCTGCAGCTCCTGGGGCTCCCTCCTCCTTTGGGGGCGGCTCCAGGAAAATTGGGGTGATTGATGGTGGCTTCTTCACCCTGGGAAGGTAATAGGAAAGAGGTCATTAGCTATGTCCCATCCAGCCAGTCTCCCATTTCAAGGGCAGGAAAGGGTCACTCACGAGTAGGGGGAGGCTGGCACCCCCACCACCAGAAAGTGGTTCTTCTTCCGGAACAACCTCCACAGGCCCCGGTGGTTGCCACGCACATCCAGGTCCCAGATATGGAGGCACTGTGGGGTGGAGTAGGGAGAGGCATGGGTCAGAGAGCTGCGGGGAGGGCCTCTGAGGACCCAAAACCCAGCCCCCATCCCTCCTCAGCAGCCTCTTCAAACTGCAAGAGATGGATGGCATCTTTTCTTTTCTTTTTACCATCTCTCAAATTAATTTTTTTCTTAAAGTACTTCTAATAAGAGGTAGCAGCTGTTAAAATACAAATCTGGACAAGGAGGTTGAAAAATGCGTCTGGAAGTGTAATGAAAAGGTTCTAAGGTAAAAGGCTCCCTGTATCTTGGGGGAAGGGGCATTTCTAGGGTAGATGTGGCATAGGGGCACCTTGGCAAGCTGAGTCCAGGTGGTGAAGTCATCATCTTTCTCCATTCGGATAAAGGCCACGTAGGTACGGCCCTCTGTGTCTGGCAGGAAAGAGTCTTCACAAGGGTTCTTGCTATGGTCCAACACCTCGGCTTCACTGCAGTGGGGGCAGGGGAGTAAGACAGGCCCTCACTCATGAGTGTATCACACAAGGCCCCTTGCTTAGTTGTTGCCGTCTTGAAATTCTTATTTTGAACAAGGAGCCCGGTTTTTCATTGTGCAGCGGGCCCCACAAATTATGAGGCCTGGACCCGAGTATCTGACCCCTCCTCACTCCCTGCCACGCACCCCTAATGCCCTAGGCCATACCTAAGCAGCCGGTGAACTTCCACTTCATAAGCTTCCTTCTTCAGACTAAAGGAGAGGGAGAAATGGTTCAAGGGAGAGGGTAGCCCCAAGATCCCAGGAGCAGGGCTGAGGTTCACATGGGAACTGGGGGACAGCAGGCTGGGATAAACATACAGGCCCCAGGGTTGGGAGGGACTGTCAAATAATGGTCATCAAGACTCCCAGATATCCTACCCTTTGCCCTGTCCCCAGCCCCTACCTGTCCACGTTCCTGAGCTGGACACCTGGAACTGTGTTGAACTTGTGCTTCTTGAAGTAGGCCTCCTGGAGTGGGTGTGAAGGTGCAAATCAGAGCCTTCCATTGTCTGGCCCACACCTGCCCACTGACCTACTACATAACCACAGGCCCACAAATTAAGTCCTGGACCTGTAAAGGTCCCTCTAATTTCCTTGTCTTCCTGTCCTCTTTGCAATATCCTTGGCGGGCTCTTATTGCCTTTAATTTGGGCTTAAGCATTGCCAGAAAGCTCCTTTCCACACCAGCAGCTCATGCCACTGACCCCTGAGCTAGTCCCTGTCCCCAGTGGTTCTCCCTGGACCAGCTGTTCTAGATCCACGGAAGCCAGGAAGTAGTGGGCAAAGGGGCTGGCTGGCCTGGGAGAGGAAATCCCTGTGACTAAGGCGCTGAGGTAAATGCCTGCCCGCCTTGAGGAAATGAGTGGAGGTCTTGTATTAGCTGGTCTCTCAGGGCCCTTCTGACTTCTAGGAGGTTTCAAGCTGGAAGCTGTCCATTCCTTCAGGCTGGACTGTCTCAAGGCCTCCCTTGCTATAACAGGAGTGGCCCTTTGGACACAGCCATATAGGGGGTGGAGACCTGGGGACCTCCCTGTTCAGGCCGCAGAACTTCCAAGGACAGGAGAGGGCAGAACTTGCAGGGCTGGATATGTGCTTGGCAGTAGAAATACTTTCCCCGCACCCAGCCTCATGCTAAGAATAGTAATAATAAAAATGATACGAGCTAACCCTTATATAATGCTTATAGTTCAAAGCATTTTGCATATAGCAACTTATTTACTAGTAAACCTCATAACCTAACAACCCTACTAGGTAAACAGTATTTTAATTCTCATTTTACAAATAAAAAAACTGAGGTAAAAGAGGATCAGTAGGCCCAGCAGTTTGGCTCAGTGGTTGAGCATCTACCCATGAACCAGGAGGTCATGGTTCAATTCTCAGTCAGGGCACATCCTGGGGTTGGAACAGGGGAACCCTCTGTTGCTGGCTTGATCCCTAGCAGGGGGCATGTGAGCCAAACCGGTCAGGGCCATTTTTTTTTTTTTAAAGAGGATCGGTAGCCCTGGCTAGGTGACTCAGTTGGCTAGAGCACTGTCCCGTACACCAAAATGTTTTGGGTTTGATTCCCGGTCAGGGCACATACCTAGGTTGTGGGTTTGATCCCCAGTCAGGGCATGTAGGGAGGCAACCGATTGATGTTTCCCTCTTATATCAATGTTTCCCCCTCTTTCTATAAAAATCAATAAAAAACATATCCTCAGGTGAAGATTAAAAAAAAAAGAGGATCAGTAATTTCCCCTCGGTTACGTGGCTAGTGAGAGGCAGACCTGGGGTTGCTCCAGAGTCCATGCTCTTTGTGCTATCTGCCATACTGTGCCCTCCTCTCCCCCGCGTCCCCCACCCCAGCAACATCCCTCCCACTCACATGGAAGTAGCCATTCATGTTGAGGCCCACGATGCCAAAGTGGTAGGAGCGGGAAACGTCCGGAATGATGCACTCTCGGCCTCGGCGCTGTTCAGGCATCCGCATCCACATGTCCCAGTCCCAGAGCTGGGGCACGGAAGATTATGAAGGTCAAGAGATTTGGAGCTGGTAGAGGACCCCAGCTCACTTACCCTGCCCCGTCAGAACACCTTTTCTGGTGTGGGCCACTTGGGCTCGAGCTCCTCCTTATACAAAGACTTCCTCAGCACCCAGCCCAGCCCAGGCATGGTCTCCACGCGGTACAGCAATGCTGGGTCCTCGGCCGTGTGTTCATACCCCTGGGGATAGGCGACCACGGTGGAAGGTATTAGCTTGGGGACCCTACAAAATTCCCAGCCGACCCCTGGCCTCTCAGCCTACCTGGTCATTCCAGGCCGAGATACAGTACAGGCTGTCATCCTCCTCCAGCAGGTGGATGGACTGGCTCAGGAAGCTGAGAGAGGCAGGGTCCAGGGGTCCAGGGAAGGCCAAGGACAAACCCAGTCATACAGTGATGCACAAAGGGCTGGAGATGGAACTTAAAAGCCACGCCCCCTTGCTCTTCCCCTTAAATCTCCATCTCATTTTCCATTTATCCTTTCAGCTCTCTACTCCAGCCCAACAGCTGCCACTCAGCATTTGCTCAGACTTTTCCCCCACCTCTGAGCTTGCTTCCTCCAGAAAGCGCCCCAAGACGCCTCACTGCCTTCTTCCTTGGAGACCCAGGCAAGCAAAGAGGCCCCATGCAGCTTATAGAGGTTGCAATGGAAGGGCATTCCCCTCACCTGAAAAAATCCACAGCAATGTCCAGGTCTTCTTCCAAAACCACAGCAAACTTGGCTTCCTGCATTGGGAGGGGGACCATGAGATCCCAAGGGGAGCGTTCCCATCTCATGTCTCCTCCACCCTCATCCCACTTCTCAGGCAGCACTCTCCCCATTTTCCAGACAAGGAGGACGAAGAGTTTGCTACATAAGGCCAGACTTTATGCTCATGTTTCCCCTCCCTAGGCCAAAGAGTTTTGTTCTTACTACTCACCGGAAACAGGTTGAAAGTGGCAGTGAGGCTGGCCTTGTAGTGCTGGGTGGGGAACAGAAACAGGCACATGAGCTTTAGGGTGGATGGTGCTGGCCGGTGTCTGCCCCTTCCATCCCTGCCAAGGCCGTACCTGAGACACACGGGCATTCTTGATGCTGATGGGAGTGTGCTGGATGCCCCTCAAACCAAACAGCGCCACAACGTCCATTGGCTCCTGGGGGACATGGCCACTGGTCTTCCAACGAGTCACCCCCGCCCCCTGCCCACCTCTGCAGGCCCTGGCATGCCCAAGCCCCCACATTTCACAGCCCTTGCCTGGGCTATCTCCCTCGCCAGTCCTCAGGGATCACTGCTACTCAGCACTTGAAACACTGTGCTCTGCCCCACCCAGAGCCCCCAAATCCCACTCACCTCATAATAGCCATCAATGAAGACGGTTATCATCTGGGGAGACACTCCCTGGGCTGAGAGCAGAGAGCGCAGCATCCTGGGGAGCCCAAGGATAAGTTAGGCCTCTTTGTCCCCCCGACGCAGGGCTCCTCTGTGTTTACAGCTGGGCCCACATTCCCCATGTTCACCCACATATGTAAATGGACCTAGAATCTGTTGTCTTCCTGCCCACCTCAAGAGTTCCTCCTACAGATAGATGAGCCTGGGGACCCACCCACTGAGCACCCTCCTGTTGGTGCTGGATGCAGCCCACTGCCAGGCTCACCTGTACAGGTAATTGGGCCGGTTCCCTGCAATGACAGCCACAGGAACATTGAGGACCTTGTTGTCTGGGAGCTGAATGAGAAACAGCTTTTAACTCTTGCCTTATTCCCTCTTCACCCTGGGATCCCTCCCAAGGGAAGAGTTCTTGAGGGGTGAGGGAGACTTCAGGGAAAAGGCAGAGAGCCTTCCCTGCCCTGGGCCCTCCACACACTCAGCCCAACTCTGATCACATGGCCTGCCCTCCCTCCCCAGGATGCCCCACCTTTCAGAGCTCAGTGTAAATCCTCAGCCCCTGGTTCCCTCCCAGGCTGAGGTAGAGAAAGCCCAACCTGGATCTGTCCGAGGGCCCCTTGCCAAGCTGGGAAGGAGTCCAAGCCTCACTGCCTAAGGCCCCACTCACTGGGTCAGGGCTGAACTCGATGGGTGTGGGGTCCTTGCAGCTGCACACACTCCCATAGCCCTTTCAGCTCTGTGTCTGCCCAGTGGCACTCTGCCTCTGAGGGAGAGATGGGGTCAATAGGATGGGGGCATGAGGCCAGTGCGGTCTGAAGAGTTCCAGGCACCCCGTCAAGAGAATAAAACCCCATGAAGAAGCCCAATGC
>NW_006286478.1:581848-585753 GCF_000327345.1 Myotis davidii | reverse complement strand
AGGACTGGGTCCCCCCAGGAGGAGAGGGCAGGTGACTTAGAATGCTTCTCCCCAAGGACAGGACCTGGCAAGGGGCAGGAATGAGGAATAATGGGGGCCCCAGACTCGTTTTGGAGCTTCTTCCCATCTCCCTGCCCACTTTCATCCAACTCACCACCACTGGCACCAACTCGCTTCCCTCCCCATCCCATCGGGGGTTCTGCTCCCCTAGGCCCTTAATACTACAGGGTGGGTGGACTATGGTGCCGGCACCTCCTTTTCGTCCCACGAAGGCCCAGGTGTCCCTCCAGCCCAGAGCAGGGCCGGCCTGGCTGCCTAAGCTCCTCAGTAGAGCCTTGGCTGTGTCCTTGAGATGGAAGGAGCCCTCGTCCTGGGAGACCAGAGAAGGCGGTCAGCCTGAACAGCACAGTTCCGGGAGACCTGGCCTCATGGAGCACCAACTAAGTGTCAAGCACCATGTCAGATCTTTTCCTCAAATTAGCTTGTTAAATTATCACGGCAACCCTCTGGGAATACTATCATTCCACAGGTAAGAAAACTGAAGGCTTAGGGAGAAATCTGAGAATCATCCGAAGTCACCGGGCTAATAAATCCTTACCATAATCCCACACAGTATGCACCTCTGTCCCCTGCTCTCTCTCTCTCTCTGCCCTCTTCCCCACGCTTTTCTCCTCCCTTATTCTGCTCTAGCTCCCCTGGCATGCTTGCCAGTCTTCAAGTTTGCCAAGTACCTTCCCACTTCAGGGCCTTTACCCGTGCCCTTCTTTCTATTCAGAATGCTCTTCCTCCAGATATTTACATGGCTCGCTCCACACTTCCTCCAGCATTCTACTCACATGCCATTTCCTTACCGAGGCCTTCCCTTTCTAAAATACACCCCCCATCACTCTGTCTCCCTTTCTTTATTTTCTTCCTCATACAAGTTATCATTTCCTGACATTAAACATTTATTTGGCTGCTCTTCTTTAAAAAAATCTTGCTCTGCTGGAGCAAACTCCTTAAGGGCAGGGACTCTGTCTTGCTTCTCATTGTAGCCCCCGTACCCACAGCAGTGCCTGGCACATGGTATGTGCTCAGTCACTACATGCTCAATTAGTAAAAATAACAAGGCTAGTACCGGGACCTGCGTTACCTTCCTCCAGAGTCTCTTCTCAGTGTGCCACATAAGGGGCAGAGAACACAGGGCCGTGGGCAGGGTTGGAGCTGGGTCTGAGGGGATGGGGCCACAGGAGCCACTGACCTTGACGGTGCAGATGAGCACTCTGCCGGGTGCCACCATGTTGAGGAACAGAACCATGGCCTCATCCTCATGAGGTGAGTACGTGTCAAACACACGCTTTGCCATCACATGGCCCTGGCAAAGCACATACCACTGAGTATGTGTCGCCAGCAGGGAGGACTCAGCTTTGGCCCTCCAGGTCCCCTACCCCTAGAACCTCACCGTGGCCTGGTTGAGGACGATGACGTGGATACCCCGGCCCTGCTCCCGGGCCTCATCCTCCAGTACCTACAAGGTGGCAGAGACAAAGTCCAACTCTTCACTCTGGCATTCCAGGTCTCTCTGTCTTATTGGCACTTAAGAAAAACAACAACTGCATGAAATGAAACCTCTCTTCCTGCCTGTCTATGCCTCTGACACAATTCTCTTCCAACCCAGCTTGAAGGCCACCTCTTCCAGGAAGCCTCCATCGCACCGCACCAAAAGAGCTCACATCTCTCTACGACCTTCCCCTCCATGGCTTTCACGGCTCGTAGAGCACTTGACTGTCTCTGCCTCATGCTGGAGACATCACGCTCTATTCGATTAATCCCTCTAAGTAGGGCCAGATCTGGTGACTTTCAGGTCCCAGTGCCTGGGACAAGGCTAAGACTAATGAAGGGACCAGGAAGTAATTATGACATAAATCACAATGAACTAACTACCTACTAATACTAATAGTGACTCCTGATAAAATCCCACTACATGTAACACACTTCATGTACTTTTCATTTAATCCTCACAAGTAGAAATCATGATTAGTCCCAGGTTACAGATGAGGAACTGAGGCCTCCAAAGCCACCCACGTAGAAATTGGCAGAGGGACGGTTCCTACTTGGGCAGTGGGTCCCAGGGCCAGTGGACCACACCCTGAATAGAAAGGAGTGTACACCAGACACCAGCCCACTCACCGTAGTGCCATCCACGGCCACATATACTTTGCTGCGGCTTGAATAGACCTCCACATCCAGGACCCTTCGGGGTCCGCTGCCTCTGCGCCGTGGGGGCTCCAATCGGCCCAGGGCCTCATCTGTGCGGACACCACAGGTCATGGAGGGAGTCTCATCCTCTGGGATCTGCCTGCTGTTTCAGCCGTGAGACCCCAGGGAACCCCGCCTGACACACACACCAATCCCACCCTCAGCCTCGCCCCACCATAGTCTTGCTCCGGCTCCGGGTCTTCATTGGCCTCCCTGATTGCTCGCCGTGTGTCCAGGATCAACTTGATGTTGACAATGACAGTCACCAGTAGGAAAAGCACAGCCCCTGTCTGAGGGGAGGAGTGGGGATGACTAAAGAGGGATACTCCCTGCAGATCTTTTTTTTTTTTAAATAAATTATTATTTTTAAAAAATATATATCTTTATTGATTTCAGAGAGGAAGGGAGAGGGAATGAGCGATAGAAACATCAATGATGAGAGAGAATCATTGATTGGCTGCCTCCTGCACGTCCCCTACAGGGGATCAAGCCCGCAACCTGGGCATGTGCCCTTGCCCAGCATCGAACCTGGGACCCTTCAGTCTGCAGGCCGACGCTCTATCCATTGAGCCAAACCAGCTAGGGCCTCCCTGCAGATCTTTGAAGGTCTTCCTGAAAGGAGGGCCCTGGCGGCAGGGATGGCACAGGGAGAACCAGGGGTCTTTCTCTCCTCCTGTTGGGCCAGGGTCAACTCTACTCTTCCAACCAGGGTCCAGTGTCATGTCCACCTTCCTCAGGGACACCCCTGACCTTCCCTTCTTCCCTACCCAGAGCTCCTGTAGTTTTCAATGTGAGGCTTTCATTTCCTCGGTTCCCTCCACAATCAGTTCCGAGAGATGGAGCCAGTCCCAGGGAACCAGCTGAGCATCCGAAGACCTGGGTCCTAGCTCTGAGGGCCTGACTGGTGTGGGCTCCTGGGCAAAGCCTTTCGGCAGACTTCACGCTTCTGTCGGGAGCCTAGAAGGCGTTTCTGGACCCACCCCAGTACCTACAGGGACATGGCACAGAGAGCTTTCCCCACGAGGAACCTGTCCCCCCCACACACCCCCACTTCCTAGGGTGAGGGCAGCCAAGAAGGGCTCCAGTGCTCACAGCCCAGGCTGGGGAAGGCGGGGAGGAGCCCCGTGAGGTCTGGGACGTCTCTATACCTGACAGCATCTCCGCAAGGCCCGCTGGTTGGTCAGCTTATACTTCCAGGTGAGATACCAGCTCCTCTTCTTGCGCGCCCCAAAGGGCTTGGCGAGGGGGCTGGGCTTCCAGTCGTCCATGCCGGGGAGGAGGTCAGCACCGTCCCGAGCCCATGCCTTGGCAAACCGAGGGGACCGACCGGCGGATCACCGGGAGGAAGGTGCTCTTCCCGGAGTCCGGGCCTCGGGGGTCGGGGAGGGCCTCCCAGGAGCTCTGCCCCGCCGGCACCAATACCATGTGCGACCCGGGAAAGTGGCACAACTTTTCCAGGAAAAACCCTTCCGCGGGGTCAGGTCACCTGGAGACTCCCCGGGGACAGGGGGCTGGGGGGCTGCCCAGGGACCCAGAGGAACAGGGCGAACAATCGGCTTTCAGGGCTCATCGGCCGCCACCAGGACCAAGCCCCGGGTCTTCCCCGTCCTGGGGGGCGAGGGCGGCGGCTTCCCCGGCCCGTCCTCCACCCCCTGCCACCCTGGTGA
>NW_006286478.1:579449-581596 GCF_000327345.1 Myotis davidii | reverse complement strand
CTGGGACCGGCCGCCGGAGCCGGGACGGGCTGCACCGAGTCTGCGGCATGCCGGCCTCGGAAGAATAAAGGGAATTAAATACCCGATACCTGGCTCCGTCATCACCTAGACCTTGGGCAGGTCCCTTCCCGCCTCGGTCTAGGGTCCCTGTGTGGAACGGGAATGCGCTTGCTTGGTGCTTACTCTGTGCCGGTCACTGTGCGGAGCACAGCTCACTGAGCTCCCCAGCAGCTCCAGGGGGGACACCTGGGTAGGATTCTCAGGAGGAGGCGCTGCTCTTACCCCAGTCTCACCGCGGGAGAGAGGGAGGCCCAGTGTCACCGCGATGGGAGAGCTAGGACTCAAATCCTAACTGCCTGGCTCCAGGTTTCACTCTTTTTTTTTTTTTAATCCTCACCCGAAGATATGTTTCCATTGATTTTTAGAGAGAGTGGGAAAGAGAGGAAAAGACAGAACATGGATGTGAGAGAACCGCATGATTGGTTGCCTCCTGCACTAGCCCGGGACCAGGGCGGAGCCTGGAACAGAGAAACAAGCCCTTGCCCTGAAGGGAACCCGGACCCTGCTTGCTGCTTTATCCACTCAGCCAAACCGGCTAGGGCCAGACTTCACTTTTTTTTTAATATATTTTATTGATTTTTTACAGAGAGGAAGGGAGAGGGATAGAGACTTAGAAACATCGATGAGAGAGAAACATCCATCAGCTGCCTCCTGCACACTCCCTACTGGGGATGTGCCCACAACCAAGGTACATGCCCTTGACCGGAATCAAACCTGGTGCCCTTGAGTCCGCAGGCCAATGCTCTATCCATTGAGCCAAACTGGTTAGGGCCAGACTTCACTCTTAATCCCTGCACTGTACTGACAATAATGATAGTTATAGAGTTGTGAAGATTAAGTGAAATAATACATATACACAGGACTTCGCTTACCACAATGAAACAACAAATCTATGTTTCTCTCTCTCTCTTCCTGTCTTTCTCTACTCTCTTATATCAACGACAACAACAAGAAAAAGAGTCCCTTGGAGGACTTGTTAAAACATAAATGTCTGATCCGCATTCTTAGAGTTTTTGATTCAGCAGGCCAGGGCCGAGCAGAATACTGCATTTCTAACAAGTTTCCAGGTGACAGTGATGCTTATCTTAGGTGAGTGGATAGCCATGGAAGAATTTTAGGCAGGGAAGCAACATAACCCAATTTAAGAGAATATTTACTGTTTGTAGATTAAAAGGAGACAGAGGCAGCCAGAAGACCAGTTAGTTATTTTTGAACTCTCCACACTCCATCTGCTTCCTAAATGGTGGGATGATGTCCCCCAAAATGTTAACAGTTATCCATGAATCAAGAGATACTACGGGAAAATGTTACTTAAAATCACAAAGATAGCCAGTATATAAACTCAGATTAAGGCTAAAAATATTTAGGGCCAATGGAAGAAGGGAACTACAAAGTGTGAGGTAAATCCATATTTATCAAAATAGGAAGTCAGTAGACAATATTTAAGTTTTAGAACTAGTGGGATAGCCCTGCTGGCCTGGCTCAGTGGTTGAGTGTCTACCTATGAACTAGGACAGTGGTCAGCAAACTGTGGCCCCTTGAGTGGCTCTTCCACAAAATACCACATGCGGGCGCGCACATACAGTGCGATTGAAACTTCGTGGCCACACTGAAGGGGGCAAAGAGCTGCATGTGGCTCGCAAGCTGCAGAACATGTGGCTTGCCAACCACAGAACTAGGAGGTCACATTTCAATTCCCAGTCAGGGAACATGCCTGGGTTGTGGGCTTGGTGAGCCCCAGTGGGGGGCATGCAGGAGGCAGCCAATCAATGATTCTCATCATTGATGTTTCTATCTCTCCCTCTCCCTTCCTCTCTGAAATCAATAAAGATATATTTTTTAAAAGAAATAGTGGTATAGCCCTAGCTTGTTTGGCTCAGTGGATAGAGCATTGGCCCTTAAACTGAAGGGTCCTGGGTTCAATTCCAGTCAAGGGCATGTACCTCTTAGTTGCAGGCTCAACCCCCAGTGTTGGTCGGGGTGCATGTGGGAAGCAACCAATTGATGTATCTCTCTCACGTGGATGTTTCCCTCTCTGTCTCTCCCCCTCCCTTCCACTCTCTCTAAAAATCATTAGTAAATTACCC
>NW_006286478.1:577979-579408 GCF_000327345.1 Myotis davidii | reverse complement strand
GGGGTGGGGAGTGATGCCCAAGTTTCAGGTTCAATCCCCAGTAGGCAGCATGCAGGAGGCTGCCGATCAATGATTCTCTCTCATCATTGATGTTTCTATCGCTCTCTCTCCCTCTCAATTCCTCTCTGAAATCAACAACAACAACATAAAAATTAAAAAATCAAGCCAAAGCGTAAGTTTTTCATGGCTCCTCATTGCCTGTAGAATAAAATCCAAGCACCTTAGAATTATCTTCTATAACCTTGTTATTCAAAGTGGGATCCCTGGAGAACCTCAGGCCCTGCCCTGGATTTACAGAATCATAATCTGCATTTTGACAAGATTCAAAGATACAGTAATTCACATGCATGGTCAAACACAAGAAGTATCAGTTCACAAGATCAAGCATGATTTGGCCGAGGTGGACCTCTTTGGCGTTAAACTTTTCTCCTCATTAGCCAGACAAACTTCACTTTCCACTCCCTTAGGCCAGTGGTCGGCAAACTCATTAGTCAACGGAGCCAAATATCAACAGTACAACGATTGAAATTTCTTTTGAGAGCCAAATTTTTAAACATAAACTATATAGGTAGGTACATTGTTATTAACTTAATTAGGGTACTCCTAAGGCTTAGGAAGAGCCACACTCAAGGGGCCGAAGAGCCGCAGTTTGCCGACCACAGCTTTAGTCTAAATGCGGTGGCTACACAGGCGGTGTCAGTGGCTAGCTAAATTCTAACCACTATTTTAGACCCAGCTCTTCTCTAGCCCTCTGCAACTCTCTGCAACTATTAGGGGCAGAAATGGAATAGTGGAGATTAGCTATAATGATAAGAAATATTAATCATGCTGTTAACCATGATTGTTCTGATTAGAGAAAACACAGTCCAACCTGGCTGGGAGTTGTACACCCAGGGACACGGGAGCCAACATTGGAATGCAGTCTATCCTCCTTTTCCCAGAACTACCTATCATTATGGAAAGATTAAACAATCTAGTCCTGGAGGCGCCCGGAGGTGCCCACCCTTCAAACAATGGAGTCCTGCCCAGCCCACATTGCCTACTTTCCCATGCCTGTAATTCTTACTTCCCCATGTAATCTTCGTCCCTCTTCCCAACATAAGCGGCTGGCTTGTGGGGAGGGGCAGAGCAGCTTTTTGTGGAAGACCTGCTGCTCTCCCATGCTGCCGCCATTATTGGAATAAACATATGATTCAACCCTGTCTCTGCTTAATTGGCTCAAGTAGTGACAGGCAGCCGGGACCCACTGGTTGTCGGGTTACATTATCACTGTTCCTTAAACTCCCACATCCATGACTGAGCATGCTTAGCCTTCATTCAGCAAACATTTATTGGGCGCCTGCTGTGTACTTGGCTGGATTCCTGCGGGGGACGGGGTAGGGAGAAGGCGCTGAGTTCTTACAATGCTCCTTCAGTTACAAATCTAGAA
>NW_006286478.1:563309-577958 GCF_000327345.1 Myotis davidii | reverse complement strand
GGTCCGCAGCACTCGAGAACACGCACACACGCGCACACACGAGCATTCCAGGGCCAGAGGTCGCTTGCGTGGCTTTTCTGAGTGTTACGGCGCGCTCCTCCTGCCCCCGCGCGGCGCGGGCAGGGACCCACCGGTTCGCTCCGCACCAGCAGCGGAGACCTGACCCTAGGGAGCGGGACCCCGCGGTCCCGACGCTCTGCTGGGTTCAGGCTACAGGCCCGTATGGAGGGGACTGCAGAGTCCCAGACGCCTGATCTGCGAGACGTGGAGAGCAAGGTGGGCAGGAAGACCCCCGAAGGGCTGCTCCGCGGGCTTCGAGGGGAGCGGGAGCCGGGACCCTCCGGCACCCTGCTGCTCCCGGGGGCGCCGAGCTCGGGCCATGGCCTGGGGGACAAGATCAAGGCGCTGAAGATGGAGCTGGTGAGTGTGGGGCTCCACAGGCTGGGCGGAGGTCGCGGTTGGAGGTAGGACCCGAGTCCCTGAGTCCCCGGTGGAGGGCCTGAAGGAGCGACTCGGAGTTGGCCTGGAGCCCAGGGAGTTTAATCTCCCCACCTAACTCAGCGGGATCTCTCCCAGATCAATCCCTATACCCTGGGGTCATCAATTGCTTCCCCAAGGCTGAGTAGAGTGTAGATGGGTCCTGAAGACTTGGGGTGGGAGGCACAGTCTCTTGGAAGTTTTTCCTGCCAAATAATTGGGAGGGGAGAGGCGAAGACTGGGAAGCGCTGAGAACCTAGTACAGCAGAAATCTCCCCACCCCTACCTCCTCACTCACAGGACCATCTATCCCCCAGTCGCCATTATCGGGCAACCAGTTTTTTCTCCTCCCGCAGACTGGGTCCAGGGTTTGTTCTTCTGAGGCCCCAGTGTTCACGACTGGAGTCAGCACAGTAAAGATTTGGGTGCGAACTGCCTGGACTAGGGCCACTAAAAACATCCTTTCTTTCACTAACGTTCTCCCCATCTCCCTGTGTTTGAAATTTCCTACAACCTTAGCAGACATGAGTAGCAGCACTCTCAGTGTTGGTTTCATCACCTCTGACTCAGTCTCCTCCTCACCCACCCCAGGGTGCACTGGATATTTGGATCTCATCTGTACCTCCTTGGGGAGGACAGGAAACAGGCACCGTCCCCCTTCCCTGTTGCTGCTGGGTCTAGATTCAGAGCCAAAAGAGCAGTTGGGACCCACCAGGCTCCCTGGGGCCCTGATTCCGGTGAAGGTGGTGATTTACACCTGCCATCACTTTACAGCCAGTTCTAGGGAACTGACGAAGTGCCAGCTGCTCTCTGGCCCAGAACCAGGAGGCCACAGTGAGGATGTGAGTTAATGTCTTCCTGGAGCCCCACTGTGTGCCCAGCTCTGTGCCAGGCTGAGCTGTGAGGGAGAGGGGGAGGAGGTCCTGAGAGGCTGGGAGGAGAGCCTTATGGGCAGAGCAATCAGGGAAGGCTCCCTGGAGGGAGGATTTGAATGCCATGTGTGCACTTGGCCTTGAAGGCTGGAGCTGAGCCAAATTCTCCAAAGTAGTGTCCACCTACGGGAGGGGCCTGGCTTTGCCTCATTGTACAGACTTTAGCTCAAGGCCTAGAAAGAGCCTACCTAGAGGGCCCTACTTTGGAAACTAACTCTTAGCAAGTGCGTGTGCCAGACTTCAGGCTGAGCACTTTACAAGATCGTCTCTTAATCCTCATGGCAACACTATTAGGTAAGTGATATTTTATAGATGAAGACACTGCGGCACAAAGAGGTTAGTAATTGCCCCAGGTCATACGAAAAGTTAAAAAGCAGAGCCAAGCGTTGAACCTAGATGACCTGCCTACACTTTACATCTACCATTGAGACCTGCTTTGTGCCAGACACCTTACATACTTTATGTCGTTCACATGAGGAAAGCAGTCGTCATTCTCCCCGTCTCACAGATGAAACATGCTTGTAGGTGCCGAGGTCACACAGGGCGGAGCCATGCCCCGTCTCTCGGGCTCTAACTCTTTTCTGCCTTTGGTGGATATTCCCTGTTTGTAAACTTTAAGGGGTAAGTTTAACTTCTGATTAGGTCTCCACTCTTGACCCAGCCTGGCCTGGGGCCCTAGGCTGCCCATGAAGAGCAAGAGGGAGGGAGCTTTCTGGGGGCCCTAACAGGGAGAGGCTCCCTATGTGCCCCACGGATCCCTGCTCCATTCCCTTCTCCCTCTTCAGGCCAGGATGTCACGAATCTCTTTTACACTCTGCCCTGACCACTGGGTTACAGCCAGGGAGGACAAGGAGCAGGGCAGGGGGGTTCCACCCTGGAGCCACTGTGACAGAACTGGTCCAAGCCCTCTAAGTACTGTCCTTCAACAGTCTTTCTCCCAGCTCTTCTGCAGGGAGGGGACAGTCTTGCCCTTGAGGCCAAGGTCATCCCTGCCTCTAGGCCATTTCCCTCCTGCCCAGTCAGACTCTGGCAGCAGCATGTGGAAAGGAAAAACAGTGGCAACCTCCTCTTAATACTGGCACCCAAATAACTGTGGTTATGACAACAACCCCACAGAACAGTTTGACAAAAAGCTTTAGCCCACTGGTGTGGCTCAGTGGTTGAGCACCCACCTTATGAACCAGGGGGTCAGGGTTCAATTCCTGGTCAGAGCACATGCCCGCGATTGTGGGCTCTACCCCCAGTTTGGGGCGTGCAGAAGGCAGCAGATCAATGATTCTCTCTCGTCATTCATGTTTCTATCTCCCTCTCCCTTCCTCTCTGAAATCAATAAAAAAAATATTTTTTTAAAAAAGCTTCAGGCAAGAAGTGGGGAGGCATAGGTTCAAGTCGTAGCTCTGCTGAATCGTCTTGAGATCTTGAGCAGGGCCTCTCTCTTGGCCTTAGTTTTTCTGCCTCTTCCCGAAGTGAGCGAAGGCCAGTGATTGTGAGACCAGATGATCTCTGAGAGCCTTCCTAGTAATAATAGTCTGAGAATCTCAATCCATGACCAGGGATTTGGGACTGGGATTTTATCCTAGGGCCTGATTTCACTTGAATGGTAAGGGAGCCATACTGTAGCCTCGGGGCTGGGCCGAGAGTCTGATGTGTATGTATTAAGGGGAGGAGTGGGGAACCTGAATCCCTGTGGGAAGAGAATTGGGTTGGAGTGGCCTCTGAGGCAACATCTCTCCTGAGCTGTTTATCCCCCTTCTGTTTCCAAAGAGATGGTGTGAAATGAGTATTATTTTTCTGGCAAAAAAAAAGCCTTGCTTTTTATTGATTTCAGAGAGGGAGGGAAATAGATAGATGCATCAATGATGAGAGAGAATCATTGATCAGCTGCCTCTTGCATGCCCTACACCAGGGATTGAGCCCACAACCTGGGCATATGCGCTTGACCGGAATCAAACCTGGGACCCTTCAGTCTGCAGGCTGGCGCTCTACCCACTGAGCCAAACTGGCTAGGGCTGGCAAGTATATTTGAATTGGAGGAGACACTGCTTTGTCTGTCTAAGTTCCACTAATTTTCAAGGCTCTAAATGGAAATAGATACAATATATCTATTGCCTCTAAGATGGAGTAGATACAATACTAGTATATGATATGTTTAAAAGCCTTGAGAAATTAAGACAATTGGGAGAGAATTTGGTGATGACTTACTGACAACTATATAGCAAACTAAGCAAAACAGTAGTAGTAGTAGTAATATTATACATGAATAATACTAATATAACATATTATAACATTAATAAAAACATATTCAATTGTCCTGTCAGGGAATTGAACCATGACCTCCTGGTTCATGGGTAGACGCTCAACCACCACTGAGCCATGCTGGCTGGGCAACGTATTATTATTCTAAGGAAAACATAAAGTTGTAAGAAATGTAAGGTAACTATAGTAAACCACATGGCTTAGCTGTGATTGAATTTTAATAAGATAAACACTGAATAATTAATTTTATTGTATGTAATGGGAATATGGGGAGATGGGAAAGGTGCCTGTATGGCAGAGGAATGGGGAGTAAATTGAAAGAGTTAAATCCTTAACCTGTCGTGTGAGAAGTCAGTAGAAAATAGCTAAGACTTAAAAATTAGTAAGTAGCATGTTATTTGGAAATTAGAAGGTAAGTACCAAAATAAACAGCTAAAAAAATTAATAGTTGTTTCTGGAGTGTGGGATTTAGGACAATGATGGGAAACTGTTACTTTTCATAATAAGTCTTGCAGAACTTTTTGCCTCTTTAATCTTTCACTATCTATTACTTTGACTAAAAATGACACTAAATAAAAGGAGCTTTTAAGTCGGGTGGCAGAACCGGGGTTCCCAGGGAGGTATGCTAGAAGTGAAGCTAGGGAGATGGGCAAGAGCCATATTATGAAAGCCTTTGAATGCCAGCTGCTAAACTGTTTACATTTATTCTCTAAGAGCAGTGCAAAGCCCATAAGGGCTCTTGAGCAAGGGAGGGACAGGTTCAAACTTGTGTTTGGGAAATATGATTCAGTGCCTCTGAGCTGAAAGGGACCCTAGAGATTACCCAGTCAGTCAGACTTACTCCCGGTACAAGCAGGGAGACTGGTGTGGGGTGGAGGATAGCACTGAATCCCTAGTCAGAGGGATTCTGACCCTATGAAGCTCTAGCCAACTCTTCTCTCCCTTAATAATTGCTGCCGGCACCGTGAAGTGACTGGGGGACCAGGGTAGCTCCCTCTTTACCCCTCAGCTCCTGTCTTCTTTTGGTCCAGTCTACCTCCCAATTAACAGCTGGCCTCCTATCAGACTATTCGTTGGCTGTTTCTAAGTTTACTGGTGACGCTGGACCGGTTGTTTCAGGAGTTAGTAGTAATTCCTATCTATGAAGTTCAAAGCTCAGTAGGATCAGATTTTAATATTTAACATTTACTGAGACCTTACTCTGTGGCAGGCACCGTGCTGAGTACTTAATAGACAGCATCCCAAAATTCTCACAGCCACCCTGTGAGGTGAGTGATTTAACGCTATTTTACAAACCAGGAAACCGAGCTCAAAGAAGATATGAAAGTTGGCTATAGTGGTGTTGACAATCAGGGGTAGAGGTGAGGCTTTAAAACAGTAATCTGTCTGCATCTAAGCCCACACTCCAAACCCTCTGTTTCCATGCCTTTTTTTAAAAAAAAAACAAAACTTTTTTTTTTTTTTACTGATTTTTAGAGAGAGAGGAAGAGAGAGAAACATTGATATGAGAGTGAAACATCGATTGATCAGCTGCCTCCAGCAAGCCTCCCAATGGGGGTCAAGCCTCCACCCCAGGCATGCGCCTGATAGAATCAAACCTGGCAACCCTTTGGTGCCCGGGACAATGTCCAACCAACTGAGCCGCACCAGCCAGGGCTCCCTGCTTCTTGAGAGTGAAACATAGTTGGTTGGATCCCAAGGTAGGGGTCTCTGGAAACATTTGGAAAATGCATGGCCCAGAACCGGAACTGATTCCTTCTCCCACTCCCCCAGGCTTACCTGCGAGCCATTGACGTGAAGATCCTACAGCAGCTGCTGACTTTGAATGAGGGCATTGAGGCGCTCCGCTGGCTGTTGGAAGAACGGGGGACATTGACCAGCCACTGCAGCAGCCTCACCAGCAGTCAATATAGCCTGACGGGTGGGAGCCCAGGCCACTCAAGGAGAGGCAGCTGGGACAGCCTGCCAGACGTCGGCTCCACTGACCAGCTGGACAGTGTCTCCATTGGCAGCTTCCTGGACACCGTGGCACCCCCTGAGCTGGATGAACCGGGCAACCTTAGGGCTCCCCATCCTGAGATGGACTGGGCAAAGGTTAGACCTGGTGGGGAGAGGGCCAGGACTGAGTTGGACCTGGCAGCCACCAAGCTAGGGAGCTTGAGGCCTGTGTGGAAGCCCCCAAAGGCGGGGCTCCAAGGTGGGCCTCCTGAGCCACCAGAGGATGAAAATGCCGAGCTGGGCTTTGAGGTCCACTGGTACTGGGGGCAGTGCCAGGATGATGTGACCTTCCTGTAACCACATTTCCACCCTTTTGTTCTGCTGTGGCTCTTTCTTCACTAGGCCCTAGTCTCCCTTGAAATTTATTCTCTCTCAATTTGGGACTAGGAAGAGGCTGCATTGAAATCAGTTACCATGGAAATCTGGCCTCACCATCTCTTTGGTCCTTGGTGAAGCTGTGCCTCTATCCCTCAATTATTGGATAAAAAAAAAATATATATATATTTTTTTTCCCATAGATATATTAACTCTCGAGCAGGGGTGGGAAACGTTCAGCCTATGGTCCGCATAAGGAAATCATTTGGTTTGGCCCTGCCAAGGCATTACGGGTGCGTTAACTAAATGTTTGACCAAGTATAGCAGGCTAATATTTAAGTTGATAATTTTGTATGGCCCGTGAACGATGTTACAAATATCCAAATGGCCCTTGGCAGAAGTTTCCCACCCCTGCTCTTGAGGGTGTGATGGTCTCTCTTTCCTTTTCCTCCATAACTACGTAAGGATTTGAAGGATTTAGGGCCCTTAGGAGGTCACTCATGAAGAGAATAATGGCTTCACTCAATGTCTAAGAGCCTTGGCTGTCTTCCCCCCTCCCTCTCCCCCAAACCTTGGCCAAGATGGATGGCTGTGGATGGACATGGTCACTCAGGATTAGCCTTCCTAGTAACCTTTGGGGTTGGTAGAACCACGGTTTCCTGTTTGGTGAGTGATGTCAATGAACCAGTCATTTTGGTGGTAATAGGTCAGTATAGTGGTATCTGAACCCCTGCTGCTAAGTGAGACCATGCAATTTATTCTCCAAACCATTACTTCTTGTGAGGGAGAACATACCACCCCTCCTGGCAAGAAACTTTCTCACTGTCAGAAAGGTTCATACTTTTTAAACCAGGTTATTTTCATTTCATCCTAGGGGATCTCGCTTCCTCTGTAACCACACCCTTGCCTGGTGCCAGCACTCCTATATCTGTGCTTTTAGGGAGGGAAACTGTCAAGGGCCTCCACCCACTGCTCTCAAAAGTCCTGCCACAGTCAGTTCGTGTTTTACCCTGTCCCTGGGTTGTCCCCATTCTTGTATTCTGTCTCCAGATCTGTCTGCCAGGAGGTTCAGCCTTTGTGTCTCCACACCTTCTCAGTTTCCACTTCCACTTCAGGCCTCAGGCCTTTTATATGCAGATGAGTCCCCATTGCTTAGGGAGGACAAGCTTGAGGTCTCAGAGTTCTGGGGGCGTACCAAATCTCCAAAGTGAGGAGGTGTCTTCTTTTCTAATTCCGTGATTCCTCCTCCCCCACCTTGCCCCGACCCTCTACCATTTGATCAAAAGGACCTGCCCAGAGACTGGGACACAGGAATCCCCTTGTTTGAATTACAATGGGGGGTGTGGTGTGGCAGGGAAAGACAGAGGCTCTTTAGTCCTAGGGCCCACATCCCGGGGAGGAGGGAGAGATTGAGGGAAAGGCCACTTTCCTTCCTCCCTTAGAGCAAGCCCTAGACTCCTAGGACCTGAGGAGGGAGCAGGGGACTGGCTCTGGGCCTGGGTCCCAGGGCCCTAAAGAATTGCACCAAAGAAAGAATTCAGGGAAGCTGCCAACCTGAGGCTCAGGGAGGGGACAAGGAGACAAGGGTTGATGTCAAAGAATGAACTCTTGGAAATTAACCCTTTGAACCCCAGGTAACTGCCCATAAGTCGGTCCCTATCTTTCCTGGGGCCTGAAACTAGATTATTGGAAGGCGAAAAGGATATCAGGTGATCTTTGCCTATTTGCTGTACCCTCCTGAGTTGTAGGAGTCATCCCCAAATCCTAGAATAACTGCTGCAATTTCTCTACTTATCATTCTATGCTGGAGAAGGGAAGGAAGCCAGGCTGATCATCTCCACTTCCCCTAAACTCCTCAATTCTTACTCTGCACCCTCACCCCAATCAGTGTGGGACAATACATTCAGTCCATGGCTGTCCCCTAAAGACCCTCTCTCCTCCTCCCATCCCCTCAATGTGATTGATATCACTAAAATGTATTCTTGGCCTCTCCTCTGCTGCCCACCAGCCCTCCCCTTACCACCGCTCCTGGTCTTGGGGCTCCTGACTCCCTACCCCCTACCCCGGGGGCTGGAAATTCAAATACCCTTTTCTAATTCCTACTCTGTTGCCATTTTGTAGTGTGCCCTTGGGGAACTGCTTTGTATTCCTTTTTGAAGCTTGCTTATTTGTTTAGTCTACAAACTTCTGAGCTGAAGAAGTTGCCTGCCATCTTGTGGTCATTATGCACCATTGCCATGAGTGGGTGGGGGAACCTCCAAATTCAAACACAGCCTTACAGAAGACCAGTCCCTTCAGTGCACAGACAGACTGGAGAGTCTTGCCCAGTGTCATCCATGGCAATGCCCAGGTTAGAGAACCCAGGTGTCTCCCGCCTGCTTGCCTGCCCACAGTTCTATCACTTGGTTAGACTGTTCCTCCACCTCACCCAGTTAATACACCCAAACCTAAAGGGACTGAAAGCAATTTTTCCCTATTTTATTTATATTATTTTTAAAATATATTTCTTTATTGATTTCAGAGAGGAAGGGAGAGGGAGAGAGAGAGATAGAAACATCGATGATGAGAGAGAACCATTGATCGGCTGCCTCCCGCACGACCCCCACTGGGGATGGAGCCCACAACCCTGGGCATGTGCCCTTGAGCAGAATCGAACCTGGGACCCTTCAGTCCGCAGGCTGATGCTCTATCCACTGAGCCAAACCGGCTAGGGCAATTTTCCCCTATTTTAATATTTGGGTACTCATCCTACTGTAAAGAGGCAGCTCCATGTTTAGAAAAGGGCTATAGGCTCTGAGGAAAGAGAACCTTGGACCTGGATTGGGTAAAAGGTACACGAATCCGGACTGCAGATATAAGGAAAATCAATCCTGGACCATTTTTCTGGGAAGGCAGGTGAGTAGAGCCGAAAATCATGGGGTCAAAACTCCAGTCGGCGGAGGTTAGAAGTGGGGTCTGGGGTGGAGAGGTTTGAGATTAGGAAATCCAGATGGGTCCTACGGAGTTGGGGGCTCCATATGTCAGGGTATTACAAGGAAATGCGACTTTTTTTTAAGTGGGTAATTAGGTAATTTAAAACATTTAATTCTTAGCAATCCTATAAGCAATGCATTATTATCAATGTATTGTTGCTTAGACATTTGCTCAGGTAGTAATATAAGTAATAAATGAATGGTAATATGAACCTAGTTCAGTTTGATTGCAGGGGCTCAACTGGATAGAGGCATGTGAGGGTGTTGAGGAGCTGGAGAGGTTCGGTGAGTTGGGATGCCTGGGCACTCCAGGTAGGTCTGGGCATCCTATCTTAATATCTTACACCCTATTTCACTCACAGAGAAGTTCAGGAACCCAGGAAACACACATCCTTGTTCCCTCCTACCAGCCTTTGGACCTGCTGCTTGAGACTTAGCTCTCCTGTTAACTTTGACCTTCCTAGCTAGCTAAGAGAAAGAGAAGGGAGGGAAATGGGGGGAGATAAGAGAGAATGAGATGGAAGTGGAGTGCTACAAGTATGATCAGAGGGAGCATACTGTCCTCCAAGTGGGCCTGAGGCTTTTGTCAGGGCTCATGATAAAGGCAGAGATGCACTTGCTCTTGGCAACTGCAGAAATAGTGCCTGAGAGGATGAGGGTGGTGCTGACTGGGGTGGGTACATCATGAAGACACGAGACCATGTGAGTGGACAAGGGTAAGGGCCTGCATTTAGGATGGGGGCAGTGAGGTTGAGCACTGGGCCGACTGGAAGCCCAGTGGCACCTTAGGTGAGAAACGCTTGGGGCTTGATGTAGACACAAGCTCACTGTGCATGGTGCCAGGCACACACTGGGTGTTCAGTGACACCTGTTGACTGAATGGAGGAATGAATGTGTATAAACCCACAAGGAGATGTGACTTTTTTAAGTGGGTAATTAGGTAATAGGTAATTTAAAACATTATTTAATTCTTAGCAACCCTATAAACAATGCATTATTAACAATGTATTGTTGCTTAGACATTTGCTCAGGTAGTAATGTAAGTAATAAATGAATGGTAATATGAACCTAGTTCAGTTTGATTGCAGGGGCTTCTAGGAAATCTACCTCTCCACTTTCCACTCTCACAAACCTTACTTTCCTAGGAGAACAGATTAGTGCTGCCCAGCGGCAGGGCCAGCATACTAGTTTCCTATTGCTGCTGTAATGAATTACCATAAACTTAATTGCTTAAAATAACACAAGTGCATTAGCTTACAGTTCTGGAGGCCACAGCTCTGAAATCCATTTCATTGGGCTAAATTAAAAGTCAAAATGTTGACAAGCTTGCATACCTTCTGGAGTCTCTAGGGGAGAATCTGCTTCTTGGCCTTTTCCAGGTTCTAGAGGCTGCTTGCATTCCTTGGTTCATGGCCCCTTCCTCCATCATAAGCCAGCAGCATAGCATCTTCACTCCTCGGACCTCTGCTTCCATCCTTCTCCAATTCTCCTGTTTCCTCTGATGAGAATCACATTCTGATTACATGTCTTTGTAATTATATTGGGTCCACTGAGACAATCCAGAATCATCTCCCCACCTCAAGATCTTTAACCATACCTTCAAAGTCCCTTTTGCCATATCAGCTAAGATACTAACAGGTTCTGGGAATAGGACATGAACATCAACCACAGGCAGAGATGGAAGGTGGGCAGAAGGATGCACCCAGGGCCAGAATGAGCCTCTATGCGTTGTCCAGCCTCTCTTAGGCTGGTGCCAAGGGAGACAGGCCCAGGCTCCATGTCTGGAGAATAGCAAGTGCCTCCTGAATCATCACTACCAGGAAGAAGTGAGAATGAAGGTCTTAGTTTAAGGAACTTTTCAGGCCTGAAATTCTGCTAGACAACTCTGTCTTCAACATTGCCTCCTCTCCAGAAATATTCTGTACTCCTCAAGGCAGAAGATAATTACCATCAAATTAGCCAAGGCTCTCTCTGGAAAGGGTAGATTTTTCTCCTCCTTAAAAAAAAAAAAGATTGATTTTAGATAAAGGGAGAAACATCAGTTTGGCCCTGGCTGGTTTGGCTCAGTGGATGGAGGGTTGGCCTAGGTACTGAAGGGTCCCGGGTTCAATTCCGGTCAAAGGCACATGCCTGGGTTTCGGGCTCGATCCCTAGTAGGAGGTGTGCAGGAGGCAGCCGATCAATGATTATCATTGATGTTTCAATCTCTATCTCTCTCCTCCTCTCTGAAATCAATGCAAATATATATATATATATATAAACAATATTTGAAAAAACAAACACCAGTTTGTTCCACTTATTTATGCATTCATTGGTGATTTTTATATGTACCTTGACCAGGAATTGAACCTGCAACCTTGGCTAATTGGGATGACACTCTAACCAACTGAGCTACCTGGCCAGGGTAATTTTTTCCTTATTTGTTATTCTTTAATAGTTAAACTCTCATCATCAGTTTATACTAGGTCTCTTGTTTTATTTGCTTTTGATCCTTGATCCTTATTCTCATTCTTCCCCCTGACCCAGGCATACACTCCAGTGTGTTCACTATGTCTTTGTGCATGTATGTGTCTTTAAATACATACATACTAGAAGCCCGGTGCACAAAATTTGTACACGGATAGGGCTCTTAGGCCTGGCAGGTGATCAGGGCCTATCTGTGGGGCAACTGGTACGGCGATTGAGGGGCCCCCACTGGCACCTGCCTTGGCCGGCCTAGTGCCCACCTCCAGCTGTGAGCCCAGCTTCTGGCTAAGCGGTGCTCCCCGCTGTGAAAGCACACTGACCACCAGGGGGTAGCTCCTGTGTTGAGCATCTGCCCCCTGGTGGTCAGTGCACATCAGTGACTGGTCGTTCCGCCATTTGGTTGATTTGCATATTAGGCTTTTATTATATAGAAAACTTATGTGTTTTAATATATACAAGTGGTATAACTTTATAATGAGCTAACTTTTATAATGAATTGCTCCATATTTCAGTGATTTAACACAATAAAGACTTATTTTTAACTTACACAGGAGACCAGGTATTCTGGCTGGACAGCTCTCCTCCACTGTGCATTTCAGGTCCCAGGCTCCTTCCATTTTCAGGTGGTGACAGCCTGATCCTGCATCATAAGGTTCCCTGTTAATTTTTCACCAAATCATTTTATTATCCCTTAATGACCACTTTATGAATTGGTTATTTCAACAGGGATTATAAAATTATGATTTTCAAAGGCCATTATTTCTCCCTTTATTAGTTCTAATTCTGTATGGAAAAACTTTTCACATCCTCTAGAACCATTTGGTTACCCTGAATTAAAGTTCATATCAGAATGTTAAGGTAAATGCTTAAATCTCTTTCCTTATTTATCTCTTTCATGCCCCCACCTGGGGATCAAGCCTGCAACCCAGGCATGTGCCCTGACCAGGAATCAAACTGTGTCCTCCTGGTTCACAGGTTGACATTCAACCACTGAGCCATGCTGGCCAGGCTTCTCTCCCTCTCTCTCTCTCTCTCTCTCTCTCTCTCTTTTTAAATTGATTTCAGAGAGAGAGAGAGAGAGACATCAGTTTGCTGTTTCAGTCATTTATGCACTTATTGGTTGCTTCTTATATGTGCCCTGACCAGAGATTGAGTCCGCAACCTTGGCAATACTCTAACCAACTGAGCTACCCAGCCAGGGATGCTCTCTCTTTAAATTATTATTGTGAACTTGTAGTTTTTATATATTTAGTATCTTAATCACTTCCAGTTATTTTTTATATTATATAACATTTCAAGCATACACAAAAATAGAGAAAATAATATCATGGATTTCCAGGCACTCATCAGTCAGCTTCAGTAATTATCAATTCATGGCCAATCTTGATTTATTTATTCCCTCAACTGCTCTCCCCTGAGATTATTTTGAAGCAAAACTAGGTATGATTCCAATTCATCTGTGGTTTAGTATGTATCTCTAAAAGATAAGGGATTTTATTACCACTATTGTACCTAAAAATTAATAATTTCTCAATATAATATAGTTGATATTCAGTTTTCCCCAATTTTCTTCTTCTTTTTAAAAATCCTCACCTGAGGATATTTTTCCATTGATTTTTATTTCTTTATTTTTAATGAGATTTATTCTCTCTTTTTAAAAAATATTTTTATTTATTTCAGAGAGGAAAGGAGAGGGGGGGGAGAGAGGAGAGAGAGGAAGAAACATCAATTATGAGAGAGATCGGCTGCCTCCTGCACGCCCCTCACTGGGGATTGAGCCTGCAACCCAGGCATGTCCCCTTGACTGGAATCGAACCTGGGACCCTTCAGTCTGCAGGTCAACGCTCTATCCACTGAGCCAAACCAGCTAGGGCTCCGTTGGTTTTTAGAGATAGTGGAAGAGAGAGAAAAAGATAAAGAGAAATATCTATGTGAGAGAAATACATTGATTGGTTCTCTTGCACGCACCCCAACCAGGGCCTGGCCCGGAAGGAGCCTGCAACCGAGATACATGCCCTGGATGGAAATTGAACCTGGGACCTTTTGGTCCGCAGGCTGACTGACGCTCTATCCACCGAGCAAAACCAGCTAGGGCCCCAATTTTCTGATAAACTTAAAAAAAAGTTTTAGTATCAGGGTTATGCTGGCCTCCTAAAAAGAGTTAGGAAGTGTTTTCTCCTCCCGTTTTCTAAAAGCATTTGGTAAGATTGGCAGTATTATTCAGTATTTGATAGAATTCATCAGTTAAATCATCTGGGCCTGAGGTTTTCTTTATGGGAAGATTTATTTTTATAACAAGTTTAATTTTTTTGATACATATAGGGCTATTCAGTCTTTTAATTTCATTTTGAATTAATTTTGGTAAGTTGTGTTTCTCAAATAATTTGATCATTTCATCTAAGTTATTGACTTTATTAGCATAAAGTTGTTCATATTCTCCCTTGTTATTCTTTTAAAAACTGGACTCGTAAAATAAAGCACAAATGTAGAGAACACAGAAAAAAAGGGTAAGATATGTTACCACTACCATGTCAAGAACTAAAACCCACCCAGAAGTCCTGGCCATGGCCTTATCCCAAGTATAATCCCTTTCCTCTGCCATCAGTAACCATTTCCTGACTAGAGTATTTAGTTCTTTACATCTTTTTTTATAGTTTTATATCCAAATGTATATCCAGCCCTAGCCGGTTTTGCTCAGTGGATAGAGCATTGGCCTGGGGAATGAAGGGTCCCAGGTTGGATTCCAGTCAAGGGCACATACCTCCGTTGAGGACTTGATCCTGTGCAGGAAGCAACCAATCAATGTCTGTGTGTCTATCCCTCTCTTACTCTCCCTAAAAATCAATGGAAAAGTATCTTCGGGTCAGGATTAACAACAACAAAAACAAATGCATATCCACAAAACACACTACCACACTGGAGCCAGGAGACCACAAATCCCCTCATTGTCATTGTTATTGTGTTAATTGTTGACTTAATTATCCTGTACCCACCTATGTGTAAAAAAAAAAAAAGTATGTGTCACCCTGGCAGGTATGGCTCTGTTGGGTTGCTGGTTCAATTCCTGGCCAGGGCACATGCCTGGGTTGCAGGCTGGATCCCCAGTAAGGGTGTGTGGGAGGTAGCCAATGGATGTCTCACTCCACATTGACGTTTCTTTCCCTCTAAAAATCAATAAAAAGTAACAAAAAAATGTATCTATCATTTTACTTTTTATCCAATTCCAAAGGTTT
>NW_006286478.1:552190-563143 GCF_000327345.1 Myotis davidii | reverse complement strand
TATTGATTTCAGAGAGGAAGGAAGAGGAAGGTACAGATAGAAACATCAATGATGAATGAGAGAGAATCATTGACTGCCTCCTGCATGCACCCTACTGGGACCCAGCCCACAAACCTGGCATGAGCCCTTACTAGAATCAAACCATGACCTCCTTGTCCATGGTTCCACACTCAACCACTGAGACACTCTGGCTGGGCAAAACTGCCCCTTTCCAGAGCATTTTCTCAATCCATTGAGGTTTTGCTTCCTGGCCATTGTCTTCAGTTTGGTTCAAATAAACTCATGACAATTCTCTCTTTTTTTTTCCTTTCAGCTCATTTATTATTTTTTTAAAAAATCTTTATTGTTGAAAATATTACATATGTCTCCTCTTTCCCCCATTGACGTCTCCCAGCCTCTGCCCCAGGCCTTCACCACTCCATTGTCTGTGTCCATGGGTCATGCATATATGCATACAAGTTCCTTAGTTGATCTCTTCCGACCGTGCTCTTTACAATTCTTACAGGTTTGAGCCCTGGCTGGGTAGCTCAGTTGATTAGCGCTTCTTTCCCAATTTGCCAGCGTCCCTGGTTAGGGCATATACAAGAATCAACCAATGAATGAATGAATGAAGTGGAACAACATCGATGTTTTGTTTCTTTCACACACACACAAAAAATCAATCAATAAATAAAAATGTTAGTAAAAAAACAATGGGTTTGGTCATTTCTTACCTTGACAGAGTCAGTTTCCAAAAAACTCCAAATCAGGTTTTGCCTAGCAAACGAAGGCAGTTTTCTCCAAAACATCCCCAACTAAAAAGATCACATTCCCTGGGGGCTCTCCCTGCCGGAGCAGACGGAATGCCAACCTCCACCCCTGGGGAGGCCACGTCCGACCCCAAACCCCGACCTCCGCTCCAGGCCCTTCGGGAGAAGGAGACCTGCACTGCCTTTTATAACCCTCAGCTTTCACCCAGCTGCTGCCAGGCCAGCTCAGCTCACCCGCCTACGACAGAAACATCGCTGCACTAGAGCTGGAGACCCACCCACCGGCTCAGAAATCCTGCCCCGCCTGCTCGCCCCGCCCCCCTCGCTCCACCGCTCCCGCCGCCGTTGGCCCCGCCCTCCCGCCTAAACCCCACCCCCAAGCCCGTCCCTTTCGCCTTTTCAGCTGCGGAGCGCAGAGCACCTAGGAGTTCGCATCACTAGCTCCGCCCCTTCCCAGGGTCCCGAGCGCCGAACGCATTGAACGCAGCCAATGGGTGGTGCGGCAGCCGCACCGCGGGAGGTTCGATTGACCTGGACTGGCGGGACCGGAGAGCCCTGGCGGCTGTTAAGGCGCGCTTCGGGAAGAACCAGATTAAGACGGCGTGCCAGGAGCACCTTCGTCTCAGCTGTTTTTTTAGCTCTGTCTGGGGTTCCCCTCCCAAGCCTGGGTCTGTTGCTTGTCCTGCCTGGATCCCTGCTCGGCCGCCCTCCGTCCGGACCTCGCATCTGCGGTCCAGACCTGGGAAACCCCCTTCTCTGGGCTCGGGCGCCTCGCCTCCCCAGGTCCCCGATTTCCACCCCAGCCTCTCTCTCCTGGCCTGGGATTTCCACCCCAGCCTCTCCTGGCCTGTAATTACTCTTCCCCCGCCTTTCCCCCTAAACTACTTCCTTCCTTCATGCCCTCCTGAGGCCATTGTACCGACTCCACTTTGCCCAGCCGTCCCAGATCTCTGCTTGGTTGGCCTGCTCTCCGGCCTCAGCTAACTGGCCACTCAGGTTTGGGCCCAAACCCCAGGCACTGGCTGAATTCCCTCCATCCATCCTCCTCTTTAATTGGACACGTTCTTGCTAATATAGCAGGCCGCCCTCTACTGGCCCTGGTTCTGCATTTTCAGCTTCTGGGTGCCTTGGTCTTTTGGCTGATGGGTACTTGATATTTATGCTCCTGGCTCTAGGATGGTAAGTGAGGCCTCGGGGAGGCTGGGTCCGATGGGCTCAGGCTGCAGGATTCCTGCCGGGGCTCAGTTTCCATTCTCTTTCAGAGGAGGAGCTTAGCTCCCAGCCAGCTGGCCAAGAGAAAACCGGAGGGCAGACCTTCTGATGATGAAGATTGGCAGCCTGGGGTCGTGGTGAGTACTCTGCCCTCAAGTGGACAGAAAAGGTGGGGATGCAGGAGTGTTTGGGCAGAGAGGAATCCTGGACCTACTTTCTGGGGTTACATGGAATGAACCTGATGACCTCCAGGGGCCTCTCTCAGTAAACTTTTAATGAGTGCCTACTATGTGTCAGGCATTGAACATAGATAAATAAAATATTTGTTCTCAAGTGCTCACCAGAAGCTAATGTAGACTCAGTTTTCCTGGTAGGAAGGAGTATTCCAAAGCAAAAGAGCACCTTGGGTTGGGCCCTTTGGCTGCCTTGAAAAAAAAAAATGCTCCCCAACAGCAACTAGCAGCCTGTCCTTTTGCTTTTTGTCCCTTTACCCAATGTCACAAAATAGTGGGATGTACCGGGTCCACTTTAGTATCCTGAGCTCACTTGGGCCTAGATTGGAGGGGTGGTTCCCCTCTAGTTTCTGCTAATACCCGAGTATAGTATGTTCAGCTGTGAGCTGGGCCCTGTGCTCTGCTCCCTCTTCCCAGGCTTTCGGGGGCTGGCTGTAGGCAGGATCTGTGCAAACCAAAATCAATAGGACAGTGCAGCATTTACTTCAGAGAGAGCAGTTCAAGGGCTTGACCACTGGAACTTTGGAGGAAAGGATGAGCTAAAGAAGGTCTAGAAGGCAATTTTGGGCAGGGGAAGTTTGTGAGTAAAAGCATGGAGAGCAAGCATGTGAAACTGATGTAGAGAGAGGGAAGGGGCCTGGTGTTTGTTCCTGGTGTGCCTTTCTATGATCACTGAAGCTTCAAGTACCTTGGCAAGCGGGTACAAGTGGGTTCTTGCCTGATGGCTCAGTGGGGCTTGCTCTGTAGTTGCACCGCTGGTTTACCGTGGGGCTCCTCTACCTATGATGGCGGCACATTGGCTGCCCCTTGCCACTTACCTGGGTCTCAGACTTGAAGTTGGGCAGCCCTTGGTGCAGCTGGGTCATAAATGGTGCTGTCTGCTCTGGTTGCTCCTGAAAATGTTTTTGGTGTTGGGGTCCTCACTGCCATGGTGTGAACTGACTGGAGAGTGGTTTTAGTGACCTGAGAGTTGGGGACAGCTGTACTCTTGTCTCTCCTTTGAGAAAACTCAGGGACGGAAGCAAACAGTTGCTCAGTTATTCTTTGGGCCTTTTAGAGTGAAGATTTGGGGTTACATGACTCCATGCTACTGGTGGACTTGCCCTTCACAGGCCCACTTCATTCACCTCTTCCAGTGCCCCCTCTCAGATTAGGCAAGTTCTTTAAACTCATGAAGCTCCAATTTTCACCTGTTAAATAAGGACAATAAATATTTAACATAGGATCACTGTGAAAATGATATATGGTAATAAATGTGATTAGTTTTTAACAGGGTCTGGCACTTAATAAGTGTCTTAATCAAATTTAAAAATAATTTTATTTGCTGATTTTTAGAGAAAGAGAGAGGGAGAGAGAGAGAGAAATGTTGATTTGTTGTTTTCACTTATTTGTACATTTGTTGGTTGATGCTCTAACCAGGGATCCAACCCAGAACCTTGGTGTATTGGGACCATGCTCTAACCAACCACCTGAACTATCCGGCCAGGGTTTAAAATTACAAAGCATTTTAAATGTTAGTTGCCATTGTGGTATTCTAGACTTCACCTTTCCCGCTACTCTCTCCTAGACTCCTAAGAAACGGAAATCCAGCTGCGAGACCCGGAGCCAGGAGTGTTTCCTGTCTCCTTTTCGGAAAGCCTTGACCCAACTAACGAATCGACCACTCTGTCTGGACAGCAGTCAGCATGTGAGTCAGAACCACAGCCTGCCAATGTACATGCTCCCCTGTCGTTTTGCCTAGGGAGGCTCCTCCCCCGAAGATACTAGAATAGCCAGCAGACAGACGGGTGGGGACTGTGGGCCTGCTCACAGTCCACGGGACTAGAAAAGTTAAGGAAGAATAGTTAGGTAATAGTTAAGGAAGAAAGAGAAGGTTTCCTCTTCTGGCCTCTTCTCCTTAGAGATGTGTGCTGATTTGGAGTCCCCTTCTTTTTAAAAAATATATTTTTTAAATTAATTTGAGAGAGAGAGAGGAAGGGAGAGGGGAGGAGAGAAACATCGTGGAGTCCTCTTCAGATTCAGGAGGCTCAGATTCCTGAGGACGTGAGGGTACAGGAGAAAGAAGGCCATGGCAGGGTATTGGTTCAGTCTCGGACGCTGCATATGGTTTTAAGAAGTACTTAGAGTCCTACAGCTTTAAGTGTTTCGTCTAATAAAATCAAACGGAATCATCACTAGGGCAGGTTCTGTGCATTATCTTGTGTAACTCATTTTTTTAAGATGAGGAAGCCGAGTCTTGGAGGGGTTTACTTGTCCAAAGTTACAGTGTAACCTAGTCAAATCTGCCTGGCTCCATCCAAAGCTTTTTCTACCAAGTTTTCTGAGGGACTGTGATGTTGAGCTCTGGAATGTAAGTAATGTTATTTATAACCCCTTCAACCACACCTGCGTTTGTGTTAATGAGATAACTTTTGTAAAGCACCTGATTTTGGGGCTGGTTGCCCGGTGAACCAACCCACCAATGAATGGCCAATGCTTAATCATGCCTATGTAAAGAAACCTCCATAAAAACCCAAAAAGTCAGGGTTTGGAGAGCTTCCTGGTCCCAGAGCAGCTGGGTTGGTAAACAGCACTGCATCCATGAGGTGGGAAGTGGAGCACCCCAAACCCCATAGGTACAGAAGCTCCTGTGCTTGGGAACCTTCCAGACCTTGCCGTGTTTCTTCATCTGGCTGTTTATTCATATTCTTTAATATCCTCGAGATAAACCGGTAATCTAGTAAGTAAACTTTTTCTGTGTTCTTTGAGCTGCCCTAGTAAATTAATCAAACCCAAGGAGGGGTTGTGGGAACCTCTAACGTATAGCCTGTCAAACAGAACCACCTGCAGTGGTGGTGGGGAAGCAGTTTTGTGAAGACTTAATCTGATGCTTTCTGTGTGTAGATAATATCAGAATTGGGTTATATTGTAGGACTCCCAGCCCTGGCAGGAGTGACTCATTTGGTGGTAGTGTCATCTGGTACACCAAAATGTTGCAGTTTTGATCCTAGTCTGGGCACTTACGTTGTGGGTTTGCTACTTGGTCTGTTGGGGTGTGTATGTGAAGAACCAGGCGATGTTTCTGTCTCACGTTGATGTTTCTCTTTCCTCCTCTAAAAGTCAATAAAAACGTGTCCTCAGGTGAGGATTTAAGAATAAATTGTAGCCCAGCCAGAGTGTCTCAGTGGTTGAGCATTGACCTATGAACCAGGAGGTCACGGTTCGATTTCCTGCCAAGGCTTATACCTGGGTTAAGGGCTTGATCCCAGGAAGAGGCATGCAGGAGGCAGCCCATCAATGATTCTCATCATTGATGTTTCTGTCTCTCTCTCCCTCTCCCTTTCTCTCTGAAATCAATAAAAATATGTATTTTTTAAAAAATTGTAGGACACCCAGGTGGTGCCAAAGAATTGCTTGATGTGTGGAAAACACACATGTGGAGTCAGAAGTGAAGCAGTGTAGTATTGAGAGTAGAGGACACATACAGGAGTGTGCTTTTCCTTTACAGGGAGGTTTTGAAGGAAAAAAAAAGGGAATCTGTTTATGGGAATATGTAATGGAGGTTATTTGTGCACGCAGCAAACATTTAGAAACATTTTTATGCGATAAATGTGAAAGAATACATATGTGACATCCTATATAATAAAAGCCTAATGTGCTAAGTGTCTGGTCGAAGGGTCCGCTGTTCAACCAGTCAAAGCGTAATATGCTAATGATATGCTAAGGCCGCTCATTCGCTCGTTATGACATGCACTGACCACCAGGGGACAGACAGTCGACCGGTTGACCAGTCACTATGACGGGTAGTGACCACCAGGGGGCAGATGCTCCGACTGATAGGTTAGCTTGCTGCTGGGGTCCAGCTGATCAGGACTGAGCAAGATCAGCTGGACACGTCCTGGAGACCTCCCATGGTCCCTCCCTGGCTGGCCAACCTCCTGTGTCTCTACCCGGCTCTGATTGTGCACCGGTGGGGTCCCTTGGCCTGGCCTGTGCCCTCTTGTAATCCGGGACCCCTCGGGGGGGATATTGGAGAGCTAGTTTAGGCCCAATCCCACAGGGCCTAAGCCTGGCTAATGGCTGGTGAGCGCAGCGGCAGTGGCAGGCGCCTCTCCCGCCTCCATGGCAGTGTTAAGGATATCAGACTCCTGGCTTAGGACCGCTCCCCACTTTTCCGTTCCCCAGAAGTAAATCACTATCTTGAATTATGTTCATCATCTCTTGCTTTTTGTAATAGTTTTACCGTATGTATGTAATTCACTAAGTTTATTTGTTGAGTTATAAACAAATGATATGTATGTTACTGGTCTAACGGAGTCTGCTTCCCTGTGTGCATCAAAGCTCAAGAAAACACAGACAGGAGCTTGCAGGAAAGAAAATAAGGATTTATTAGTTCAGGCAATGACCCACACCCGGAGTCACAAATGAATTAATGCTCATAAGCCTAGCTCCAGGATGGCTTCCGTGGATGGGCTACGTTGGGGAAACATCATTAATCATGGTGACTAATGGAGTTCGGGTTGTGGTTCTGCTGATTGGTCAGTGCTAGGGTAGAGGGTGGTTGTCAGCCATGGCACCAGTTTGTCTGGTTTCCCTGCATTTTGGGGCCTGGAGCTGAAACACACTGAGGCTTAGATGTTGTCTCTAGTTTGACCGAAACTCTTTGCTGGTCAACAGACCTGAGGCTTTGTTCCTAAGATTTTTTGATTCTGATCAGAATCTCTTTGTCCTGCGGGCTTAATGATTAAGGGAGTGGACATGCAAGGAAGAAGGATACTGGATGAAGCCAGTTTGAATCAGAAGAAAAGAAAGGAGAAAAGTTATATTAAAGAAATGAGTTTCTACATGGTTACATGTAGTACTCTGGGACTTTTCATTCAGGATTCATTCAAGTAACTATATGACAATAAGGGCAGGTGTGGTGGGAGCATGCAGTAGGGTCCTAACAGTCTGGAGGTTGGTGAAGACCTGAATCTGAGGGACATACTGTGGTGGCATGGAAGTCAGCCAGGTGAAGAGAGTGGACATGATCTAGATGGAGGGGACAGCCTGTGTGAAAGCAGTGGAGGAGGAGCCTCTGGGGGAGGAAAAATTCTCCTCTACCCTAGGTTCTTCTGGCTGGACTAATAATCAAATTGTCATTGACAGATTAGCAGGAGAAAAAGTAAAGCTTCATAACATATAATCATATGAATACATCCTGAGACCCAGGAAAACTGTAACTCGCCAAAATGGCAGAAGCCATCACCTTAAATACCACCTTAACCAAAAAACAAAAAATGGTGGTGGAGTCAGTCAGAGGAGGTGACCAGGAAAAGTGCAATAAAGAAGGGTATGCAGATTTAAGTCCAAGCCTTTTCCATTGATAGTAGAGGCAGGCCGGGTTCAGTGAGGGAGACACTCTTACAAATAAAGATTTCCCTTACAAATGTAGATGTCCTTTTACCCAGGATAACTGCTACTTGGTTTTCAGAGCTTCTTCCAAGAATGCTGTTTGTTAAAAATAACCAGCCTAAAAAAATAATTCATATCCCAAAAGGCACACTTTGGGGTGGCAAAAACTACTTACCTTCTGGCCCCAAAGGCAAAAGTGCCTCAGACCCACAAAAGTCATAGTGCAACCCTGGAGATGAGGATTTCAGCCTTAGACACCAGTAGAATGTCTAGGTTTGGGGGTGGTTGCAAATGTGGGTGTGGAGCCTAGGAGAGAGGTACTGATTGGAAATAGACTTGGGGTCATTAGCATATTGATGATATTTAGTGCCGTACCGCCAACGTGTATTGAAGTGTCAGGGTGAGTGTGCAGTCAGAAGAGCCTAGAGCCCTATCTGGTTTGGCTCAGTGGATAGAGCGTTAGCCTGCAGACCTACAGGTCCCGGCTTCGATTCTAGTCAAGGTCACGTACCTCTGTTGCAGTCTCCTCCCCGTCTTTCCCTCTCTCTTCCACTCTCTCTAAAAATCAATGGAAAAACATCCCTGGGTGAGGATTAAAAAAGAAAAAGAAGAGCCTAGATCCAAGCCCCGAGGAACACTTACTTTTAAGGGGGATTAGGCAGAGGAAAAAGAAAACCCATTAGGGGACTGAGCATGAGGCCCCAGAGAAGGGAATAGTAGGAGAGTGGTGGCATAGACGTCAAAGACAGAATATTTGAGGAGTAGTGGCCAGCTTTGTCTAGTAAGATAAGGATAGTAACACATTTGTCACCAGTGAGAGGAAGGAGACCTCGGTTCTTGTTTTCTTGAGGGGAAGATTTTAATCAAGAGACAAAGAAAGCAAGAAAAGAAGCTGTTGTACAAATCTAATATGGAGCACAATGTTCTAGATGATTCTTAATGAGCTGTAATAAAAATACAAAGGTCTTACTGTATTATGGTGCTTACATCGGCATTTTAGGCTGCATTTGTAGAAATAGTATCCCATAACATCTCTAAAGAGTCCTGAATCCCTGTTTTCTCTCTCTGTTTCTTTTTAGGAAGCATTTATTCGAAGCATTTTGTCAAAGCCTTTCAAAATCCCCATTCCAAATTATCAAGGTAAAAATGGAGACTTTTCTAATTTTAGCTCTGTCATGCGTCAATGTGCCTGGATAGATTAAAACCTCAGCTTTTGAACATATAAGCTTACCTTGGAATTGAAGATGCCAGTCCAGTGGTGACTGTGTATGGGGGGCTCCACTGAGGTCTGCATGAAAGAAAGCTGTTTGATAGCGTCAGCAAGGCCGCCCTTCATCCCCTTGGTGGGATGTGCAGTGCTCAGGAAGCTCCTGGTGGGCCAGGGTGACTGCTGGTCCAGGTTCCATTTAGTCCAAGTGAGTTCAATGGCATCTTTATGAGGTTGACTCTGTTGGAGGCTTAGGTTCTACAAAGTTTTCCTTGTCCTTTATAGAGCATAGCATTGTGCCCTGGGGCTGGGGGAGAGGAGGCCAACTCTCAAGAGCTCTAAGTCTTGAAAGGCCCTTTCAGGGTTTTAGACCTTTCCAGGATTGACTTGAGTTGAGATGAACAAGACCTGGCCCTTCTGAGGTTTGTAGTTGAATGGCAAACTAAAATAATAGAGACTGATCTGACGCAGACTGGGATGCGGTCAGGTAGCAGTGCCCAAACTGTATTTGGAGAGGTTCCGGGAGAGAGAGGGTCATGTGGAAGCTTAGGAAAGGTTGGTGAAGGATAGGAATTTGAGCTGGGCCTGCTGGAGCTCCTCAACATAGAGGCTTAGTTAACAGATGGTTCGTTTCTAGGTCCGCTGGGCTCTCGGGCACTGGGCCTCAAAAGGGCTGGGGTCCGCCGGGCCCTCCATGACCCCCTGGAAGAAGGTGCCTTGGTTCTGTATGAACCTCCCCCGCTGAGCGCCCATGACCAGCTGAAGCTTGACAAGTATGTGTGTTGGTATTTCTTGAGCAGTTCTGGTCCCTGGGGACGGGCATATGTTTTCAGAGTGCTGTCATGGCTGCTGTGCCAGCCAGAGGGTGGTGGGGAAGGAGAGTGCCTAGGCGAGAGCATGTGGACATGACCAAGGTGGGGATTCCTCACTCAGGAGCAGGCGGGGTTGAGGGGATAACAGAGAGAGCCCATCCCTCTTACCTAAATTTCCCCGGGGCAGGAATTTACTATGGTTTGATTACCAGGCCAAGGAGGTCCTTTTTCAGGCAGCTGCCTCTGTGGCTTCTGGATCAGCAGGACACAACTTCCTTAGGGCATGCCCTTGCCTATGTCTGAACTCCATGTTTTCTTTGCTGTATTTTCTCAGGGAAAAACTCCCTGTCCATGTGGTTGTTGATCCTATTCTCAGTAAGGTCTTGCGGCCTCATCAGAGAGAGGTAAGTGGGATGGGGGGTGGGGGTAAGTAGGGGAATGAGGTATGGGCGAGGGTCTGAGCTTGAGGCTGCCATCTTTAGGACAGCAGCAGTGCGGATGCCGAAGTGGGCTGCGTGCTCTTCTTCCCCAGGGAGTGAAGTTCCTGTGGGATTGTGTCACCAGTCGGCGCATCCCCGGCAGCCATGGCTGCATTATGGCTGATGAGATGGGCCTGGGCAAGACACTGCAGTGTATCACGTTGATGTGGACGCTTTTGCGCCAGAGTCCAGAGTGCAAGCCAGAAATTGACAAGGCAGTGGTGGTGTCGCCCTCCAGCCTGGTGAAGAACTGGTACAATGAAGTTGGGAAATGGCTTGGAGGGAGGATTCAACCTCTGGCCATCGATGGAGGCTCTAAGGACGAGATAGATCAAAAGCTGGGTATGGAGTCTTTACACAAACTACTCTTTTCTTTTTTATATGTTTTTCTTGATATTTAGAGAGAGAGGAAGGGAGAGGGCTAGAGATATAGAAAGCTTGATGAGAGAAACCTCATTGATCGGTTGCTTCCTGCATGTCCCCTCCTGGGGATCAAGCCTACAACCCGGGTATGTGCCCTGTCCAGGACTTGAACCAGTGATCTCTTGGTTCCTGGGTTGACTCTTAACCACTGAGCCACACCAGCTGGGCATTGATTCCTTTCTACTGATTTCAGAAAGAAAGAAAGAAAGAAAGAAAGAAAGAAAGCAAGCAAGCAAGCAAACAAGCAAGCAGCAGGGTAGGCATCTCTAAACACATTTTACAGATGAGAAAATGGAGGAAAATAAATAATGTGCCCAACGTCAAATTAACAACTGGCAAAGCTGAGAGTAGAATTCAGGTGTATCTGGCTCACCCAGCTTTTATTTGTGGTCAAGGTCACCTCTAATTACCCAACTCTTTCAACAACTATTAATATATGTCAGTATCTGGAAATAGTTTATCTTT
>NW_006286478.1:551174-552090 GCF_000327345.1 Myotis davidii | reverse complement strand
CTTGGCCAGCTCTCTCTCTCTGTTTCCCTCCACCCCTTTCACTCTTTCTAAAAATCAATGGAGAAAACGGTCCTTTCTGGCCATAATAATAATAATAATAATTATTATTATTATTATTATTATTTTATTTTTTAGAAGGAGCGGAGGGTAGGGAGGAGAGAGAGAAACATGGATGTGAGAAAGACACATCCATTGGTTGCTTCCTGCATGCTCAGACCGGGTCGGGGAACGAGGCTGCAACTAAGGTACGTGCCCGTGACTGGGTATCGAACTCAGGACCCTTTAATCCGCAGGTCGATGCTGTATTCACTGACCCAAATTGGCTAGGGCAAGATTTCATTGTGGGTTTTTTTTTAAAAATATATTTTTATTGATTTCAGAGAGAAAGGGAGAGGGGACAGAGGGATAGAAACATCAGTGATGAGAGAGAATCATTGATCGGCTGCCTCCCACACGCCCCTTACTGGGTGGCCGGTCATTGAGCTTGCAACCATGGTATGTTCCCTTGATTGGAATCAAACCTGTGACCCTTCAGTCCTCGGGCCGGTGCTCTAACCACTGAGAAACTGGCTAGGGCAATATTCTTTCCAAATGAACAGGAGTCATCATCCCATATACCAGGGCCTGAGAGAGTCAAGAGTCAGGAGAGGGAAGGGATGTGTTAGTTAAAAGTCTTCCCCATGGGAACAACGACTGGGGAAAAATGTTCCATCTAACATAAAATGGCATCGTCGTCATCAGTTATTCATTTGCATTAAACTTCATTCTGTTACTTTTTGGATGTTACCTTCTGTCTTCATCTTTTCAGATCATACCACGACTATTTTAGCTTCCTATTGTATTAGCTGCGTTAACAAATGACCACAAACGCAGTGGCTGGGACAATACAAGTGAACTCTCTTACTGTTCTGGAGCC
>NW_006286478.1:531690-532943 GCF_000327345.1 Myotis davidii | reverse complement strand
AATTTGTGAAATGTCTTGGAGGGAGGATTCAACCTCTGGCCATCGATGGAGGCTCTAAGGACGAGATAGATCAAAAGCTGGGTATGGAGTCTTTACACAAACTACTCTTTTCTTTTTTATATGTTTTTCTTGATATTTAGAGAGAGAGGAAGGGAGAGGGCTAGAGATATAGAAAGCTTGATGAGAGAAACCTCATTGATCGGTTGCTTCCTGCATGTCGCCTACTGGGGATCAAGCCTACAACCCGGGTATGTGCCCTGTCCAGGACTTGAACCAGTGATCTCTTGGTTCCTGGGTTGACTCTTAACCACTGAGCCACACCAGCTGGGCATTGTATTCCTTTCTTATGTGAATGCTTACTGATGGCCAGTGTTGAGGGCAATGAGGGGTGGCAGAGAAGAGAAAGCTATGAAAAATAGTTGAAATAGTTATTTCCAGGCTGAATTAAACAGCTATCAAACTTTTTTTTTTAAAAGATATTCTAAGATTTGTTCCTTGACACCTTTTCTGTTGTAGAAGGATTCATGAACCAGCGTGGAGCCAGAGTGCCTTCTCCCATCCTCATCATTTCCTATGAGACATTCCGCCTTCATGCTGGAGTCCTCCGGAAAGGGAGTGTTGGACTGGTCATATGTGATGAGGTACTTGACTCTCAGCAGTCTGGGTGGTAGGAGAAAGCCTGTCAGAGTCTCTTCACTGAGAACTCCCTCCAAGGTCTGTGTCAGTCCCTGGGGAATGCTGAGTATAGAGCATGCTGCTTCGGAGGAGGCAAATGAGAGGAGAGCCCATGATATCAATCTGTCAAAAGAGGGAGTAAGCACTTTTTGGAACTCCGAGGAGGGTGAGGTGCTGTGGACTGATGGCCAGAGATGGGATTCTCTACACAAGACTTTGCTCCTGTTAGGGATGCCATATTGTGCCCAGGCTAAGTGAGAATTTCCTTTTAGGGACACAGACTCAAGAACTCTGAGAATCAGACTTACCAGGCCCTGGACAGCTTGAACACCAGCCGGCGGGTGCTCATCTCCGGGACTCCCATCCAGAATGATCTCCTTGAGTATTTCAGCTTGGTACATTTTGTTAATTCAGGCATACTGGGTAAGAATCCAGCCTTGTTTGCTGCACTGGAGAGGAGTCTTACCTGTAACTCTAGCTGAGGAGAGAAAAGAGAATGCTAGTGCTTGTAGGAGGACTTCTCTTGTCAGGGAGACCTTGGCTCTGCCAAGCAACTCGGCACGGTCCTTTCTGGCCAT
>NW_006286478.1:529565-531359 GCF_000327345.1 Myotis davidii | reverse complement strand
ATAGGGAGAGAAAGATTTAAACATCAATGATGAGAATCATTGATCGGCTGCCTCCCGAGCCCACAACCCAGGCATGTACCCCTGACTGGAATTGAATCCGGGACCCTTCAGTCCGCAGGCCAGCACTCTATCCACTGAGCCAAACCAGCCAGGGTAGATTTCATTGTTTTTGTTTATTTTTTGTTTGAGAGAAACGTAGATCAGCTGCCCCGCATGTGCACCTTGACCAGAGATCAAACTTGCAATCTAGGTATATGCCTTGACTGGGAATCGAACCTGTGACCATTTGGTGTACAAGATGATGCTCCAACCAACTGAGCCACCAGCCAGGGCAAGATTTCATTCTTTTTTATGGCTGAGTAATAGTCCATAGTATATATGTATCAACACTTTTTAAAAAATATGTATTTTTTTTATTTTTTACAGAGAAGAAGGATACAGAGAAGAAGGATAAGGGATAGAGAGTTAGAAACATTAATCAGCTGCCTCCTGCACACCCCCTACTGGGTATGTGCCTGCAACTAAGGTACAGAATCGAACCTGGGACCCTTCAGTCTGCAGGCTGATGTTCTATCCACTGAGCCAAACCAGTTAGGGCTGTTATCAACACTTTTTTATTTACTCGTCTACTGATGGGCACTTAGGGCACTTCCATATCTTATCTATTGTAAATAATGCTGCATTGAACATAGGGGTGCATATATCTTTTCAAATTAGATTTGGGTTTCTTTGGATATATACCCAGAAATAGAGTTGCTGGATCATAAGGCAGTCTTATTTTTAATATTTTGAGGAACCTCCAACCATACTACTCGTAGTAGCTGCAACATATGCATTCCCAAAAATGTTGCATAAGGGTTCTTTTTCTTCACATCCTTGCCAACACTTGCTGATTTTTTTATGATAGCCATTGTGACAGGTTTGAGGTGATAGCTCATCGTGGTTTTGTTTTGTTTTGATTTTTAATCCTCACTAGAGGATCTTTTTTAAAAATATATATATTTTATTGATTTTTTACAGAGAGGAAGGTAGAGGGATAGAGAGTTAGAAACATTGATGAGAGAGTAACATCGATTCAGCTGCCTCCTTCACACTCCCTACTGGGGATGTGCCCGCAACCAAGGTGCATGCCCTTGACCGGAATCGAACCTGGGACCCTTCAGTCCACAGGCCGACGCGCTATCCACTGAGCCAAACTGGTTAGGGCAGGATCTTTTTTTTTTTAATATATTCTATTGATTTTTTACAGAGTGGAAGGGAGAGGGATAGAGAGCTAGAAACATCGATGAGAGAAAAACATCAATCAGCTGCCTCCTGCATCCCCCCCCACCCAGGGCGTGTGCCTTGGTTGTGCCAGCAACCAAGGCACACGCCCTTGACCGAATTGAACCCAAGACCTTTCAGTCCCTAGGCCGACACTCTATCCACTGAGCCAAACCTGTCAGGGCAGGGCAGGATCTTTTTAAAAATTGATTTTAGAGAGAGGAAGTGGGAGAGAGAGAAACATCGATTGGTTCCCTCCTGTATGTGCCCCAACAGGGGATTGAACCCACAACCTTTTGGTGTATGGAACTATGCTTCAACCAGCTTAGCCACCTGGCCAGGTCTCTCACTGTGGTTTTAATTTGCATTTCTGTGAATGCTTAGTGACATTGAGCATCTTTTCATATGTCTATTGGCCATGTATGTCCTCTTTGGAGAAGTATTCATTCAGGTCCTTTACCCATTTTTAGTTGTGCTGGGGTCCAACCCCAGCAGGTCCAGGGGTCCCCAAAGGTGTGGACGGAGTCGGCG
>NW_006286478.1:500374-529498 GCF_000327345.1 Myotis davidii | reverse complement strand
TTCTGCTGGGGAAGGGGTTAAGAGGTTTTATTCCCTCCCTAACTTCAGGGGAAAATCCCTACCTGGGGAAACAACCTTTCTCGGAGAGGTGACCTTGGTTAAAACACATAGTGCCAAGAAGGTGAGCAAACATATTAAGAACAGTATTCCATATATGCCAGGTCCCTTAAAACAGCAAGGATGGACCAGCTCCCGGCATAGTTGGATTGTTTTATTGGTTTGTTTTTTATAAATTTTGGATATTAACCCCTTATCTAATATATCATTGGCAAATATCTTCTCCCATTCAGTAGGTCATCTTTTCGTTTTGTTGATGGTTTCCATTGCTGTGCAAAAGAACTTTTTAATTTGATATAGTCCTATTTATTATTTCTTCAGTTTTCCTTGCCTGAGGAGATATATCAGAAAAATATTGCTAAGAGGAATGTCAGACTTTACTGCCTATATTTTCTTCTAGGAGTTCTACGTTGTTGATTCTTATATTTAAGTCTTTAATCCATTTTTAGTTCATTCTTGTATATGGTGTAAAACGATGGTCTAGTTTCATTTTTTTATGTATCTGTCCAATTTTCCCAAAACAATTTATTGAATTTACTGTTTTTATCCCATTGTATAGCCTTGCCTCCTTTGTCATATATTAGTTAACTGTATAGGTGTGGGTTTATTTCTGGGCACTTTGTTCTTTTCCATTGATCTGTGTGTCTGTTATTCTAGTACCATGCTGTTTTGATTATTATAATCTTCTGATCCCTCCAACTTTGTTCTTTTTTTTATTGCTGTGGCTATTTAGGGTCTTTTGTGGTTCCATATAAATTTTTGGATTATTTGTTCCAGTTCTACAAAAACACCATTGGAATTTTGATAAGGATTTTGTTGAAACTATAGATTGCTTTGGGTATCCATGTGTATGGTATATGCTTCTATTAAATTTATTCCTAGGTATTTTATGTTTTTGGTGCAATTGTAAATGGGATTTTTTTTTTTTTAGTTTTTCTTTCTGTTAGTTCATTATTGATGTATAAAAATGCAACCAATTTCTGAATATTTATTTTGTATCCTGCTATTTTACTGAATGCACTTATCAGTTCTGGTAGTTTTTTTGGTGGGATCTTTAGGGTTCTCTCTATAGTATCATGTCATCTGCAAATAATGACAGTTTTACTTCTTCCTTTCCAGTTTGGATGCCTTTTATTTCTTTTTGTCTGGTTGCTGTGGCTAGGATTTCCCCACTCTGGCTATTTTTCTCTGGCAGAGGTGGCAGGCTCTTTGCAGAGCATGGGGTCACTATGAACTGTGGATGGAAATAATATCTCCAGATATTTTTGTTACCTCATGAGAGCTTTGACCTCAGAGCAGACAGTCTTGGGCAGCTTCTTTTTTTTTTAAAAAACCATTTTTTAGTGTAGAATTAAGTGTCATTAAGTATATTCACATTGTTGTGCAACCATCACTACCATCTATCTCCAGAACTTTTTTTATCTTGCAAAACTGAAACTCTACCCATTAAACAATAGCTCCCTATTTTTCACTCTCTCCTGCCCCGGTAACCACCATTTGGGAAGTTCTTGCACTTAGATATCTGTGGAACGGTTTTTTAGCGTCACCCCAACTTGACAATGCTTAGGAAAATCACTTAAGGTGAGAACCAGCTGAGCAGCAAGATTTTCACAAAGAACATATTTGAGTGACCACCACCAGATCAGTTACTATCACTATCTCAGCAGCCCTCCCATCTCAGAGGCACTCTCCCACCCCCTTCTAATCACTACTTTTTTCTCCCCAGAAATATTCTTGAACTTTATATATATAAATGGAATCATACAGTATATATTCCTTTGCATCTGGTTTCTTCTGTTCATTATATTTATGAGAAATCACCCATGTTGTTGCCTGTAGTTGTAGTTTTTCATTTTTGTATACTATTCCCTTTAGTGAATATACCATCATTTATTTCTTTTACTATTGATAGACAATTTTTATTTCCAGTTTTTTTATTCTTTTAATAATGATGCTATGGACATTCTTGCACATTTTTTTTACCTCAGCATGATATGTATTTCTCTGTCCTAAGTGTGGAATTGCTGGGTCGTATGTTATGCATGTGTTCAGCTCTATAATCACTTTAAGTGATTGTACCAGCAGAGTCTGAGAATTCCAGTGTCTACTCTATATCATGGGTCAGCAATTTTTTTTCTTAAAGGGCTTGATAGTGTTTTAGGCTCACAGGCAAACTCTGTCACAGTTACTCAGTTCTGCCATTGTAGAGTGAAAGCAGCCATAATGGGCATGGCTGTAGTCTAATAAAACTTCATTTACAGCCGAGGCCGGTTTGGCTCAGTGGATGGAGCGACGACTTGCGGACTGAGGGGTCCCGGGTTCGATTCCGGTCGGGGGCATGTGCCTTGGTTGCGGGCACATCCCCGGAGGGAGATGTGCAGGAGGCAGCTGATTGATGTCTCTCTCTCATTGATGTTTCTGGCTCTCTGTCTCTCTCCCTTCCTCTCTGTGGGAAATCAATGAAATATATTTTAAAAAAAACAAAAAAAAACAACTTCATTTACAGAAACAGGTGGCTGGCCCATGGCTGTAGTTTGTTAACCATGGCTCTCTATCACCAATATTTATCTTGAAAATTTTCAAAAAAGCCCTAACCAATTTGGCTCAGTGGATAGAGCGTCAGCCTGCGGACGGAAGAGTTCCAGGTTCGATTCCAGTCAAGGGCATGTACCTTGGTTGCCGGCATATCTCCAGTGTGGGGGGTGCAGGAGGCAGCTGGTCGATGTTTCTCTGTCATTGATGTTTCTAACTCTCTATTCCTCTCCTTTCCTCTCTGTAAAAAAATCAATAAAATATATTTAAGAAAAAAAAAATTTTTTTTCCAAAAAATGTTAGTCGCCCTGGCAGGTGTTTATCAGTGGTTAGAGCTTTGGCCTGTGCACTGAAGGGTCGAGGGTTCAATTTCCAGTCAAGGGCACATACCTGGATTGTGGGTTTCATCCCGCCCCCAGTCGGGTGCTTGCGGGATGCGACCAGTCGATGTGTCTCTCTCACGTTGATGTTTTTCTGTCTCTGTTTCTCTCTCTCCCTCCTGCCTCCCCTCTCCCTTCCTGAAGAGCCATTGAAAAATACCCTCAGGTGAGGATTAACAAATTAAATAAATAAATAAATAAATAATTTTAGTCATTTTGTTGGTGTTTAGTAATATCTCATTCCATCTGCCTAATGTTGAATAAAGCTAGATATCTTTTAATATAGTCATTGGCTATTTGGAGGTGTTGATTTTTTTTTTTTTTAATTTCTGGGCAAAAGAAAATCATATACCCATTAAGCAGTTACTTTCTGTTTCCCCTTTACCCCTGACCCCGACAACCACCAATCTGCTTTCTGTCTGTAAGGATTTACCTATTCTGGATATTTCATATCAGTGGAATCCTATAATATCTGAAATTTTGTCTTTGGCTTATTTTACTTAGTGTAATGTTTTCAAGGTTTGTCCACACTGTGGCATGAACTTCATTGTACTGATACATGCACCTTTATCTCTTACAAACAGTATATAGGTGGGTGCTCTAAAAAAATCCAATCTGATAATTAGATTGTCTTTTTAAAAAATATGTGTGTTTTTATTGATTTTTTTAGAGAGAGGAAGGAAGAAATAGAAACATCCATGAGAGAGAAACATCAATGGGCTGCCTCTTGCACACTCCATACTGGGGATGGAGCCCGCAACCCAGGCATGTGCCCTGACCCAGAATCTAACCAGTTACCTCTGGGTGCATGGGTCAACATCAACCACTGAGTCACACTGGCCAGGCTGGAATGTCTTTTTATTGGATTATTTTGTCCATTTATAGTTAATGTGATTAGTTACATGTCTGTATTTTAATCTACTATCTCACTATTTGGCCTTTTAAGGCTTCTATGTTTTGGTAGCTCTCCAATTCATTCAAACAAATTGCCTGTAATTTGTTTAGCTTTGTTGGTCTTGGCAGGAAGGTTGGTCTGTAACAAAGAAGTCTGCCATTACCAGCAGTGGGAAATAATTCTTTTTCTACATTCTTTAATTTCCCCTTCTCTTCTGTGTCTAGGAACTGCCCATGAGTTCAAGAAGCATTTTGAGTTGCCAATTTTGAAGGGTAGAGATGCAGCTGCCAGTGAGGCAGAGAGGCAGCTAGGAGAGGAGCGCCTGCGGGAGCTCACCAGCATTGTGAATAGGTAATGGCAGGGTGGGACTGGAAGGCAGCACTTCATTTGGGTTCCCCCAACTGAGGTCATCAGAGTTGCCCCCTAAGCCATCCAAGGCCAGTCTTTTGGGACCTTGACCTATGAGGGCTGGGATTCTAGGAAGGGAGTGGGATCTGTGTTCTGACTATAACTACTGAATAAAATAGGGGGTCTTGCAGGCCAAGTCTCTGCTTTCTTCCTGACCTCAGTCCTGTGGTCTGGTTTTGGTCTGCTTAGCAACCTGCTGAGGAAGCTCTTTTCTGATGCTGTTGGATTTCCTGAGCAAAATATCCCTCAGAACACTGTTAGTATTTCAGAAGCTTCTACCATTTGATCTCAAACCTAAAGAACCACGCTTACCTTCCCAGGCCTCATAGATAGGGGTAGATCTGATGGATGGGTGTGGCTTCCAGACTGAGATGGCTCTTTCCATGGGGCCCACAGAGCACAGGAGGGCAGGTACATTCTGGACTCCTGTTATAGATACATACACGTGATGATTTACACCCTGAAGAGGCCATTTCTTCCCATTGCCACCTCTCCCTCCCAATTTCAGATGGCAGGAAGGAGACAGTGTGCCAGGACCTGCTGCTTAGGTGCCTGGTCCCTGTTCTTCCTGGTCTGCTAGGAGGTGTGGGCTTAATTTCACTGAGCCTTGGGTCATTTGACAAGAGCAATTGGGCAAATGCAGAAACTTCCCTAAGGACTTAGTGGTTTGCAGCTTGCTTTCCCTATCAGAGCACTAGACACGCTGGGAGACCTTGGCCTCTTCTTGAAGACCAGCTAACCTTTTGAAGGGGAAGAGAAAGAGTTGTCAGTTAAAGCTAGACTGTAAGGGTCTCCGTTCCCATGACTGCGACCCCGGTATAGATAGCTTTGCCCTAGGACTGATGGGTCTCTGACATTTAATAGTACAAAAGAGTCATTTTTGGTCCTTTAGGTGGTAATTTTTATTCCAGTAGTTTTTTTAGTGGTTTTACCAGCACCTACCTTTTTATCTTGTTCTCTCTAGGTGTCTGATACGGAGGACATCTGATATCCTGTCTAAGTATCTGCCTGTGAAGATTGAGCAGGTGGTTTGTTGCAGGTACTGAACTCAACTTAGGGGTGTAAAGCCCAGTTTTCAAGTTGTCCTCAGAGGGCCCAAGTATGGTTCAGCCTTTCTCACTGACCCAGCTGCCTTTTTTTCAGGTTGACACCGCTTCAGACTGAATTATACCAGAGGTTTCTGAGACAGGCCAAGCCAGCAGAGGAGTTGCGTGAGGGCAAGATGAGTGTATCTTCCCTGTCTTCCATCACCTCACTAAAGAAGCTTTGTAATCGTGAGTTGGGTCCATGCTCCTCAGAGATCTTCTGTGAGAGTGAGCAAGGAGGGTAGGCTCCCGCAGGCGATCCAGCCACCTTCACTAATCCTGTCCTCAGAGCCCTCACAGAGGCCCCATGTGATCCCGGCCCTCCCCAAGGCATGAGCCCTACATTGTTTACTTTGTAAACCAGACCCTTTGCTTTGAAAACTTCAGCTTATCCTCTGCCCAGCCTATGCTTGATGCTTGGGGTATAGAGGACTGTTTGTGTGTGTGTTCATGCACATATGTGCACACAAAATGTCAGACAGGAATAAAAATAACAAGTGTACTGTCTCTGGTATAGCTTCCTTTTTGTTGGGAGAACACACTGGTGAGCCAGGTTATCCATTCATTCTCCCAGATGGCACTGACTACCCGCTGGAATTTGGGACCAAGCAAATCTGGTGCTGAAGAAGGTCATTTGGATAGGCTTCTTTCTAGAGGAGGTTCTTTCTAATGAGAACTGAAGTGGAAATTTCTGAAAGCAATGAAGCTGGCCTTTTTATTTTTTTAATTTATTTTTAATTTTTATTTTTTACCAGATCCAGCTCTCATCTATGACAAGTGTGTGGAAGAAGAGGATGGCTTTGAAGGTGCCTTGGACATATTCCCCCCTGGTTATAGCTCCAAGGTTCTAGAGCCCCAGCTGTCAGGTGAGCCCTTTCCTACCGTTGCTGCTGCTGTTGTTTTGGCTTCTCTGGGATGAAGGGTGGGAGACTGTCTATATTCTAAACCTATCTTGTCTCAAGGCAGGACATCAAGAGTAAGAATTTTGGGCCATTTTGATGACACACTGGGGACTAATAGCTCATCTCCCCAGGTAAAATGCTGGTCCTTGATTACATCCTGGCGGTGACCCGAAGCCGCAGCAGTGATAAAGTAGTGCTGGTGTCCAATTACACCCAGACCCTGGACCTCTTTGAGAAGCTCTGCCGGGCACGAAGGTAGGGAAGAGCCTAACTAGGCTGCCAAAGTGCCTCCCCAAGCAGAATAGCCCCTGGTCTTTTAGGTGTTCCCACAGGCAGAATCCTGGCTCCTAGCTCTTGCCCCTCCCTTTGTGAGTGTGGGGCCTCAAGCTGTGCATGAAACAGCCTCAGGTATGGTTAGTGTAGTCCCTTTGTAATTCTGGCTCCAAGAAACTCTGCTTCTTTCTTGGGTTTTGATCTTTGGATTTCCCTTTAGGTATTTGTATGTCCGCTTGGATGGCACCATGTCCATTAAGAAGCGAGCCAAGGTTGTAGAGCGCTTCAACAGTCCATCGGTAAATGCACAACCCTTGCCCCCACACCACCAATGTAGTAACATCAGGATCAGGGTTGATAGAGAAGCTATAAGGGGGCTGCGCTCTAGTGTCTTCCTGGATTTTTTTTCTGTTGGGTGTGGTAGGGTTAGACTGGTTAGTGATGGCTGGGCTGGGAACTGACTCTGTGGGCTGGGAAGTTGGATGGTATGCAAACTGGTGATCCTCACAATTGGTCTGAGCCTAAGAATATCGATGTGTGAGAGAACAGTTGACTGGGCTGAGGAGGATTCTAGTTCAGGCTGCGAAAGGTTCTTTTCTGCTTCCTCTCTTTCCAGAGTCCTGACTTTGTCTTCATGCTGAGCAGCAAAGCGGGGGGCTGTGGCCTCAATCTCATTGGGGCTAACCGTCTGGTCATGTTTGACCCTGACTGGAACCCGGCTAATGATGAACAAGCTATGGCTCGGGTCTGGCGTGACGGTCAAAAGAAGACCTGCTATATCTATCGCCTGCTGTCTGTAAGGATGGAATAAGACCTTTAGACCATCTTGGGTTATTTTTTAGTGCCACTCTTTGGGCCCTCTGCTTCTAGCAGTGGCCTTAGCTATGGGCTTAGCCAGGAGCCTTTTATTCTCCTGTTCTCTCCACCCCATTCCTTCAAACCCTTCTTTACAATGCTCTCTGGATACCTGTGTTCAGTAGTTAACAAAGTCCCCTGTGGCCCCATTCTTTTCACAGGACACCTACTTTCCTTCATACCTGATTTCTACTCTCCGATGTGGCCTTGTAGTCTTCTTATACTCCATGTCCCATGGTATTAAAAAGAGGTATTGGCATTCTCCAAGTTCTCAGTGATCACTCAGACCATCCATCCTATAGTTCTTTTGAAGCTCAAGTTGCCTAGTTTGATTTCTCTTTTCCTTACAACAGTCATCTACCTCCTGCTATTTTCATAATTCGTTAATGATTTCTAGACACCAGATCAATCTTTATTTGTTTCCCAATCCAGCTATCATCCTGGTGGACTTCAAGGACCATGCAGTTATCCAGCATTCTGGCCTTCATGTTTCCTGGACCTCCCCCAATTTTACTCACTCTAAAGGCTACACTGTGGAACTTAAACAATACTGAAACTTTACATAGTACCCAAAACTTTAGTTGACAGCTATCACTTCCTGTCCTTCCAACTTTCTTATACCTCCTACATCTGCTTCAACCTAACGTCCCTAGTACCCTGACCCCAGTCCTCAAATCTAGCTTTACTTCCTTTTCTGTTCGGCCTGATCCTTATTGTGTATCCTTTTAGGAACTCCTTCCCTAATACCTGCTTCACTTGGTACAGCTATTCTCAGCTTTTACACCAGGTAAATTTGCACTTACAGGCGGGCACTGCCACTAATCACATTCACCATTTTGGCTGGGCCATATCTCATTTTCTTTCAACAACCACTTTAAGCCTTCACTACTGCCCTCAAGTTTCCTTCTTAACCCTGTCTCTCATTCTTCTGCAGAGACCTTGTCCTACTTCACAGAAAAAAAATGTAGGCTATGAGGCTTGAATTCTTCCCCCTGCCTTTTGCACTCTTCCATAAATCTTTTTATGAGAGAGAATCATTGATTGGCTGCCTCCTGCACACCCCCTTCTGGGGATCAAGCCCACAACCCAGGTATGTGCCCTTGGCCAGAATCGAACCTGGGACCCTTCAGTCCACAGGCCGACGCTCCATCCACTGAGCCAAGCCCGCCAGGGCTAGCCCAGATCTCTTACCTGAGTTCTAGCCCCATGTATCCATCACCTACTGTACATTTCCACCTGAATATTTTTTGTTTATTTGTTTGTTTTTGTTAATCCTCACCTGAGGATATTTTTCCATTATTTTTTAGGGAGAGGGAAAGACAGAGAGAAACATTGATGTGAGAGAAACACATCGATTGGTTGCCTCCTGCATGAGCCCTGACCAGGGCCTGGGCTGGGGTGGAGCCTGCAACCAAGGTATGTGCCCTTGACTGGAATCATACCTGGGACCCTTTGGTCCGCAGGCCATGCTCTATCCACTGAGTCAAATGGGCTAGGGCTCCACCTGAATATCTTACAAGCACTTCATATACATTATGATGAAACATGCTCCCCTTCTGAATTTTGTCATTTAATGGTTCCATTCGCCACTCAACCCAAATCTGGGCATTATCCTACTAGACTATTCTGTCTCCTAACAATCAGATTCCAATTACCATTGATTTTAAACTCTTGAAATTTTTTTAATTTAACTTTCCTCTCCATCCCATGCTAAAGTCACAGTAATCTCTTACTTGGATATTGCAAGCAGCTTCCTGATTCTTTACCTTTGGTCTTATCCTAACCCATTCTTTACATACTTCTTTCAGAATGAGCTTTCAAAAAATTCTGATTTTGCTTTTTAGGACAAGGTCAAGCTCTTCAGCCTGGCATCCAAGCTTCTCCAATACAGACTGCTGACTTTCTCAGTCCCAGCTTTTACTATACTTCCACTGTCATCTGGATAGGCTGAACGCCTCAGTCCTCCAGTAGGCCAGGCTTATTCCTTTGTTCCTATGCAAGGAATGCCTTCCCTTCTCTCTGCCCTTCTAAATGATCTAGTCTCTCTCTTTTTTTTTAAGATTCAGCTTGAGGATCATCTTTACTTTCATGCTTTTCAACACAGTTCCATTTTGCCCATCCCTCTTGTGGGCTACTAGGTATTCTGTACAGAAATCTATTGTACCAAGTAGCTTATATGTCTGTCCCATTAGTCTGAGTTCAAGAATAAGGATATTTGATTCTTCTTTGTATCCTAGTGTTAGCACAGGGTCTGGCATATAATACCCAAATGATAGTTATTGGGTGAGAGTTGGGCTTGGTGTGGAAGTCTGGTGAAGCTGCTACAGACAAACCTCAGCTAACCCTAAAGGAATTTAGCCAGGCCCTGAAACCCTCCATTGGTACAGAAAACATCCTGGATGGGCAGACCTGCACAAGTCACATTCCCAAGAGATAGGCTAGGCCAGTGGTCGGCAAAACGTGGCTTATGAACCACATGCAGCTCTTTGGCCCCTTGAGTGTGGCTCTTCCACAAAATACCACGTGCGGGCGCGCACGTACAGTGCGATTGAAATTTCGTGGCCCATGCACAGAAGTCGGTTTTCGGCCTGGGCGAGTCTTTTTTTTAAAATATATTTTATTGATTTTTTACAGAGAGGAAGGGAGAGGGATAGAGAGTTAGAAACATCAATGAGAGAGAAACATCGATCAGCTGCTTCCTGCACACTCCCCACTGGGGATGTGCCCGCAACGAAGGCACATGCCCTTGACCGGAATCGAACCTGGGACCCTTGAGTCGTGCAGGCCAACGCTCTATCCGCTGAGCCAAACCGGTCAGGGCTGGGCGAGTGTATTTTGAAGAAGTGGGGTAGGTTCACTGAGGTTGACCCCTCAGATTGAGGACGTTTTTAGCAAAGGCCAGTTTAGGAATACCCTAATTAAGTTAATAGCAATGTACCTACCTATGTAGTTTAAGTTTAAAAAATTTGGCTCTCAAAAGGAATTTCAATCATTGTACTGTTGATATTTGCCTCTGTTGACTAATGAGTTTGCCGACCACTGGGCTACACAATGGGATTAGCTAAGCAGAGGTATTGCTGCAGGGTTCTTACTTTTCACTTATCTTTCTTTCTCTTGGATGGCTATAGTTTCATTCCCTGTTTTTTCCTTCTCCCTATGTATGGAGATGACTCAGCCCTGCTTCCCTGCCTCCCCCAATCTTCCCCCAGGCAGGAACCATCGAGGAGAAGATCTTTCAGCGTCAGAGCCACAAGAAGGCCCTGAGTAGTTGTGTGGTGGATGAAGAGCAGGATGTGGAACGACACTTCTCTCTGGGCGAGCTGAAGGAGCTGTTTACCCTGGATGAGGCTAGCCTCAGTGACACACACGATAGGTGGGTGGAGTGCCCTTGTAGCCATTATCTGAATTTTCCTTATAGCTTGGAGATGGGGTGTACAGTGACCACAGCTCTGTCCTCTGCCCCCAGGTTGCGCTGCCGCCGCTGTGTCAACAACCACCAAATCAGGCCACCCCCTGATGGTTCTGACTGCACCTCAGACCTGGCTCAATGGAACCATAGCACTGATAAGCGGGGGCTCAGGGATGAGGTACTCCAGGCTGCCTGGGATGCTGCCTCCACCGCTATCACCTTCGTCTTCCACCAGCGTTCCCATGAAGAGCAGCGGGGCCTCTGCTGATAACTAGTCTTGGTGCAGCTGTTACAAGGGAGGAGACAGGAAGAGGGGCTCCTTGCCCCATAGGCCCCTGCTGGATTTTGTTCTCTGGGAGAAAAATCATCAAGAAGGGCTGCATGATGTTTGCCCAAAATTTATTTTATAAGAAAAACTTTTTTGGTTAAAAAAAAGAAAGGAATAAAGGTATGAAAGGGACTGAGGCCTGGGAGCAGCATGGTGAGCCCAGCATAGAAGAGGCCTGGTAGTGGGCACTCCTATATTTCTCTAAAGCTTGGGTACCTGCTTGAGGTGGGAAAGCAGGAACCCCAGAGCAGGGGGAGGGGGGCTGTCCTCGGTGACTGATGACCACTGTAACCTCCTGGCTCAGGGTTCTCAGGTTGCTGAGTAAGAGGCCCAAAGCCTCTAAACCCAGTTCTGGGAATGCCTTTGCTGGGCCCCACCAAGGCCTCCAGAACCTCAGTGCAAGGGAAGAAGGAAAATAGAGGGGGAAAAGGTGGCAGAAAGAGAAAGACAGAATTGGTTGGGAGTTCTGGGCAGCCCATGCCTCAGCCCTTGCAAGCTGATGATACTGAGCACGGACCTGTGAGGCATGGGGCCCCATCACATGGTGCTGACATAATCTGCGAAAGCCTGGGATGAGTCCCACGAGTCGCTAACCACATGGCAGGTAGCCCGGAGCCGCCGGATAGCTTCTCTGGCTGTGACTGCATCCTGGTCCAGCCAGTTCTGGAAGAGGCGCAGGTGACCAAAGGCTCCACGGCCCCAACGCTCCAGCCGCTTGGCGAACTCCAGAAGCCCATCTGGCTTGATGCAGTTGGAACTGGTAGGGATGAGATGGGTTAGACACCCAGAAAGCAACTAATCTCTGGTCTGTGCTCCTGCAGCTCTATCCTGTGTTTCCTCCCCTCCTCCCATCCCCCAGTATATACCTGATGTCCAGCTGACACAGAGAGGAGGACGAATCCTCTGAGAAAACATCTGCCAAGGCCAGCAGGCCAGCATTTCCTAGGGAGAAGGGGAGAAATGCTGGTAAACACTCAGGATAGGGAATAAGGGTATTCCAGCCTATTTCTGGCTGGGGAGGAGCCCAGCCTTCTGAAGTCTCAGCACACAACTATATTCTAACCGCCCCCCACCCCCCATGCTCCCACTGAGTTTCTAGGTCAAAAGACTGGCTCCTGCCCCACCCCCTTCCCTCTCCATTCCCAGGGCCTTGCCCCCACCCAGGCGATTCCCTGGCAGCCGGAGGCCCTTCAATGTGGAGTTGCCCTTCATAGCAGCAACCATCTCAGGCAGAAATTGGGCCGGGCGCTTCTCAAACAGACGGCAGAAGGAGAAGGTAATCTCTGTCAAGAGAAATTAGAATAAATTCTGATGGCTGCATTAGGATTGGTGCTGCCCCTCCTGCCCCAGTTGGCCTTAGCAAAGGGTGTGAACATTTTATAGAGGCCCAGAAAGAGAAAGGAATTTATCCAAGTCCCCCAATAAGACTAGAACTAAATCAAGATTCAAACCACAGATTAAGCCTAGATATTCACTTAGGAAGGTTCTCTGCATGGGCAAAAGTCTTCATTCACTTTCAAGTCTATGAGGAGAACCTGTTAGCACATTAATCTCTCCACTACCATCATTTCTGTCAGCCACTAAAAGGTAAAAACTTGGGTGAGGCACTTTTTAGAGTAATTTTAGGAGTAATTTTCCATGTGTAGTATAGGAGGAGTGAGTTTGGGATCTTTTAGAAAGAAGGCCAAGCAGGCTCTATAATATTATAGTTGACCTAAGGCCAATATATAAACTGGCTCACTCAGTGAGACAGTGGCAGAGCCACAATAAGCATTCAGGAATGCACAGGTTCTGGATAAAAAACTTACCTTGAAGAGTTAGATTCTGTAGCAAAAAGAGCACCTCGCTCTGACAGTCAGCCAGATTCATGTCGTGGAAGCTCAGTTTCTTCAGGGCTAGGTTGTACTCTGGATGGGGGCATAGGCCATGGGCCTTATTAGCTTTTCCAACAAATAATGCAAGGTTCCGTCTGCCCTCCTTTACCACTCTGGTTCTTACCTTTGAGTGTCTGCAACACAAGCCCAAAATCCTGGGGAGAGGCAAAGGTAGTGCTATCCAGGGACAGCTGCTGCAGAGAACCTGAGGCCTTCAGTACAGAGCAGAGCAGTGGGGCTGACTGGGCTCCTCGTGGAAACCCCATCTCCAGCTGTTCCAGGCAGTTTTCTGGATATGGTAAGAAAAGACTTCAGCTGGCCATCTACTTCACCCGCATAGCAGGTCCTATTCTGACCTTAAGGGATTCACTAAAGTCTTATGTATACTTGTCCATGAGTGCCTATATTATATGCTAGGCACTGTCTTGGGTTCTGGGAATAGAGCAGTACATATGAAATTTAGTCGTTATCTTCATGGAGCTTTTAGTCCAGGAAGACTAGACTAATTGGACAAACAAATACAACAAAGTATGGAGAGTGGTGGCATAGGAGACATACAGGAGTTCAGGGAATACACATACAGCAGGAGGACCTAATTTAGTTTAACAATTGTTCTTGGTTCAGACCCCTTTTCTGGAGTCTGATCTGCCATGGTCACTCCTTATTAGGTTTGTAGTCTGGGCCCTTAAGAATAGCAGGATAAAGGGAATATTCCAGATAAGCCAGGTGGCAGGGCTGAATTTGAGATCTTCCCACCTTCACCCACACAAATGCACCTGCACATTTGTGTAGAGACAGACACACACACAGTGCTTCACCTGGTATCTCTTCATCCCCAATTATGTGGCTAGGGGGCCCTGCATTCCCTGGCACAGCAGGGTTGTCCCTTTGGCTGGGGTGATCAACACGAATAGAGAGGACCCGCAGCAGGGGCAGGGCTCGCACAATGGCACGTGTCAGCTCCAGGATGGGCAGTGGTGAGAACAGGTCACTGAGATGCAGGGCACGGAGGCGGCATCCAGCCTGGCCTGACAGGGCCCGCAGGCTGTCCAGCAGGCGAAAGATGTTAGAGCCCAGGCCTATAGCAGGAAAGAGTCATGTGGGAGTGTCAGTAAGGGTAGCATTCAGAGATAACTCCAAATATTCCTATTAATAACTATAAAATCTTGAACTTTGGGTCAGATTATTTAAAATCACTTGTCTCAACTATGCTATCTTGCTTTTTTCCTCAGGTAACCAGCAAACTGATGTCTACTGTACTGGGTTATGCCTTCAAGCATCAGTCAGGCAGTCATAAAACAAGACAGGATATGGTGAAGCAGCATGTAGCTGCCAGCTGCATGATAGACCTAGACAGCAGCAGAGGTCTCTGGACTTTTTCTGCAAGTCATGGGAAACATCTGAGAACCAAGGAGAATAATCCAACAGGGACCACTTTAAAAATGTATTTGGTGGGAATGGGGCAAAAAAGGATAAACACATCCCACAGAAAGGAGTAGGATCCAGAAGGTTAGAAAAGTTGCTTAATGCCACAAAGCAAATAATTCTGTGGAATCTGCTTGCTTATTTCATTCAACTAAACCAGAACTTGGTAAATAAGGTAGGGTTTTATTTTGTTTTTAAATCTTCACTTGAGGATATTTTGCCATTGATTTTTTAATTTTTTTTTTTTTAGAGAGAGAGAGAGAAAGACAGAAATATTAATGTGAGAGGTAACACATCGATTGGTTGCCTCCTGCACGCGCCCTGACCAGGGCCTGGACTGGGGAGGAGCCTGCAACTGAGGTACATGCCCTAGACCTGAGTCGAACCTGGGATCCTTCAGACTGCAAGCTGATGCTCTATCCACAGAGCCAAACCGGCTAGGGCAATAAGGTAGGGGTTTTTTGCTAAGACAGTAGTGAGCAACAGATCTTGTTCCTGCCTCTATAGCCTGATAACAAAAAACATGATGGGAACTGGGTAAGTAGAGTACTGTGGAAGTACAAAGGATGCGTACATAAGACCCAGTTCAGCTTACATCAATAAAGGTTTCCAGCTGAGTCCTAAAAAACAAAGGAGCTTGCTTGGTCGGTGTAGCTCAGTGGTTGAGCATCAACCCATGAATCAAAAGGTCACTGGTTTGATTTCCAATCGGCAAATGCCTGGGTTCTGAGCTTGACCCCCAGTAGGGAGCATGCAGGAGACAGCCCATTGATGTTTCTATAAACATCTCAAAAATTTTTTAAAAAACATTCTTTTCAATAAACATAAAGGAGATAGACTAAATGGAGGGAGAAGAGTTATAGTGGCACAGAGAACCTGGTATATATAAGGCCTGAAGAAGAGTGGCAGGTTCTAAGAACTGAAAAATCAAAGTGGCTGGTGTATGGGGGTAAAATGTTCAAGATAGAGGTAAGCAGCGGTGAAAACAAGATGACCCTGTAAGCAAAATTAAGATATATGGTGACAGGAAACCACTGAAGGGTTTTTAAATTAAAAAATGATTTAAGTTTTTGAGAAAAAAATGCTTGGACTTCAGCATAGACAGTGGATTGCATGGTGAGTATGGACTCAGGAGGAACTGCTGAAGTGATGAATCCAGGTGAGAAGCAATAACACTCTGAATTAAGGATGTGGAGAGGAATAAATGGATTTGAGAAATAAGACTGTAAAGATAGGACCTGGTAACCAAATATATTTGGAGTAAGAAATAATCCGGGTTTCTTTTTCAACAACTGAGTCAACCGTGATGTCCATTAAGAGAAGGGGCATCATAGAGGGAAGAAGATACATTCAGGTTGGGGAGCTTGTGGTTTATGAAATGATATCTAGTAATCAATTGGATGAATATGTCTGGAGCTTAAAAGAAAGATCTGAACTAATGTTAGAACAGGGGCGGTCTTAACACCTTTCGTACCACACAGAAATCTCTAAGACATACGCCAGGGACTGCACGTTTTTGAGCAAACTGCACGTTATTTAAATCATAACTACAGATCATAATGCACTTTAGGTGTTGTTTTTCAGTAATTGTAACATTTTTACAAAAACAAAGTTCCTGGTACTTTTTTAACGTATGGTACTGCGTAAAACATTTTCTAAAAGCGCCAGGAACTTGAAGACGAAGACTATTCGAATGACCAAAATAAAATGTAACTGCAATGTTTTATGGGTTCGTCCAATTATGTAGTTTTTTGTAGACTGGCTTGCACGGTTTCCACCAATGAGATCGCTTCATTCGATGTGGACAAGACAGTGTGTTGACATCTAAGGTCCATAACAGATGGCGCGCAAAACACGAGAAAGCTCGTGAGCGGTACGAAAGGTGTTAAGCATAGTTGGCCTTTGAAATCAAGGGAATGGACAGAATTGTCCAGGAAGTGTGTAAAGTGGGAAAGCTCTGACCATTAGGAAAGAGAGAAACATCCAGAGAAAAGGGTTTTGAGGAAGTGGGAATGGGAATATTTCATGAGGAACACTGCTTAATGGCAAATGCTGCCAAGAACTAATGTGAGGACTGAAAGGTATATATTGAATTTAGCAACAAAGGAAGACCTTGCTGACAGATCTTTGATGTATCGTGGGTATGCAAGCAAGACTGGATGGGCTGTGAGAGGAAACAGGTGACTCGAGGTTGTGAAGGGCAAGAGAAAATAGGTCTAGTTAATATGGGATAGAGACGTGGTGGTAGATTTTGGTAAATACCCAACTGAATGTTTAAATGGTGGGGGAGGGACAGTGGAGAGAAGGGAGGCAACATTAAGTAGTGGTTTAAAAGCATGGGCTCTGGAGCCAGGTTGGTGTGGGTTTCAATCCTGGCTCTATAATGTACTACCTGGGTATCCTGGGCAAGTTACTTAACCTCACAGGGTTGTTGTAAGGATTAAATTAACATAATGGGAATACTTAAAGTATGCTTGGCACATATAAGCAGTATATGAAAGCAAGCTTTAGACAGGATGGTTCTCTCTTCCACTGTAGTGGAGGAGAGTTTGTAGGCTGGCTAATAAATTGAAGGGGTTTATGTGTGGTGGTGTCTGTTTTATCTGAAGTAGGAGGTAAGGTCACCTACTAGTAAGAAAGGAAGGGCGGTAAAGGTTTGGAAGTGGCAGAATGGGAGCTGATGTAAACACAGGATTTATCTAAGGTTGATAACTACAGTAGCACCAATATACATAGTTGTATGATTTTCTCTAGCGATGCTCGGCAAACTAGGCAAATTGCTAAATTTAGCCAGAATTAACTTTGCCTAGCTGGGCACAACCAGGTAGGAAAGAATTGCTTTGCAGGTTGCTGGTCTGATAAAATGCCCCACACCTCTGCCCTGGCTGGTGTGTCTAGGTGGTTAGACTGCCTGCACACAGAAAGGTTGCAGGTTCAAATTGTGGTCAAGGAAACGTACCTGATTTGTGGGTTACCTCCCCTTCCCACTAACCACCCCCCCTGGGTTGCAGGCAGGATGCAACCGGTTGATGTGTATCTCACCTCAATATCTGCCCCTCCACTCTCTGAAAAAATATCTTTGAGTGAGGATTTAAAAAAGAAAAAAGTCCCACGCTTCTTTGTCTGTACAGCTGCTTTTATATGCCTAATGGGATCCAGCTTCAGTCCTGGCTGGGTTTGCATACATTATTCCTACTGGCCCTTGACCTACCATATCTAAAATGTACTCATTTTTCAGGTTCTCATTGCCCCTCAGGAGCCCTTCCAACTACTAAGCATGCCTGCAGACCCCATGTTCTTCCCTAACACCAACAGCCTGCCACGCTATATGCCTTCTACCTCCCTGTGAGGCAGGCAGGACCACATACCCCAGGTATTCCTCCATAGGATTGGGTATACATGTGCTGCTGGAAGACCCAAACCCTGGCCTTCTGGGGCACTCACCATTATAGGATAGTGTGAGGCTTTCCAGAGACACCCAGGAGCTCAGCAGGTGGCACAGTGTCAGAGCTGCCTCTGTTGAGAGTGGGACTGTGAAGAGCTCCAAGGTGGAAATGCTGCGGAATCGTTGGGAGGCCTCCAGCACTGGAAGCCCCAGGCAGCTGGGATCTGACCCATCCAAAGCTCCACAAGCCACTTCCCCAATCTCCATCTCTTCCCCATCTTCCTTCTCACCAGCCACAATGAAAACAAAGTCATACAGGTCTTCAGACTCTGCACCAGACCCCTGACGAGTGCGAGCACCCCTTTTCCCTGTGGCTCGCTTAAAACGCTTTAAGGGCTTAGGCTGTGGGGTTGAGCTAGCTGGAGCCCTTTTGGATGCGGATGTGGAAGAAGAAGGAGAGGCAGAGGAGGTGGCTGGAGCAGAGGGTGGCTGCTTGGTGCCAGGAGCCTCATTGGAGGTGGCTGGAGGGTGCAGCTCCCTCTTACGGTCTATCCCACCTGCTCTCAGGCTCTCCTGTGTGCTCCGGCGTGTAACCCGAGTGGTGGGTGGGGCTCTGGCCATCTGCTTGGCTTCACTCTTCCGACGGGAAGCCATCAGGGCTGCAGCGCATCGCTCAGCAGCATCCCTGCGAGGCCTGCGTGAGCCCAGCAGGAGGGAGCTTTCATCTCGGGATGGGGCCCGGCCTCGGGAGGCCTCTCCACAGAGGCGACAGGGAGGGCCACCAGGGCCTGGCTGCCAGAAGCCAGCACTCATGGTGAGGATAAGGATGAAAAGGGCTGACTCAGGCACAGGCCAGGAGTATAGTGACACCTGGTTGACAGCCCCATGGTGAATAAGCTGATGCAACAGCTGTCGAAGTGATTGCTGAGCAGCCACATCAGAGAATAGCAGGTGGCGAAACTTGAGGGTGTGCAGGGAACTGGCCAGGGTCTCCAGAACCCTGCGGTTTGGCTCAGCCACCAGCTCAGTTGCACCCTGCAGCATGTTGCAGATGGTGAGCTGCCGGACATGGCGGGAGCTATGCAGAAGCGGTGAGAAGCGCTGGTCACAAAGACGCCTGTCAGAAGACACATCAATGGTTCCACGTAGAACATGGGAAAAAAAGGCCTCCATAAACTTGGCTCGCCAACACGTCACGCTCTGAAAGCAGAGAACATGCCAGACAGCTGTGATACTAAGAGTGCTACCCATGGAACCATCATCATACTAGCTTCCTCCTAGCTATTTATTGAGCCAGGCAACATTCTAAGTAATTTATACAAATTCATTTAATCCTCACATCTCTGGGGCATGTATTACTACTATAAGCCTCATTTTACAGGTTAAAAAGAAAAAGGCACAAAGGTTATTGACTGATTACACAGGGAAGTGGCAGAATCAAGATTTGAGTCCAGGTCCTGGCAGGATAGCTCAGTTGGTGAGAGCATCATCCTGATACACCAAGGTTATGGGTTCAATCCCCGGTCAGGGCACATACAAACATTAACCAATGAGTGCACAAATTAGTGGAACAATAAATTGATGTTTCTCTCTCAAACACCCAGTAAGAACGTTTTTAACAACGCAAAGATTTGAGCCCAGGAAATTTGGTTCCAGAGACCACTTTGCTAAAGTGCTTCACAAGTGAAAGTCACTCAATCCTGTAAATTCCCCCATGTTTGTTTCTAGAATTTGATCCCAACTTACCATTCTTAAAATTACCCACCTTTGTTCAGTAACCTTATCACCTCACACCTGACTTTATTAGCTTCCTGACTGCTCTGTTCCCCTTCCCCCATTCCAAACTTTCACAAGTCCACTGGACTTATCTTTGTAAAATACCTGATTACATTATTCTGCTTTATTTTCTTTTTTGTACATTATCTGTTATAAAATCCCCAATGTCTTCCCACTATCCAGGGTTAATTTGAAGATCCCCACTTTGTCAGGAAAAGCCCTCCACAATATAACCTCTGCCTACCTCAGAAGTTTATTTCCCGCACATCTTAACTCCATGAATACTTTGCTCTGGCCAAACTTGATTACCTCACTGACCCAATCTGCTTTCTATGACCTTTCCTACATTTGCCCAAAATGCTTCCCATTGCCAAACCAAATAGGTTTCCTGAAAGGATCCACTAACCTTTCACACAGAGTTTGTCTCTCTGTATGCCCCCTTCACCATCCTGCCTCTTTTGTTGGGACTACTCAGTTCTTAGACTTTGGTAGTCATGCCTTATGGTGTTGAGTCTCTGCCTATGTACATCTTATCCCAGACATATTAGAAATTCCTGGAGAGCAGGAACCAAATCTTAAATTTGTTTTCTCCAAGGCAATAGTTGTTTGCTTTGATGGATATGAGACTTCATCAGGCTATTCTGATACATTTGGAAGAACTTAAGTACAAGTGATTTTGAACCTTAGTTGCACGTCAGCATTTACTCTGGGACTTCTTCGCCCAAAACTCATACACTCTGTACCTGGACTTAAAGATTCTATGTTACATCTGATAATAAGGTCTGCATCTGTTTGTTTTTAAGCCTCCCCTAATGATTTTGATCTCAGAGGTTAGGAATTACTGCTATCTACCCCAAAAGGACACAGACTTCCCTAAGTTGCCATTCTCTCCTAAGGTGCATAGAAAGTTGGCTGACCTTGATACAGGTGCCAGCTCTGCTACTATACTCTGGACCTTTCTGAACTTCTCTTCATCTGTAAAACCTGCTTCACAGGTTTGTTGTGAAGATCAAATGAGGCAATGAAAGTTAAAGTACTTTGTAAACTGTAAAATACAAAATGTAACTTCTGCTGCTGATAATTAGCCAAGATGGGGCAATGTGAAATGGACTTGATGGAGGCAGAGCCTGCTAAGCAGGGTACTAACTCAGCCTGAAGCAAAGGTAATGGGGGCCTGAGTGTTTCCCATGATTAAAAGACACATTGGTACTTACCCGACCTCTATGCATTCCCTCATACCAGAGTGACCCCAATCTATATCTGAGATTCTCGGCAGGAACTGGGCCCCTATTATTCTGAGGCAAAGTGTCATTCCCTTTACCCTCACTATTCCCCAAGCTTGCCTGCTGGAATATTAATTAGGAATGACTTCTTCATGTTTGAGGTAACTGCATGGTAACAGAGGACCTCTCTCACCAGTAGCAGTTGGGGGTGTTAGGGAACAGAAAAAAATACCTGGCAACCAAATCTCTACTTAGCAAAAGGGTTATTCCTGAATATAAATCCTACCTCACTCTAGCACTTTTCCTACACCTTCACTGGCGACACTCACATCCTTGAAAAACATTGGTAATACTAGCAAGGCTCCAACTTCAAAAATGAGAAGGTTGGATGGTTATTATAGATCTGGGCCTAAAATATGGACAAAGATGTGAACCAAGATATTGTGGCTGTTTCCGACCATGAGGTATGTGAAATATGTAGTTTAGATAACTATATACTGGGCTTTTTCAGACATTTTATTGGTTGATGAAGAGAGTATTGGTTCCATGAGAAATGAAACACTTCAAACTCTATATCATGTGAGAGCAGCATGATATAGTGATTAGGAGCATGTGCTCCTGAGCCAGACTGCCTCAACTTGAATGCTGGGGTCTTCTGTTCACAAACTAACCTTAGGCTAGTCACTGCACCTTCTTCTGCCTCAGTTTTATCATTTGCAAAGTGAAGAAGATATACTTACATCATAAAGTTGTGAGGATTAAATGGGTAATAGTTAGTTATGACAACTATCTCAGTGGCTTTTAGTCTCATGAATTAATGCATGAGCAGACAGCAGTTTTCACTGCATTTTATTCCATCACTAATTTTTAAAATCTATGCTAAAATTTCAAAAATGAAAAATACCTGAGAAATCTAGTCCAAGCCACTCATTTTATGAACCTGTGTAACTCAATGAAAACTGATTTAAATACTTTCATTTTAGCCCTAACCGGTGTGGCTCAGTGGATAGAGCATCGGCCTGCGGACTGAAGGGTCCCGGGTTCGATTCCGATCAAGGGCATGTACCTGGGGTACGGGCACATCCCCAGTAGGGGGCGTGCAGGAGGCAGCTGATCGATGTTTCTCTCTCATCGATGTTTCTAACTATCCCTCTCCCTTCCTCTCTGTAAAAAATCAATAAAATATATTTTTTTAAAAAATAAATACTTTCATTTTAGCCCTAGCCAGTTTGGCTTAGTGGATAGAGCGTCATCCTGAGGACTGAAGGGTCCCAGGTTAGATTCCGGTTAAGGGCACATGCCCAGATTGTGGGCTCAATCCCCAGTAGGGGGCATGGAGGCGGAAGCCAATTAATGATTCCCTCTCATCATTGATGTTACTATTTCTCTCCCCCTTCCTCTCTGAAATCAATTTAAAAAATTTATATATATATTTTTTCATTTTAGTGACAGCAGGGGAAATAAAGCATCACCAAAGAGGTGAAATGATATTTGCCCCCAACATAATCCTTGGCCTATGCACAATGGGCTGGCAGCTCAGACATTAGGGGGAGGGGGAGGAGAAAAGGGGGAGGGAAGAAGAAGTGTGTGTACAAGCTAGGAAGGGCAAAATGTTTTCTTGTACTAAACTATTGCCACTGTTGCCTTTCTGATAATAGAAATTTTTTTGTGTGGAATTATAAAACAAAAAATCATGTGCAGCCTGGCTGGGGTATCTCAGTGGTTGAGGACAGACCTATGAACCAGGAAGTTGAGGTTTGATTTCCCATAGGGGCACATGCCCAGGTTGCGGGCTCAGTAGGGGACATGCAGTGTACAGCCAATCGTGATTTTTTTCTCATCATTGATGTGTCTCTCCCTCTCCCTTCCTCTCTGTATTCAATAAAAATAAAAAGTCATGTGTAAACCAACTCCATGAAGTGTACATATAGTATGTGAATAACTTTAGATACCTGTTTTTATAACATTGAGACAATTCAGAAGTTTCAAAGGCTTTTTTTAAACATTATAGCACCATTTCATTAAACATTTTTACCACCATGTATTTAAATACTTTTAGAATATGACTTTATTAATATTTTGAAAATATGGATGTACTATCCTATATAATAAAACCCTAATATGCAAATCCACTGAAAGGAGGAACAACTGGTCACCATGATGTGCACTGACCACCAGGGGGCAGATGCTCAACGCAGGAGCTGCCCCCTGGTGGTCAGTGTGCTCCCACAGGGAGCCTGGCTGGCGAGCACAGCAGCGGTAATGGGAGCCTCTGCCACCTTCGCGGCAGTGCTAAGGACCCCTCAGGGGATGTCCGATTGCTGGCTTAGGCCAACTCCCTGCCGGCAGTTGGACATCCCCCAAGGCGTCCTGGACTGCGAGAGGACGCAGACCGGGCTGAGGGACAGCCCCCGCACCCCCTTGCCACCTCCCCAGTGCACAAATGCCATGCACCAGACCTCTAGTGTTTAATAATTCTCATATTATTGAGTATTTAAATTGTTTCTAGCTTTTTTATATTAAACTTTGCTGTAATGAACATCTGGAAATAAATTTTCATGAGTATCTCAATTTTTATATACTACAAATTCTAAGCAGAATTTCCAAAGAATTTGAATATTTTGAAGACTCTTGACAATTATCACCAGATTGCCCACCAAGAAAGTTGTTAACATTTCTGCTCCCACCAATAGCATATTAAAATGCAAGTTTTACCCACCCCCAGAATTACCTTTTAAAACAAAACCAAATCAAAACAGGATTTTACAATATAAGAAGTACAATTTTACTTTCTCATTTTTTATTATTGAGACTGAACATTTTTCACTTTATTGGAGATTTTTATATATTTTGTGATTTATCCAAATCTTTACTCATTTTATTCCACTGAGGCTTTTGTCTTATTCTCTGTATCCCTTTGATTTGCAAATGTTGTTGCAACCATTCTTTCCCAGTTTAGGTATCTTTTAAATTGTATTCATAGTTTTGGCATTTTATATGGTCAAATATGTCCATATTTTCTTATTTGACCCTATCCACTTAATAATTAGCACTCTGTAGCACCATTAACTTTTATTCTTTTTTAGTTGTTTTGTGTTTTTATTTTTTACAATTTAATCTTTAATCCATATAGAAATTATTTTTGTGTATTGTAAATTGAGACTATTTTTTCCGAATGGTTAATCAATTACTAGAGAATCATTTATTGAATAATCCTTCATTTCCATTCTGCTTTGTCTCCAGAATATCTATAGTACTCTACAGATCTCTTAATACACACACACTAGTACTACAGTTAGAAATTCTATTGCTTTATAAGCTGTCAGGGGCTATGTCTAATTTGCTCACCACTGTATTGCTAGAACCTAGCACAGTGCCTGGAACTGAGCAGGCATTCAATAAGTGTTTTCAAATCATGAGTGAAGTGACAGTTACTGTCATGCAAAAGTGGGAAGCAGAAGACACCCTCTGGAATAAATGAATATGCTCCAAGTCAGGACCCCTGTCTAGGTGATTGTTAGATCACCAAGCCTGGGGATTCCTAAATTTCTGAAATGTTTTGAGACAAAAAAAACCCCACAATTTAACAAATAGACATTCTTTTTCAGGAAGCTCAAGCTAATGTTGGGGGGAAAAGCTTTCCCCAAGAGAAAGATATCACAATCTCCATCACTGGCTAGTCAACCACACTGCTTGGGAAACATGGAACAAAGTGAATCTCATGTTTCTTGAAAGGTTGCATGAAGCCGTTACTATTTTCTAATATTTTTGCATACAATTCTCTCCCTAATAAGGGCTAATTCCTGTACATAGTGCCTGAGGATTTTGTTAGGCCGTAGTGTCATCACACTGAACTCCAAGGGTTGTGTCCAAATCTGAAAGTGAAAAAGCTGAAGGACATAGAACTGAATATTACTGAACCTAGTGCATCCCAGAAATGCAATCTCCAGTTCCGGATAAGAGCTTGTTTCCTTGTCATTTGGCCTCATTCACCATATAAGTCCCAGTTCAAACACTCTTTACTAGAAAAGATTTTTTTGTTCTCCTTCCCCACAGCCTCCTTGCTACTCTCTATCACACCACTTACCCTACCACACATGATGTATTTCCCCACTAAACTGATAATTCCTGAAGATTAGGAATTGTGTATGTATTTCCAATATCTAGCCTATGACCTGGTATGTGGTAAGTTTTAGTAAATGTTTATTGAACTCAATCTGTCCTGTCACCTAATTATAGAGTAAAAAATAAAGTTCTGCTTAAATGAGATCTCCAATGAGTTATACCTGAACCAATGAATAACAGAATCTCAGGGTTAAAAGGAACCCTAAAACTCATCTTGTTCAAACTTTTACCATGTTGAATTTCCTCTACAATATCCTTGTGTCAAGTAGTTATCTAGGATCTATTTGAACACTTAGAGATGGAAAGCTTCTTACCACTGGAATTTGCATGTTTCATCACCAATAAGCTCAAAGTTTAAAACTTCTACACTCAGTTTAGCAAACATTTATCCTCCTTTAGCTTCCAAACAGAACAAGTAAATTAATCCCTCTTTCATGAGACAACCATTCAAATATTTCAAAAGAGTTCATTTCCCCAAGTCTTCTCTTTTTTCAGGAAAAACATCTCCAGTCTTCCATATGTGACTCACGTGATGTGGCTTTGACTTCTTTCTCCATACTCCAGGAGTAGCCTGACTACTGCAGAGCCAGGCAGGTCTACTATCCCCCTTGTCCTTCGGCCTATATTATAGTTACATTAGTTCACATAGCTCAGGGTAGTCTCTATATGAGTGGCTTTAGCACACTGTTGACTAAAACCCCTTAATTTTTTTATACAAGCCAGGCCCCTCCATCTCCTACCCTGAGATCACCCAATTGGAATTTTTTTAGACTCAAAGAGTTGGCCCTAGCTGGTTTGGTTCAGTGAATAGAGCATCGGTGTGCAGACTGAAGGGTCCCAGGTTCGATTCTGGTCAAGGGTACATGCCCAGGGTTGTGGCTTGATGCCCAGTAGGGGGTGTGCAGGAGGCAGCCAATCAATGATTCTCATCATTGATGTTTCTATCTCTCCCGTCCTCTCTGAAATCAATAAAAATAAAAAGAGTTGGATTATCATGTTAAATTTTATCTTGTTAAGTCTGACCACTGCTCCAGGTCTATTAAGACCTCTGTGAATCGGGGTTCTGCCATCATTGTGATCACGACCTTTCTCTGTTTTGTGTCACCTGTAAACACGGTGAGCAAGCAAGTCAGTGACAAAGGCCAAATGGTGAGGGATCTTATGATAAGCCATCAGAGCTCTCCTTCCACATTCAATCCATTCCTCCCTGCACTTTACCCATACACAACTTATGTTTGTGTACTGCTCCTGCTTTCACTGTGCAAAGTCAGGCCAGAGTTCTACCTGATGTCTTAACTTACTTCCAGACCGGAAGGCCTTGTCTTCATCAGTTCATCCCATAGTCGGCGCCAGATGGCCTGAGTGGAGAGGCCTGTAGGGAGAAACATCACATTTACTTGGCTGCTCCTTGGCCACCATGAGTGAAGTTTATCAGCCTTTTAATGTCCTTCTCTGGATTCACAAGAGCAACTGGCTCTAAAGACAAACTGCCTTGGTTTAAATATCAGCAAACCACACTCTAGCTGTGTGACCTTGGGCAAGTTACTTAATTTTTCTGTTCCTTAGTTTCCTTATCTGTAAAATGTAGTTAATAATAACTATTTCACAGAACTGTTGAAAAGTTTTAATAAGTTTCTTCAGGTAGAGTGCCAAGTACAGTGCTTGGCACATCAGGGTTAATTAGATAAATGTTAGTTCTTAACAGATGTGTCCAATGCGAGGCTTGGGAGGCAACTTGGTGAAAAAGAAAAACAAAGATTCAGAAGATTTGGGTTCTCGCCTGGCTTTGCTATTAATTGTGGTGTGACTGCGGTCTCATTTTTATTAGTATACCAGGAGTCACACACTTGTTTTGTTTTATAGGGCACTGAGGAATCAGATAAGGAAGTAGGTGTGAGGGTACTTTTTGAAAATCCTGAAGTTTTACACAGAATCAGGTGTAATATTTACCTGAAGAACATTATGGTGTCTTGCTTACAATCATTCACTGAGAAAGAGAGAGAAAGACACTCACCTTTCTTGAGGGCAGTTTCCTCAATCCTCTCCAAGTAATATATATTGAGCAGAGGTAAGATGCTTTGAAGTATTGGGCCTGGGAGGGCTACAAAAACCAAAACACAAAATTTACTTTTTTTCTGCCAGGATTCTAAGCATTATTTATCCTATTGAGGGGAAAAAAGAAGAAAAAGAAGAAAAGCAAACTTCTCTTTTAACAAATGGAACCTGTAGACACGAACCTAAACATAATTCAAATTCCGGTCCACTTATCTTTAGCCACTTAGTTGGCAGCTAGAATTCCATGGCCCTACACATTTACAAGGGTGAGATAATCCCACAAAGCAAGCTAGTATGCTCATTTAGGAGCTGGTCAGTTTGCTTCTGTCCAAGCATAATGAATGATCCTACATTTAAAAAGTCCTGTTGAATATGTGTGATTAAATAAGTCCTTCATAATCTGGGTCCTACAAACTTCTCCAGCTCCCTGCTTTGTCTCCTACACTTCAGCCACACTAAACTGCTTTTTTCATTTATCTAAGCTGTTACCCTGCTTTCTGCCTCTGTACATGAGATTCACTTTCTTAAGCTGTTCTCCCCATCAGGAATATCCTTGTCACTTTCTGAAAAACAACTACTCATCTTTTAAGTATCACATGCACTTTATTAAGCCTTTCCTGAATTCCCTTCCCATTCTTCCAGGTTAGCTACTTCCATTCTTTGGGCACCCCCTATGTCCAAAACTAGTACTTTCCTAAGAAGAATAGAAATAGTTAGGCTCTAGTCTATACTCAAAACTCACTATATCTTTTATTCATTTATTTTTAATATATTTTATTGATTTTTTACAGAGAGGAAGGGAGAGGGATAGAGAGTTAGAAACATCGATCAGCTGCCTCCTGCACACCCCTTCCTGGGGATGTGCCTGCAACCAAAGTACATGCCCTTGACTGGAATCGAACCTGGGACCTTTGAATCGGCAGGCCGACGCTCTATCCACTGAGCCAAACTGGTCAGGGCAAAATTCAGTATATCTTAAAATCAAAACTTGCTTGCTGACTTCCCTAGATCTGAGGGGCATTACAATATTATGGCTAAACAGTTTGATCTCTAAAGTTGCACAAAACTGGATAAAATCCTGATTGTACCACTTAATTATGAATGCATGGGCAAATTAATGTCTTTAAACCTAAATTTCCTCAATTTTAAAAGAGATAGTAACTACCTCATAACATTGTTGTGAAAATTAATAATCATGCTTGTAATCTTTTTAAGGCCATGCTGGCCATGATAAGCTCACTAAATGTTGGTGATTACTATTCTTATTCTGTCAATAGCATCTCTGTCCAGCCAAGAATAAGTTTAAGAATTTGGAGTATACCATAATTAATGAAAATCTTTAAAAACTTCCATTCTAGTATCTCTTTTTATATTTATTTGTAGAATGACTGAATCTTGCTATTCAAGAATATAGTACAATTCTTTGTATAGAGTAGGTACTCAAAGTACTTGCCTGAATAAAAGCACTAATTCCCTATGCTGTAACACTAATGGAGGCTCTCTACTGCAAGTCAACCCATACATTGGCATTCAAGGTATAACATGCCTGTTTTACTTATGTTTCCTCATTGTATCCTTTCCTGCTACCTCTACTCACTTTCTCCAGAAAGTAAAATCAGCCCGCCTCCTCCAGGAAGCCTTTCCTGGTTGTCAGGCCGCACTGAGACCTCCCTCCCAAACAGCGCTGCTCCGCAGGCCTCTTCCTCGGCTCCTCCAAGAGGCCTAAGACCCAGCTTTTCCTGCGACTTTACCTGGAGCCGGCCATGGAGCTGTTCCTCCTCTCCCTCCAATCTACCCCGGGTTAGCCACCCGCTCTCCTGTAGATGATCCACACGCCCCTCTCCCCTTCTCCATTCCTAAGCCGGGCTCTTCCCTGCTTCTCTCCGGCCCACACCTTGAATGCTTCCTCTTCTCAACGCGGGGCCCACACCGAGTCCTCTTTCCTCTTGGCCTTTCCTGCCCTAGAAGCTCCCGGCTGAGCAGCCAGATCCCTGCCTTCTTCCACCTGCCCCAGGGCTTCTCTGCGCCCCTTTCCTCCTGTCCCTGTGGTCGGCCTGGCCCTTCTCTTAGCTCCTGGCAGAGGCTCCCCACCCCCTCCCCCACTGGGCCTGAGGCATTCACACCCCTCCCCACCCTC
>NW_006286478.1:492311-498518 GCF_000327345.1 Myotis davidii | reverse complement strand
TCCCCGTCTCCACTCCGCCCAGCCCCGTCAGTCGCGAAATTCACGCTCCGACCGGACGGCCCGGCTTCCAGCGCCTCAGGCTGGGCCTTGCCCCGGGCCTCCCGGCCTCGCCCCCCGCGCCCCCCGGCCGCCGGGCCGCCTCCGCTCACTGCCAGAGGTAGCCCCTCACCCCGCGACTTACCCCACACCCCGCTCTCCAGAACCCCCATATGGGCGCTCACCGCCCGCCCGCACAGCTCGAACAGGGAGGGGGGAGCGCTGGGGCCCGAGGCCGAGCTCTTCGCTGGCGCCGCCTCCCGGGACGTGGCCTCCATGGTCGTTGCCGCCGCTACCTCACAGAACCAGCAACTCCGGGCGCGCCAGGCCTCGGGCGCCGCCATCTTGGGGAGGTGCGCGAGCCCGAGAGTGACAGCCGCGGGCCGCCATCTTGAAAAGGTCAGCAGTTAAGACGGTTTCATCAGCGATGTGGGTGAGAAGGAGAACTGCGCTAAAGGAACAGCGAGTAGATCCGCCTACTTACAAAGTCTCCTGGAGGGCAATATTTCAAATAAACCCTGACATCAACATATCTGTGTCTGGCGGGACGAAAGAGACATTGCTTAGTAAATCCTTCTCAGGGGTAAATACCGGCCACCCCTCGCCCCTGCCTGTGGACGATGGTACATGCCAATCCGAGCGTATGTTCGGGGCTGCGAGGAGTCTGCCGCACTTCCGGCCAGGTCGCCGGATATCCGCCGAGTGACCCTTGCAAGTCCTTCTTGGTTCTGAAGTGGAGTAGGCGCTGCTGTTGCTGCTCGTGTTCTATCCAGAACCGTTACCAGACATGGGGCTGGAGGACGAGCGGAAGATGCTGACCGGGTCCGGAGACCCCAAGGAGGTAAGGCCCGGCGAGGGCCGGGGGCCGGGACCGAGCCCGCCCAAACCCGCCCGGGGCCCTCGTGGCCCTGCGTCCACCTCCCGCCCCCTGGAGTGTGCAGGGCAGGGAGAGCTGGCTCCCTTGACCCCCAGAATCCGCCGAGTGACCTTGGGCGAGTAGATGACTAGTCTTTGGGCCTCGACCTTCTTATTCTGTGACTGTGGTGAAGAGCGACAATGCTGTGTTGACTACTTTTGGAAAAATACCATCTCTAGCCGTGGCCGGTTTGGCTCAGTGGATGGAGCGTCGGCCTGCGGACTGAAGGGTCCTGGGTTCGATTCCGGTCAAGGGCACACGCCTGGTCCTGGGTCCGCACACTTGGCATGGTCGGTCTCCAGTAGGGGGCGGGCAGGAGGCCGCCGATCATTGATGTTTCTATCTCTCCCGCTCCCTCCCTTTCCGAAATCAATAAAAACATGTTTTTTAAAATACTACCTATATTTTTGACCTGACGTGTTTGGGGAAGCAGCTCCGGTCCGGAACCCCTGCCACATACACCTTCTGTGGAGGCCCCGGAGACTTGCCTTTACACCGGTTTCTGTGAAGAAGCGGTTTCTTCTTCTTTGAGGGGGCAGGGGGGAAGGGATCTCTCTTTGGGGACAGTGTAGGAATGTGCAGCATAAGGGAGTTCTTTTCCAGAGCAAGAACGCCGATATAATAATTATTGCCTGCTTCCTGTTTCGAGTGCTTTATGTGCGCTAATCCGCGTAAGCCACGCAATCGTCCGACGAGGCATTAGATGTTAGTACTGCCCTGTCACAGGTGAGGAAACGAGCGCAGAGAGGGTAAGCGTCTTGTCCGAGGACACACAGCTCCTGGGTCAGGAGCCAGGGACCGAACCGAGGCGCAGGCCCCGGGGCTCAGACTCAGCCACAGTGCGGCGCAGCCGTGCAGACGCAGCTGGCGTTTGTTGCCGGTCACATTTCCCATCCTCTGCCAGTTTTGTGCTTATGGGTTCGGAATAGTTGGAAACAAGTTTATCCCATAGTTTTTCCTAGTCTTACTGTTTCCAGAAAGAGGACCAGAAAGACGTGGAGCCAGCCCTAGGAAGTCCAGGGAGGATATTAGACACTTCGGTAGGGCTCACCCCAGCGGCAGATGAGACAAAGAAAGTAAATAAGTAGTCAGTTTTGAATTTAAGAAAACGGAGGTCTCCCGGAGATTAAATCTTTTTAGGTAGTGTGATGTTGGTTTTTCTCATTGACTGGAAGTCCTACAGGAAGTATTCCATAACCAGACTTGTTGTTGGATTTGTTTTTCCAAAACAAGCCATGATACTTTGGACACAAAATTATCAAAGACACAGAACAATTAATGTCGTAGTATTGCTAATGGGGGGATGATATAAAGGTCTTGATTCTAGAATAATTGATTTTTGGTTCCTAACTCAGGCAGAATGTGATTTGTGTTTTTTTTAAACTTTTTTTAGTATGGATTTTCTTTAAAGAGCAAGGTCAAGAAACCTTATTTAATGGAAAACTAGAATTTTGCCTCCTAAATAACATCTTTATGTTTATTTTTAAGTGTTTTTATTGATTTCAGAGTGGAAGGGAAAGATAGAAACATGAATGACACGCCCCCTACTAGGGATCGAGCTCACAACCTGGGCATGTGCCCTTTCCCGGAATCGAACCCAGGATCCTTCAGTCCACAGGCCTCCGCTCTGTCCACTGAGCCAAACCGACCAAGGAAACATCTTTATGTTTAGAAGAGGCCTTTGCCAGTTGCGGGAATAAATGGCCTGGGTTACAGTTGAACCTGCCCTACCCCTCGTAGCTTTCATGGGCTTTGTTTTCCTCCCTACTCTGAAGGACATGGTAGAGAATGAGCCAGATTGTGTTGGAATTTTGGAAGCATATTGAGGGATGGCTGAGCTAGTTCTTTTATTTCCTTCTATACCTTCTCTTTCGCTTCTCCAAATGTGGACACATGCGTGAGAGGTTGAAATACTGATCAGATAGACTCTTTGCCCCAGATTTAGGCCTATGCTGATCCTCCCTTAGGGAATTTTTTTTTTTTTACATTGTTCTCTCTGGAAGAAAGAAAACTAGGTTTGAGAATGTGCACCAGAACTGGAAATAAATAGGAAGGGCCTGGTGTTTCCAAGCTCGGGGATGGAGGCATGTGTCATCATCTTATATGGATAGTCTACTTAGAGCCCTGGAGTTTCAAGAGCCAAAAAGCAGTGGCTGTAACCATCTTTATTTTTTTTTTCTTTATTTTTTTCATCTTTAGTTAAGCTCTGGCCAAAGGAGAGTTTTGGTTTGGCCATTTTCATATTCCCAATTCAAGTTCAGAATCTAGAAAAAAATGTTAGTTTTCTCCTAACTTGGTTTTAGGATGTTAGGACTAAATTTAGCTATTTCTAGTAATAATGGGAATCACCAGAATTTAGAACAAAGTACTTTTTTAATGTTCCATATGAACGTCTGGCAGCTTGAATTTATATCAGAAAATGTCTAATTAGTGTTATGTCTCAACTGGGCGTCCCTTAGGGCTGTTGTGATTAATCAAATCATATGAAAGTGCTTTATACACAATAGTGTTGTGCATTCTTTAGGTCAGCGGTCGCCAACCTTTGGGACCTCGCGGACCACCCATGGCGACTGCTGCTTTAGGTTGTTGCTAATGAAAGTGAGATAGTATGTCCTTGTTGAAATGTACCCAGGATTTGTTTTAACGGGGTATGGTAAGCTTACAGACATTAAGAGGATTGTTTTTGAAGGAAGGGTTTATTACTTACTAGAGGCCCGATGGACGAAATTTGTGCAAAGGGCTCGGCCCTCACAGCCGCAGTGGCTGCCCTTGGCCCTCGCAGCCCTGGCTTTGTCCTTTGTCCGGAAAGTCGTCCAGAAGGTCTTTCGGCTGTCCAGTCTAATTAGCATATTACGCATTTATTATTATAGATAGTTCCCCAAAGAACTTAGAGTAATAAGGCCATACCATCTAGGACCACATAGAGAAGTGCCTGGACCACTCAGGAGCAGAAGGAGCAAGGGAAAACAGAGCCTTGGTTTCTAAGGGAAGGAAGGGGTGAGGCAGGATAGGCAAGCTTTAGCAAGGTTAGGATTGGATAGTTAGAATCATTTCAGTTGCCTCTGGGCTAGGGGAGTGGTCCCTAGTTGTTTGGTACTTGGCCCTGGGGTGGTTAGGGCAGGGGCAATATGGTTTGAGTGGAGAGTTAGATAAGTAAGTCGTTGTTGGTTAGGGATTTGGATTGGTTGTTTTGCATATGAGAGGCATGTCCCCAGGCAAGTTGTTGCTATCTCTAGGAATTAGCCAGCCCTGGGAGGGGCTGACTCTAGGATTGGCAAGGCCCCTAAAATGTCAAAACATCATAAAATACAGAAATTTAAAAACATGGTTAATATAATGTCTATCATCAGTAATTACAAGATCAATATGATTGGGAATACATATGTCATAAAAATGCTGCTAACATTAATTTTGTTTTCCTTTTGTAGGAGGAAGAGGAGGAGGAATTAGTGGTAAGAGCTGTCTCCGTTTTGGAACCATCACAATAAAAGGAAGTTTGCGCTTCAGAAAAATCTGAAGCCATTTGAGAGTCTCAGTATTTGACACTTGGAGAGAATGGGAGTGGAAAAGGCCTTTACTTCCTATGCAGGGGAGTGTTTGGGGGGGTGGGCCCGGGAAGCTGGGTCGTTTCTGGGTTGGGGCTTCTCCAATTGTGTCAGGGAGCAGAGCAGCGTTTTGAGGGCCTGGCACTCAGTCCTCTGCTGTTTGTGGTTTAATAATTCTGAAAGGACCATTCCCTGGATGGCCCTTCTCTGTGTTAACATTGCCTTTCTAGCTGGATGCATAGGCCTTGCTGACAGATTGAAAGTCACAGACATTACATAATCCCAAATGCTATGTTAACAAGTCAGGCCTCCTATAGATCTTCAAGTTCGGCCAGGTTTCCTTTATCACCTTATTTTTCAGATAGGACTGAGGCTTTCAGTGCATACTTTTTCCTACTCTTAGCATCAGAATTGAATGAGAGACCCTATTCTGCCATTTCTGGTGGCAGTATGGCTCTGCCAGCTGGCCTTCTGCCCGGTAATTCAGAGGCAGCACCTTGCCTTGGTTTAGTGCTTGTATTAATCAAAGCATATGGTTTGTAGATCGCCACTGGAAACCCCCATTTTGTTTTCTGTTTTGTTTGTTTCTCCATCAGGATCCCCTGACAACAGTGAGAGAGCAATGCGAGCAGTTGGAGAAATGTGTAAAGGCTCGGGAGCGGCTAGCGCTCTGTGATGAGCGCGTTTCCTCCAGGTCACAAACAGAGGAGGACTGCACGGAGGAGCTCTTTGACTTCTTGCATGCCAGGGACCACTGTGTAAGTCAGCCTAAAGTCAAGAGGGGAAAAGCGTACAGTGGCCAGGGAAGACTTGGTTCTGACAACCTTTTCATCCTAGCATTTATTGTGGCCCAGTATATGCAGGTACAGTGCTGGGCACTTTACATAAGTAATCTTACATAATCCTACCACTTTCACTTGAGGCAGATATCATCCCCATGTGACAGATAAGAAACTGAGGCTCAGAGTAGAGAAATGATATCCCAACTTGTACTGCTAAACAGCGGGGAAGTTGGATTTTGTACTTTTAAGTAACAGGCTATTCTTTAAAATAATGTATATCCTCCATGTGTCTTTTACATAGCAGTTGGTCCAAAAAGTTTTTTGTGTTTTTTTTTTTAAGTAAAATTGCTTGACTTTATGACATAATAATAAGGTATTTTAAATTATAGGGTAGGCACACTCTCCCTTCCTCTGTCTCTAAAAGATCAAGTAAAAAAACATTAAAAATAATAATAAAATAAACTATAGGGTAGGCAAAGTTTGATATAGTTGCTTATGTTCAAACTGATTGGGTGGCTGATAAGCATTATGAAAAGATGTTCAATACCATAGCTATCAGGGAAATGCAGAGCAAAACCACAATGAGATACTACTTCACATCCACTAGATCAGTGGTTGCCAACCTTTCAGACCTGACATGGTCCGCGGGCCACCAGTTAGCGACCGCTGCACTAGATTGACTCCTATCAAAAAAATAGGTAACAAGTGTGGGCCTATGTGGAAAAATTGGAAACCTCATGCACTGCTGATGGGAATGTAAATTGGTACAGCCTGTAGAAAACAGTGTCATTTTTCAAAGGGTTAAAGATAGAGTTACCCAGCATTTCTACTTAGGTATATACCTAAGAGAAATGAAAACATATGTCTACATAAAAACTTATACACAAATTTTCATAGACGCATTCTTTCTAAAAAAAAAATATATATA